>NC_134179.1:3473429-3785704 GCF_964188355.1 Buteo buteo | reverse complement strand
CAGAAATTAAACCATTTGGGACTGTCTTATGAAAAGGCCTGTGCAAAATGAAGGATTTCTGGAATATTATGTAAAAAGATGACACGCCAGTCAGCATACGGTGGCTTGGCTGTGCTGGCCCTTTGTGGCTGGCCATCTCTGTTTTCACCTAAATACAAGGGATGCTTTGGAGACAATGCCATTTACTGTGCTATAAAGAGCAGGACGCTTTCTGGTGGTAGAAAAGCAAAATAATGGCTCTGAGATGTTTTACAGACCTTAATAACTTCAGGCTCACAACAAGACTGCAAGAAATAGGAACTGTAATTGTCCCCATTTTAAGGTAGACGAAGAATGGATACACATGCATTAAATGACTGGCTAAGTACAGTCTTATCAGGAGCTGTGGTAGGCTCTCCGTTACTTGATGGTTTAGTATCAAGACTGGATCTCTTTCTATCAATCATACTCCAGCACTGGCAGGAAGAAGTGGCTGGGGAAAAAACCAGGCTCTTCTCCTTTCTCCCTCCTCCCCTTTCTTCAGAAATGTGTTTTTTCCACTGAAAAATGAGAAAAGTTCACTTTTCTTCAAGCAGCTACAGCCAGACATTATGAGATTGGTCTCAATTTTCTCGGGGACATGCCCAGGGAAAGAGACATGGGCCAGAATTGCAGACACTGAGACTTTGTGAGAATAATCTTGCGATATTGCAGGCACCTTTGGCTTGATGGAAAACCAATAGTCCTGCTCAGATCTTCAGGCATGCATTGGGTTCCTCCAAACATTTTGGGAAAGAGGCAGATCTGTCCTTATTTCCCCAATGTGCCTCCTCCCTGCTGTCCTGAGCGTCGCTGAGCACCTATCCTCCCCGTCTGAACCCAAAAGATAAGGAGAAAAGGGGGTTGGGGATTTAGTGGTTTAAATGTAGGTGTTTCTGTAGGGTTTCAGGGAGATGTTGAAGTGCTGGAGGAGAACGGAGCTTGGAAGCTCATCTGCGATGCAAATACCGCTATATTCATGCCCTGCTAGAAATACCTGCTCCATCCATACGACATACAGATCAATTTGCATCTTCTGCCACTCAAAGGTGTTGATCAAGTTCAGCCACTGTCTGTGGGAGGCAAAAAGGGGAATACACTAAAAATGTCACTGGGAGAACAAGCTGCTCGCTCTGCCCATATCCACCAGGAATGCAAACCATTTCCCCCTTTTATTTCCCCTGGAAAAAGATGTCCTTTCCACACATGGGTATCTCAGACCACAGGATTAGAGGGAGCTGTACCAGAAAAATGAAACATGAGGCAAACAAGTCGTTCTTTTCCCAAATTGTTTAGCATGGAGTAGGGGGCTGGGAGAAATTATAGCCGGGCACATAAATCACGGCATTAATTACGTATTCAACCAATGTTGCCAGGGTTTTCTGTTTGCAAATTGCCTGCAAACAGACTGAAGAAGTCCCCGCCATACTCCTCGTTTGAAAATATTTGCAAATTTCTTCATGGTCTGAGGATCAATTCGAGTCAAAAATGTGATTATGGAATCTACAATTCAGAGTTGCACAATTCCCGCTGACCCAGCCGTGGCCTTTTGATGTTTCTGCACCATAGATATGCAACCAGGAAGTCAGAAAGTCACAGTTTTAAGGCCAGAAGGAAACAAAATCCTCTAGTTTGATGTCCAAAAGGTTTTCCTCTGTTGAGTGCTGCTCTGAGTCTAATAAACTACCCACAAAACCCAACTTTTAGGAAAACTCAGGGCCTTGATTCAGCACCTTGAAGTAGCGAAGACTTCAGTTAGCTGAGCCAGGGCTTAATTACCCTTGCTGTTTAATTTGTATCTGAACATTTCTAATTTACATTCAGCTCTTGTCACGCCTTTGCTAAAGATCCCCTGGCTCTCTGAAGGTTCCCCCAGCGCGGCTGCCGATAGACCAACAATTATTGCAGCTGCCTTGCCCACCGTTTCAAGTGCAGCACTTGGATTTTGCAAAGCTGGGACCCTTCATTTGCAATTTGGGCTGCGGCCGGTTATAAACCAAGCCAAGCTTGCATTCAAAGCAACGGGGCATGCCTGCTAAAATCTAACCAGCCCAATGCAAACTGGGAGTTTTGCAATCAAGGAGAGGTTTTGAAATGCTCCCAGTGGGTAAGATTTGAAGGAAAAGTTTGTTTTCGGGGAGACTTTATGCTAGCGAAGCTCAACTGGCTCTGTTCAAGGTGAGTGAACACAAAAGGGTCAAGCTGAAGCTGTCTTTCGAATTAGAATAAATTATCCTCTTTCATATGCCTCCTTAATGGCTCTCCTCTGGCACGATCCAGACCGAATACCTCAATCCGACCACATGCAGCTAGGAGGTGAGCTGAGACTTCTCCTAATGATCAGCTTATTACATCTATGAATTATGCACACAGCTAGTTTATGCAAAACAAGCCTGTTATTATTATTAAAATCTTGACAACAGCTAAGCAGCTGGTGTCTCACTGTCTATCATGCCTTGACTCCTGTTTAACATGCTGACCAATATTGCCTCCTTGCTACTTTTTGCTCTTCCATCTGTCTGCATATATCCACTTATTGTGGGTTTTGGTTTGGTTTTTTTTGTCTCTGGCACCTTTTGTTACGAGCTTGTCCAATATCTTGCAAAAGGTGGCCACATCCCACAACCGGGGCTCCAAATGGGGGAAAACTTCTTGTAGACTTTGGATTTAAGGCAATTCAAGGTCTTTGTTAAGCTCACAGTGCAAAAATGCTGGGCGCTCCACAAACTTGTCTATCTGGTCTTTACACCGATGAATTTGCCGTCCACATTCTTCTAGGTTTCTGTTGGCTTATCGCATCCAGTTTTTGCATCTTGCCTGGGAGACACTAGCCATGCTCAAAGCTGATATAGTGCCTGCGCTGTGCTCTTCCAGCTCTTAGCATGAGGCCCAAATCTTGCAGAAACTTCTACGTGCTGGTGTTTTCCAAATATTATTAAATATGAATATCCAAGGGAATTTGTTTTCCACTGTTTGCTTGGCTACACTTAGTGTACACTCAGTGTTTAAATGAGAGCGGAAAGTGTGCAAGATAGGGAAAGAGGAAAAGAAGGGGGAGGGAGGCAAACACATCTGGTCCTCTGTGGAACTTGTTTGTTCAAAGCTTGGAGCTTCTTCCTCTCAACTTCTCACAGGGTTACATATGGGGAGCCCATCCAGGAACCTATGGGTGGACCATACATAGAGGGGGCCTCTGACACTTTGGTAACCATGTGTTTCATTTATCTGTCACCTTTGTTTACTCTCATTTGTATACTTAACTAATTTGACTTGACACAATAAGGGCATGACCATGAGAAGCAAAAGACATTGCTTAAATATTTCATATAATGCTTAAAAAAAAAAAAAAAAAAGCTTGAGAGAGTAAAGTACTGGGTCCTTCGTCCTGCTCATTTTTATTAGGAAGAAAGGAGTTTGGGGGAAAATAGCCATCATTATATCAGATTATGCATGAATGCATAATAAAACTCCTAAAGATATGTGAAATATCAGTGCATTCACTAATGGGAATTGATTCAGAATTTTATTCATTTTTAACAAGATTTAATGATGTTTCCTTGTATGTTTCTCCCCGTGGTTCATTATTCCATTAAGTGCCATTTAATCTGGGTGATGTGTGTAGAAGATAACAGCTTGCGATGGCTTTTGTTTAACAAACTCCTCACCGGCTCTCCCGCAGGCTGAGAAGAAGTGACATGTCCCATCCCGGCACGGTGGCCACCGAGGCTGCCTTCACTACAGTCGCATGAAAGATAGATGGGATCAGCTGGGAGTCAACCGGTTTTGGCAGATGCGCTCCTCGCTGATGGATTTGGAGCGGGATTAACAATTTAAAGCACAGCCCCTGCGTTTAGCATCTTTGGCTCTCATTAGCAGCATGCACTCATGAAACATCTGCTAAAAATTTAGCTATTAAAACCACAGCAATCTGGATTGAGAGATTTCTGGATTGAGAGATTTCCCATTGTATTTTTGGGTTGTTCCCCTGTTTTCTCTTTGGTGTACTTGGCAACCCATGTTGTGGGCTCCTATGACTCCTGGTCATCTCCCAGTGCTTGCCCTTGATCAAGAGCTATCTGCAGCCACCACCAGCCTGGCTGCCGGGTTAGGTCTGGCCTCAAGTCATCCCATTCGCCAACTGATCAAATTTAGTCTTTGAAGGAGTTTGGCTGGTTCTGAACCAAATTGCTTTGCAGGTTAGAATATTTCCTTTGACTCCCAGTCTAAATTTAGCTGTTGTTCAATGATGGCCTTTAACTTCAGCCATTATTCCCTCCCCTCGTGTTTTCTTCTCTGAGATATTTATAGAGAGTGGCCAGGTCCCCTCTCAGTCTTTGCTTAGGTAGGCTGAAGGAGCCCTGCTCTGCTCCTTCCCTCTCCTGAGATTGCTCTTCCTTCTCAAGGTCAATGAAGTTGCTCATTTTAGCAGCTGTTCCGGGGCCACTTCAGCCTTTTTCAATAGCGGTTATTAAAAGTGTACAGCAGGTTTCAGAGGCAATCTCACCTGGGTCTAGCACGTTAACAGGAATACCTCCTCATCTCAGCTAGAAATATCACTCACTCAGGGTATACCTGGAAGAAAATACTTCAAGTACTTGAGGGCGGCAAGTGGATTTTCTGTCTTTTTCTGGCTATACCATACCATGGCCACTCAAAACTTGAGTTGCACCCAAGGGATGCTGGCCCACCAGACAGATTCCTACCTCACCTGGCACTTAGGATGAACAGATACCAGGGTCCAAGCTGTCTCCTCAGTTCAGCTTCCCCAAGCCATGCTTAATTTGCCCACTTTACCTCCCTATAGACCCCCCCCCAACCATAGACCTCGCACAAACCTGCCCAAAAAGCTGCTACCGGGCCTGACGGTTCCCAGCGGCGCCAGAATAAAACTAGAAGGGATGGCCGCCCGTCGTGCATCTGATACAAATTCAGCAGAATGCAGGCCATTTAAATGCAAAAGCTAATTGGAAATGCTGAATGACTGTAGCCATGGGGGTGCTAGAAAACCTGCCATCAAATTGCTTTAGGTGAGTCGACCCCAGCCACGTGGTCCTGTGGCAGAGCCAGCAGTTGACGGCGGTCTAGGCCACATTAGGCTGTGGGCCACCATCACCCACTCACTGAAATTTAAAAGCAATATTTAAGGGCACTTTTTCCCTATGGAGATTCCTGGCTCCACGTTACGCTACAGTCGGTGACATATATCTGCAACCTCAGCTCACCCCAACCAAAAATGACCTGACACATCCCCATGCTAGCAGGTGCTTGCTTTGCATTGCGGCGAGCTGCTGGAATAAGAGAAAAATCAATATAATGCAAAATAAAGGCCTTCAAAAAAAAAAAAGCTAGCATGATTCACTTTATTTTAAAGCCTTTGCCCACACCCCTTCTGTCTAACCTGCTGGCACGCGTGAGCCAGAGAGCAGCGCTGGATCCCGTCCAGTAATTACAGTGATCAAGAGAATTGAAATGTTTTGCAAAGCTTGCTTGGCTTTTATAGGTGAGCTGCAGAACAAGACAACTTGGAAGTCTCCTTGCCTTTAACAAAGATGCCATTTCATTATTCAAATGAGCAGGTACCATATAGCGGTGATTACACAGCTGGTATCTGCTTTTCTTTGCAACTTGAACTCTTTAGGGGATTTTGCTGTCTGATACCAAGGGAAAATGGGAATAACAGGGCAGGTGATTGCTCCTCAAGTGGGCTACGCTTGGTGGATGAGATGTTCCCCTCCCGAATGCTTTCACGTCTCATACTATAGATATTCAGGCTGCACTGAGAGCTGGGATCTTCCTCCAGAACTCTCAAAAATGCTTTGCAGGAAGTTGGTAGTGCTAAGCAAATGGGGAAACTGAGGCAGGGAGAGGCAAATCCTATTGGGAGCTGACCCGACCAAGAGATTGGGTAAGGGACAGTCAGATACATCAGTTTGGGCTGGCAAGGTCTGTCTGCAAGGACCAGGAGGATGGTACTGGTGTTGGGGGATCTGTGGCTCTGTGCCTGCCCTCACCTCTATTGAGCAGCATCACGCCAGCAACAAGAAAAAAAAAGGAAAAAAAAAAAAGAAAAAGAAATGTTATTTAGAGGAAAAAGCATTAAAAAAGAATCACTTCTTCTCCTTAAGTAACGACAGCGGAGTCTGAATCCTGCTCATCATTTCAAACTGCTGACTCATTTACCACTTGAAATGAATTGAGGGCTGTTAAAGGTTTTATAGAAGATTTCATTAAATATGTATTGAGCCAGCTTAAGATGGAAATTGTTATAAAAGCTGGCATCAGCTCAAAGAGCCAAATGTTTCAGTTTATTACAGAGATATTTTACTCCTGCCTCTGGCCTGCGCCCCATTTTGGCCGTCGAAAAACCAAAATAAAGTGGCGTGGGAAGCAGAGCTGCCACGGCTCCTGCCGTACACCCAGCGTGGCCCTTTGCCTTGCAGGGATTTCGCGGGTCCAAACTGAAGGGCTGATGCCCACAATATCAGCCAGGATGGGGGGCAGCGATGCAGGTGAGCCCCCCATGTTGCTCCAGCAGGAATGGAGAGAGCCAAAGTGTACGTGTGATCTTGGAAGTGGCGTGAAGAATACGATAGACATCCTTTAAACCATATTTCTAGACAAACCCTACCCTCAGTGTCATATATAACACCAGCTCTGAGCATCTCCCTGAGGTTTGGGATCACTCATAAGCTTACGGATGGGTTGGGGCACAGGGCAGTGCCCAGCTCTGAATTTTAGTTTCTGCTTTGCAGACTTTTGGCTGAAAGAGCAAGGACCTAAGCGGCAGATGCCTTCACCCTTTGCTGGACCCAACCCACGCTCACTGCTCCCAGCTCTTCGGCTAAAGGCAACTGAACGGTGGTGTGTGAATGAACTGGTTTGTCAAGATCAGGGCAACATTAATGTTCCCCCAGGCTAAGCAGAGATGTGTTTTCACTATAACATGATCTCGACAATTAAAACAACTGTACCTGCATTTATCATATTGATGGGATGAAACATGCTTGGTTGCACCGAGGCATTTTGTGAGTGCATTATTCATGGGGTCTAATACATCACAAAACTATTTTCATCTCACTTTATAGATGTATATGGGAAGAGAGGGGCTGTTGGAAGAAGAGGAGAAATGCCTGCTGAGACATCCCTAACACAACTGGCACCCTGCATGCCAGCAATATGGTGTCTGTCCATCTGCCAGTGATGGAGAGGCCGTGGCATTTATCAGATCCAGAATGTTTTATTTAATTTTAACGTGGGAAATTCAGCAAGACAGAAATCTTCTGGCCCCATAGTCCCACATTAGCACAAAGCCTTAAACTTAAGCCATATGCAAACCACTGTGTAGCACTTGACCTCAAAGGTTACGGGACACTTGACTTAGAAAGAGCTATAGGCAAAGTGACTGTTTAATGATGAGAGTGAAGGTCCCTCTGACAGATCCCCAGAGTGCCTGAGCCTTGAAATGCCACACTTGGAAATGCATCAAGAAGGCAACATACTGATTTCCTTCTCGCATCTGCTTGCTTATCTCCTAAAAACCCCAGGGAGAATGGGGAAAAAAAAACCTGCCACACATATGGAGAGGTGAGAAAGAATTTAGGAGAGGATTCCCTGCCGGAAAAAAACAGGCAATGTCACATCCAGGCAGCAAGCAGGTGTGACAGCCTCCTTTTTAAGGAGAAGACGGTGTGGTAAGTAGGTGCCAGCCGGCACCCGGGGCGATGCACGTAACCCATATGTTTCAGGCTGGATGTCTGCAGAGGACTGATGTGTCTCCAGACTGGCCTAACACCTCTCTTCCACATCCCACCTCCTGCTTAAGACCCAATTACTGAAGCTCCAGCTCTTTAATTCCCAACTTGCATCCCTATTTTTGGCTGGTAACAAGAGATGCCCAGGCTCTTAGCAAACTGGTCGCGCTCACTGACAATGATTGCAAAGCCAGTGTTGGCTCATCAGCAGCTCTAAATGAACCCATTGCCCCTAAAAATGAATGAAATCAGTCAGATTTATGCTGGAAAGGAGGACAGGGTGCAAGCTCCCCCGAAATATTAGTTTTCTCTCCGCAGGCGATGACCCATGCTATGGGGCTGGGTTCATTACTGACAGCACCTGAAAATTAAGGATTCTTGTGGCTGCTTTGCTTGGATCGAGACAATTGTTTTTAAAAAAAGGAACAAAGTAAGTTACTTCACCTTTGCTGAACCTGATTGCTTTACAGGGGAAAGAGGCAAGCTGAGCTGTTTGAGTTTCCATTCACTGGACTCTTTTGATTTTTCTTGGACATCTACCTGGAACTTTAAACGTACTTTCTCCTCTTCCTATAATCCAGTTAATGCAACAAAACATGAGAAACCTTCAGCTTCTATTATAGGAGGAAAAACCTTCAACTTGTCATGAGAAAAGAAAAATGAACCTTTTCCTAGAAAGGTACAAGAATTTACAAGCAACACACTCAAAGATCCTACAAAACGTAGCAGCAGCTCCCTGAATGAGGAGAGCAGGGTTCGAGGGCTGTTGCTGGGCTTTTCTGGAGCAAAACACTCAAATGTCAGCCACTTTGGATAAAGAAAAGGATAATTTTGGCTGCTTCTTTTGCTTTCCTCATTCATAAAGTAGGAACGAGGATGGGAGATGAGATTTGTTGCTGTCTGTTTGCTGTGCCCTCCTCAGTGACCAGAGCGTTTGCCAGGTGACACCCTCAGATCCTCTCCACGTGTGCTCCTCTCTGACCTTCAAGGATGGACCTGGGGGCTGACGGGGCCACTTGCATCCTTTGATGCTCATCCCACCTCTGCGTGTCCCCAGCGCCCCGCCGGGAACATCCCTACTGGCATCTGCAGTGACAGATGCTGTGATCACCAAAGGGGTTTCCAGGTTGCTGAAAGGTGTTAGCAATCCATGCCAGGCTTCGGTAAGATCTGTGATGTCTTCAACAGCAGCGGGACAAGGTCTTTGGGAGCTGTCAAATGTACAGCAGCATCACGGGGCTGCAGCAGGAGGAAGGTATAGGGACCATCAAGAAATGCAAGGCAGGAGAAGGGCAGAGCTGAGAGCCAAGGGGGGCACAGTCCTTGCATGATAGGAAGGATGAATGTCCCGTGAGTCACTCATATCTCTGAGACTGCACAGAGACCCTCAGACCTTTCCTTAGAAATCCCTTTAAAAGCCAAGCACCAGAGTGAGCACGTGGAGTCTCATAACACGTCTTCACCATGAAAGCCATTAGGCTTTAATCATGCCGATTCGGGAGGGAGTACAAAGCACCATGGCAGCAGTCAGCTTGTGAGATCTAACAAAATGTGGCACTAAAAAGCATTTGCCTTAATACCTTCCCATTTCATCTGATTAATGCCGGGACGGCAGCAGGCTGCTCTGCCCCCAGCTTCAGCGATGGCTCATTACAGATGCTGGAGCCCGATGTGGCCGGGGCTGTATCCGACCCTTTCTGCCCTCTGGCAATGCTCAAGCCAGGAACATACTGCCGGCGGGGAAAAAAACTGGCAAGGACCCAGAGAGGCCATAACATTTCTGATCTGACCCATTCTTTCTTTGCAGCCTCGTCTTACTTCGCATTTCGTACTCAAGCCCAGCAGCTCTCCTTGGAAATGGGCAGAAGAGAGAAAATTTAGGCAGAAAGCTTTTTTTTTTTTTTTTCTTCTCTATTTTGCACAGGCCCAAGTTACATGAAGGGCTCAGGCATAAAAGCGAGTTTCAGCAGATCGTGGTACCCCCCATCAGCCAATCTGGCTGAGCTGGCAGGTCTGCTTTTAGCTCAGCTTTAATTTCTAGGAAACCAGGCTTGTTATTTTCTATATTGTTCTTATGTCTCTTTAAAGCTGCCCTCTCTCATTGATGAAGGAGAATAAACCAAGTCATTCTTCCTTTTTCTTTTTTTCTTAGATCCTGGTCTTTATTTATAGCCACAGCCCGGAGCAGGAATGAGCAATCTCCTGCTCGGGGCTGTCCCTGCTCACTTCCCTTAACCTCATCCCACATGGGTCAGCTTACAAAGCTTTTCTCATGGCAGCAGCTCTTCTCTGGAGCCCTTCCAGTCTCCCAAGAGACACTTTCTTTTCATTTGGTAGCAAATAAGCTTTGGTTTTGCAAAACCGAACAAACCCAGCCAGCTAGAGGTGAATGAGAGGGCGAATCCTCATTTGCTCCAGAGCTCAGAGGTTTCTTTGCATCCTGCTGGGTCACTCAGAAATACCGAGGGAAATTCAAGAATTTTTGAATTCATTTGGGTTCCCTTTCTGAACGGCAAAGGGATGCTTCTTCAGGCTCCTTATTTCTTTCTGGGAAGTGCCCAGTGCTGGGTGACCCTAAGACTAAGCAGAGGATTGCAAGATTGGGTTTATTTGCTTTCTAAGGTTTGAGGAATGAGGTAGGTGTTCCCAGCCTTTTTTTCTGCAACTGTTAGACCTAAAAATGGATTGCCTTCTTAACAAAAGCTGAGCGGATGAGATTTTGCCCTAGCCACATGCCTGGGGGAGACAGGGTATTGCGGAACAGCCTAAATCTCCCAGGTCCGGCAAAGCCATATCTTGAGACCCAACCGTTACCCATCCAGAGGTTTGGGACTCCTTCATAATGAAGATTAAACACCTATGAAGTTTTAGTGATGTCTTATAATTTCCTCCAGGGCACATTAGGAAGAGAGCACCAGCACAGCTCAGCTTTGATGAGCAAACAGTTACCTGGGGAGGCCGTCGACTCTCCATCTAAGAATAGTTTAGACAAGCAGCTGTCAGGAATAGTTTAGGTGGATTTGATGGCTTGGGGACAAGAGCTCAGACTACGAGACATTCCCAGCTCCTTACCAGCTTGTACGGCTTACCCAGGGGCACCCCAAGAAGTGGGGTCTGGAGTACACCCATGCAAATAAAAGCAGCAAAGCAGCTACTCCTTTAAAAACACATGGTGGACATCTAGGTTGAGTATTATGTCAGGTACAATCCCAAAAGATCATGCACAAGGTGTTGACTTTTTGGGGTGTTAGGAAGGATATGGCATGATGATGCCCCCAGGAGCAATCGCGTTTAGAGAAATCCTGCCCATGGCTGCCAGTACCTGCCTGGGGACAGAAGGCTGCTGGATAAAAAGCAGCAAGTAAATGAAGTATATGGGAATTAATCTGAGAAAATCCAGTTTGTGGCTTATTAGCCAATTGGTATGCAAAAGCAAGAGGCTGTTTTCTAAAGCACATTTAGCCCTGCGAGTAGATTTTTGATTTATTTCCTTGAAGGTGCCAGAACGTGCCACCAAGGAAACTCCGCAAATATTCCCCAATAACTTGCCAAAATGGCTCGACCTTGGCCAGGAGCCCCCACAAGGGCAAGGGAGAAGCTCCATCCCCCTGGCCAAGTGTTCCTGGCAGGCTGCTAAAATGCCAGAGACACCAATTAATGCCAATTGCCTTATTTACTTCCTCGGCGGACTCTGATTTGGATTGATCCACGGGCTCAATTTTGCTGTTGGGGAGAGTATTTCTCATTTTAAGACATAAATCTCTCCCTTAGTTATCAATGCAAAGATTTGTACAGTTAATAGGTGCTGGCAGTATCTGTAATTCCACATGCTGAGGCCAGGCGGCTATCTCAGGGCTAGCGAATGGCCTCCTCTATGAGAAAAAAAAATCTTATTTGATTAGAAAACGCAAGACCAACAACATTTCTCTAGTTTATTGCAAGGATGAATTGAAGTCTTAGCCCTATTAAGCTGATAACAAAACCGGCTTCGGCGGGCCCAGGGTTTGCACGGAAATGTCTGCAGAAATAGCCCATGATGGTTTGGGATCTTGGTTTTTTACAGGTGGGGAAGCCAAGGCCTCTGGGGATGAGCAAAATGAGCCCGTGGGAGAATAAATAGTCTCAGACCTGCTAAATTCTCCCTGGTGCAAATGAAAGGAGGCTTGAATACCACAGTGGGAATTGTCCTCCATGCCTCAGTGCTGTTATGTGAGAGGGCTTTTAGGTTCAGGTCTTCAAGGCACCTCTTCTTCCACATCTCAAATCCTTTTTCCCCCCAGCATCCAGCCCCACCAATGAGCAAATGCAGCTCCAACGGTCTTCCCCAAGGCTGCTCCCAAAATCCAGCTTCATCATGTCGACGGTGCGAGGAGGCAGCAGCCAGCTTGCCAACTCCTTCTGCTTTCGAGAGCACTTGGAAACCGCTGCGGCTCGGGGAGGAAAGCTCATTTGGCAGGTGCAGGCAGACAGCAAAACAACTGCTGTCCATCTGCTCCTTTGCTCAGGCTTGTATTTCTAATTGTGTCTTCAGGACGCAGGCAATGCTCGGAGCCCCGCTAGACACGGATAATTTAAATAAAAGTTGTCACCTCTGTGGCTTCCTTCTCTGGTCCATCGGGGATCTTGCAGGATTTTCCCCCTCGGTCTTGCTTGTGGTGGTGTGCAGGATGTCCGTCTGTCTGCTGGCTTCCCACCTAATTTGGGCAGCAATTTGGACAATTTCAGACAAAATCTGGTGATGGTCCTGAAGGTTCTTCACGTATTGTGGCAGATCCCCTGCCTGTGATGCTGCCATGGGGATCCCACCAACATAAATACCACTAGGGAGCAGAAAATGATGACATTTTGGTGCCCTTTGGAGCCACATCTCCGAATCTCTGATACAAAGTGCTTCATTTCATAGCAGCAAACTGAAGGGAACAAAATCCACTGGGAAAACATCCCTGGTCTGGTTTTCTCAATGCTGCAAAGTGGTGGCTGGTGGCAAAGATGTCCCAGAAAGAATGAAACGGGCCAGGAGAAGTCTTCCTAATTCCCTCCCCGACAACCTGAAGATGACGTGAAGGATGGTCAATGTGTGCAGATCCCCTGCATTGCCTAGGGAGGTAAGGAAAACCATTTCAAATAGGAACCATCTTCCTTTTTTACACTGAAAGAGGCAAAAATAGACATCCGTTAGAAGAAGAGTGGTGTGGGCACCTTATCATTAGGGAATGCATGATCAAGCCCAGTGTGGAAGGGAGATTAAATACACCAAATTCACCAAAACCTGTTGTCGCAGATGCAAATTTCACAGGTACAGGAATAAATCCCCAGCAGTGATGTGACTGGCAGGTTGCATTTGTCCGATAGCATTCTTCAAAACACCCAAAACTAAGATTTCTCCCCCTGGTGCATGCAACAGAGTGGGGTTTTGGCAGGTTGGGTCCCCACTGAGGGTGATACCCAAATCCTGGCCACCCCAGAGCATCATGCCCAAAAACACATGCAGGGGGACAAGGACACAGGACAGTCATTTTCTTTCCTGTCATGTAGGCTGTTGCTTTGATTTGAGTTTTGAAAACCCACCATAAGGCAACTGGGAGGAAAAAAAGAAAGCAAACATTTCCGATAAGCTGGGTTCAAAGGAGAAGCATGAAATTTGGATGAATATGGAGCCAAACTAGCCCAGTCTCAGCTCAAAAATAGAAAATGAATGCAATATAGATTTCATTTAGATTTAAGGAGTTGTTTAGTGCGCATATTAGAAAACACTGTGGTTATTAATTCTTTTCCTTTTGGGATTTTTTTCTGTTTGTTTGGGTATTTTTTGATGCATACATTTTCAAAGTCAATTTAATCCTGAGGGAAGGTATTGGCTTGACAGGTTTTAAGCTCAAATTTCTTCATTTACATGCAGAGATAGCACTAGATTGGGAAGGGTAAACTTTCCATCTGGTCTAAGAGGCATGGATTGGGAATATGAGGAAAGAAAAGCACATCTGTAGGTCTGCAAATTCTAGTAGGGCTGTAAGCCATGGATGCACAAGCATCACCAAATTCACAATATTTGGAGTTTTCCTAAAATAAAACAGCATCTGGGTTCAGGTGAATGGGAATAAATCTCCTGTATGATTTTTTATTTTTATTTTCTGAAAATTTTCTGACTCACATATGCAAAACTGAGCCTGAAACGAGATTGAATTATGGTATAGGGACCAAAAAGGTGCCTCTCGTGCCTGTCATGACGAGTTTTTACATCACTCAGGCTGGGCAACGCTCCTTTATGCTTATGACGGGGCAACCTGTCTGCTCCAGGACTTGGATGTAGACCAGCACATCTCATTTCACCTCATGTAGGTCACCGAACTGGCAGCAGATGGACATGTCGTGGAGATGGACTCTAATTCCATCATCACTTAAATCCAGACACACCCGTACTATGTGTGAGGGGATGCTGTGGCTCTAGTGGTGAGCTGGGCAAGAGGCGTGCAAAATAAACTCCTTCTTCCATTAATATTTAAAGTTTTCTAGAGCTTTGAGTGGGATTCACTTAGGACTGATCCAAGTTATTTCAGCAAATTGGGAAAAAAAGGGTGACTAAACTGTGATTTTTTTAGAATTAATTATAGAATAAAAAATGTATTTCAGAAGATGCCAAGATGAAATATCTCTAAATAATTACTTTCAGCCTCCTCCCCTCTACCCCCCAATAGCAAAAGCAAGCTGAATGCAGATGATGTTTGGAGATTTATCTGAACTCCTATCTTCTCCCCTATCTCCTATTTTTGGGGGTCCCTGAAGGCATTCCCACCTTCTCTACACCTGGAGGAGAGCAAACAGGGATTCAGCAGCAGCAGCCCTGAGCAGGGACCTGGCCTCCTGCTATAGCCGTATTGAACAAACTCCGGAAAAGAGTTTCAGAGACAGACCCTGCAAAGCAGAAATCCCCTTCAAAGGCCTTTTCACTGAATTTTGACAGCACGCTGGCCTTCTGCTGGCCTCTTGCGCAAGCAGAGGCCATTAAGCTCGGAGTTGCCTTTGGGTTTTAAAAGAGGAAAGAAAGGCCAAAGACGTATTCCTTGCTTCCCCCACTCTCCCCTCCTTCCCGTTGATCTCCTTAGCCTCTGCAGGTTGCACAGTAAGGAGAGCTTTGGATATAAATAAATACAAATCCCCCCGGGTGCGCATCGCCAACAGTTTCAGTGCAGCGAAGCTCCCAAAGTTCAGAGTTTAATGTAAAAGTCTGAAACGACCACAATTTATTCTAAATTGCTTCGCTTGATCCTGCGACCTCGGAGAATTATCGCCGGAGGAGACCTGGATCAGTAGCCGGGAGCAGTGAGGAAGCAGGCGAGAGTGATGATGGGAGACGGCTCTTTCGCTGACGGAGGTGCCTGCTTGGAAGGACAAGGTTGAAGCAATATTGGGATTTAAAAGAGCCTTGAGAGGCATCTCCCTTTGGAGAGCACCGGGATTTGAAGCTCATGTGAGCAATCAACATCAAGCATCCCGCAGAAGCCTGGCAGGGAATCAGCAGTGATTTGGCTCCTGCGGCTGCGCTCCCCCCATCGCCGGCTTTGCCGGGCAGATGGGTGCCAGGGGGTATGGGTGAATTTGGATTTAACTCCCTGGCTCCCTGCCGAGGGTGCTTTGCAGTTGAACTCTCGCCTTGCTGCTGCAGGGCACCAGAGCGGCAAAGCAGCTGCCTCCAGCACTGGGGATAGCTGTAAGTGTCCGACGAATTCACAGCTCAGTTGAAGACCTTGAGGAGGTTTTGTGAGCATTGCCTGGGCTAAAAATAAAAAAAAAACAAAGTTGACTGGAAGTCATTGGAGGCAGAGCAGACCGGCTTCTGTCTGATGCACGCTGGCACGCTTGCACCCACCGAAATGGCCCTGCGCCGAGTTATGCTGCTGATAACCCATGCCACGGTGCTGCGAGCAGGGTCATGGGTTTTTTTCTGATGCCTTTCATTTTACTCTGGGTTTTTGCTAATTGAGTTCTGGAGGGGGTAAAGTTTGCTTTGACCTCGGCTGTGTCTCCAAGGAGAAATCCTGCCTCTGCCTGGGGTGGCCTCTGGGATCTGTGCCTGGTCCCTTTGCCTGCACTCAGGGCAGCCCTTTCCCTTCTGCTGAATAAACCAGACAGATTCAAGAACCTCAAACCCTTCCAGGAGCAATATTCAGGTTTCCTACATGTGCTGGGGAAGGCTGGAAATTACAGCTTCTTTGAGGCTGAAGCAATTCAGAGAAAAACACTGATTTCACCAAGTTCCCAAAACCCTTCTGGGTCAATACTAGAAAATGAGATACTCAAATGAAAGCTGTGAACGTGCCTGTGCTGAACCTACAAGTTCTGGCTTTGTGACAAGGGATTGAAAACAGGAGTCACATGTTTTTGAGAAACCTGACTCCCATTCTTGGTCTTTTTTCATAACAAGCCCTTCCATTCTCTGCCTTCTCTAGTTATATTGACGGGACAACGGTCCTCGCTGCCAAGAACTGCGGGAACTGGATGGGGACCGAGCACCACATCCCTCTGGTCCCCATGACATGCTGGGGTCTGCTCAGGGATAGGTGAGGTTCCACGAGATGAAATCAGACCCTTCAAGGAGCCAGATGACTGAAATCCTGATTATTTCAGATGGGATTTGAGGGAGATAAACCCTCCTCTTTTTCTACAGTCACCAATGTGGGTGACATTCCCAGCTGGCACCTGTGAGCTTTGCTCCCGCTAATTGTGCTGCACTCACGTGAAGTCATTATTCAATCCATTTTAGGGAGGAAAAGAATACAAATGAGGTAATTACCAGCTCCTCTTACCTTTCCAAACCCTCTGCAACCTGTCTGTGGTAATACCCTGGTGCAGGAGAGCACTGCAATGATGGACAGGAATCGAGCGAGTAAAGGTGATCTAGCTCATGAAAAGTGGGGAAGAGAGACTGGGGGGGTAGTTAGCGCCCAATTTCATTGAGTCCTTCCTCCCACCAGCATCTCCACTAACGTTAGATGTCCAAGAGCGGGTTGCCTAAGCCTGACATACTCACTTAACTTATTTCCAGAGCCAAAGAGGAGCAGTACCGTACCGGAGGCATTGCTTTCCCTGTCTAAAAGTCATGTTGCCCTTCTGTTACCTAGATGAACGCCATCCTCAAGGCATCCAAAAAATAGACAGCCAGAAGCTGCAATGGCCAAGGGCTGACCTTTCTTCGGAGGAGATGCACCAACTTATCTCTGTAAGAAAGAGCTTCCAGCCACTGGCTGACCCTGAAGCATGGCAAAGCAAATCCCACTCTTTAGCAAAATCCTCCCCTCTCACCTTACCAACCTCTTGCACCTTGAGAAAGCAACGAGAGCCCTTCAAATCCCTCCCCAAAGCATCAAAAATCCTGCTCTGAATTTCTTGCTTTTCCCCCCGCATCTTGGCACTGATCAAGACCTTGGATCTTTACGAGGAGGCAGATGCTGATACCATTACCCCGAGCCGTATCTCGCTCAATGGGAAGCCCATCATGACTCCAGTGCTATTCCTCATGGTATCCGATGCTCCCCATCAGCGTGGAAATCGCTGCCTGGCCCGCGTTTAGCACAGAAGGATGCACAAATAAACTGACTTTTTCTCTGCTGGAGCTGAGCTTTTTTCCTGCAGTAAGGCTTCCTCAAGCACACGTCCTGGGGTACTTAAGGTAGCGCCGATGGAGGGGAGGATATTAGACCGAGTCACCTGTGGGCCTCTATCTAATTAGACTTAAATGAAGCTGTTTGATAAGGGAATGTATTTCCCCAGCTTTAGGAATAAGGGCTATGGAGAATAACAACAGATGCAGAATAACACCCTGTCTCAGACCAGCAAAGATTAGTGTTATGGCTAAATTATATCCTGGCCCAGTAATAGGGTTATTTCTGTTCCCAGCACAGTGTTTAGATGAGGAAATCAACAGCAGGAAGTGTATCTTAATTTGCTAATAACAGGAAAGCGAGTAGCGGCTCAACCAATCTCAGTGACATTGGTGGGGTTCGGCAGGATTTGGGCAGATGAGAAAGCACAGCCGTTGGGTAGCAGATGGCATTTCCAAGTCTACCATCAAAATGCAAAGTTAGTTAATGAATTTCTGACACAGAGCAGCACGGCATGAACGGCTCGGGCTGAAAGCGAGCAGAAAAAAACGTGACTAAAGGGAATCGGGAGGGACGGAGGGCTGCTCATCCCTGTGCCAAAGCATCCAAACGCAGGACCGGGATGCAGCGAGGAAGAAGGTACCGTCAAGGGCAAACCTGATGGCTGCTCATTCCAAACACAATTCACTTTATTACCCATTCGCTCAGACAGCGGTTCCCTTATCTGGGGCAAGTGGCTGTCTCAGATGGGTGATAACGGGAGCTTTTTAGAACTGTGCAAAGAATAATTCTCCATTTGCCAGCTGACCTGGAATATCAAGGGATGGGGGAAAAAAAAGATTATTGATCTAAAATAGCCCTCTTTTGGTCTATTTTATAACAGTTGGAAGGAGAGAAAAAAAAATAAAATTCACGTGTTCCCAGTTCAATGAATGGCAAGGGGGTACTATTTATTATCCTGATTCATTCCTTTCTAAATGAGTGAAGGTGTTTTGCAAATGAGACACCTTCCCCAAAAAGGTTTTAAAAACATAAAGGAAGTTCTGGCTTTTTCCAGCTGATGAATATTTGTTTTAGGTAACTCTCAGCACTTTCTTTTAGAGGGCAAGGAAAATTTCGATGGACCATTTTCTGAATGTCTCTTGTTGGAGTCCAGTATTTAAAGAGTTCATTTCCAGTTTCCCCTTTCAAACTTCAGTTCATTTCATTTAACAGAGAACAAAGGAAGAGAGTGACATGTTATTCAGTTTATGTAACAGTCTGAAGACATTACAATGATTGCATTATGTGCATCGGAGTATCCTTATCATACAAACTCCCACACGCGGGCAGGAACAGAACAAATTCTTCACTTGGTCCTTAACACTGCTTGTCATAACAAGGATGGTTAATTAAGATGACCTTTTTCACTTTAAAGGAAAAACCCATCCTCTCCCAAAGGAGAAGATCCCATCTCTTATAAATTTGTTTTTAAAGAAATGAAAAGAAACCCAAAATACACTAATGAATTAAGCCAACAAAGAAAATGTAAGAGCCCTCATTTTCCTCCCCACTCTGAAGGCCAGAGGAAAACAAGTGTGAAAAGAAAATCTGTGGTAAATAGAGCATCTCCACACTAAACAAAAAGGGAAATATCAAGTGTGGTCTCACGTCCAACAGCCTTAGCCATAACGGTTTCCACAAGCAAGAAGCCTTGACAGAGACCTTCGGAAAGTGTGATCCCAGCTTTAATGAAGGGCTGGAAAAAAGGAGCTGAGAGCAGCCTGATCAATAAAACACAGGCTCATCCAGAAACCTTCAAAATGTATGCTAAAAAAGAGCAAACAAGCTGGTAAAAAAAGGCCCTGGAGAATGACATACGAACTGTAGCCTACAGACCATCTCACTCCAACCAAGAAGCCTAAAACAGAGATGAGGAGGGAAAGAAAGGGGAAATTTTTAGCAGTGTTCAATCATCCCTGACTCCGGGATCTTTCCCAACCATCCCCACTTCACAGCACCACCCTCTCGATTCCGTATTTCCAGGGAATAAAGCTGATATTCAAAGCTGCTGGCTCCAGGGCTGGGTTGGAAGAGCAGCAATATTCACCACCTCTCCGGGGAGGCGTTACACCAATCACTTCATTAGACATGGGCCGAGCGCAGTTATCGCATTTCTAAGACACAGGAGTTTATCTTTCTTTTATGTTTAATCTCTTTTCCGACTCCCACGACTTGAGAACATTTCCTACAGGAGGCTTTATTCTGCAAAGAAAGTTCCTCAATGTCAAAACTGGAGGAGGTTCAGGCTGTCGTGAGTTACTCCATCTGAGCATCGTGTCAGATGAGACGCCTGGAAGATGTCTGGAGAGCAAACAAGGAGCAAGGACACCCCCAGTATCGCCATCCTTTTTCCATTCATCTCCATGAAGGGAGCTGTGGGGGACGGTGGCCCCTGCGAGCCCACGTGTGCGATTTCAAGCAGCACTTGGAGCCGCTGCTCCCATCCCAGGTGGCTGAACGCTCTATTTAATGCATTTCTAAATATACCGTGCCCAGCCATCGTCTGGCAGCGTATCTGCTGTAAGACCACGGGTAAGTTATATAAAATTCTCACCTTGGTTTCTCTCCCTCAGCTTGAGCAGAGCCAGTGCAGCCACTGTTGTCCTCCAGGTCCTAGCTGAACTCATAAAAGGAAATAAAAAACATTGAGAGTGAGACCCGGACATTTTTTTTTCATCCAGACAGTAGATTTACTAGGAAATGCCCCCGTGGGTAGACCCCAAACCCCCCTCATTCTGAATGCAAGCCACCACTGAAGCCTTATAGACAAAAACAATGTGAGGAAGACATCAACTGCTTCAAAATGGTTTATTTTTAACACCATTAAAATGTAGCTTCTGGCTTTTTGGTTTGCAGTGCTATTATTTCACTTCAGAATAGTTGAAAATGGGATGGGAGAAGGAGCAGAGGAAGAATTTTAAAAAGACTCACCCCTTCCGCCCCAAATTAACTGGGGATTCAGGAAGAAACATTATCTTTTTGTTCTGGCCTGGATTGAACCATTTTTTTCCTCTCTTTTTTTGCTCTAGAAAATGAACCCCAGACTCTGTCACTCTCTTACCCTTGGTAAGAGTGATAAAACGCTGTTGTACCTTATCGCGTCCTTTCATGAAGAATGGCTGAGAAACTCTACTCACAACATGGCTGTTGGTAGTTCACACTTCCATTTTGTGTGACGTGTCTCGAATGCACACGCTATACACATGCAGAAGGCTATAAATGGAATAAACTGCTTGGATCCTTTCTTATATTGTCATAAGTCACTTACCTTCATCATCCCCATAACAACCACAACCATATAATCAGATGCCCAGGAAACCAATCCTCCTGTTCTGGGAAATATAGACACTTCAGTGTATGCAAAACGTTGACCAAAGGATCTCATTTGAAAAGATGCTGACGTTCACATCCTCTCTAAGCATATGTGTGCGGACACTTCATATTGCTAGCAATTGTCAAAGCAGAGCACAAGAACCTCACTGGATCTGCATGTGTACGTTTTGCCTTCCTTTTTTTTTCTGATTAAAGGAGATGAAGGCATCTAGAAAAAGTAATCCTGCAAATACAGTTGTATTCTCCAGAAAAAGAGGCGTTTCTAATGCTGACTTGCCTTAATGCTGACAGTGCTGAGGTCAAGCACTTGATCCCATCTCAAACCCCACTTTTCTGTTTCCTTTACATCCAGGTGGGCATAGGAGGTGCACGAATCATTGAAATATGGCCCCAATGTGAAAATAGCTCATGCGACACCTTGGGCCCAATTTTAAGAAGGTTCTGGCTTCATTAAATTCCAGTTTAGTATTTCAGCATGTCTGCTCCTTGACCTCCAGCCCAACGCTCAACAGGAGGTCTTGAGGAGCTGCAGAAGACACGCTGCTTAGGGTCCATCTCCGTCATCGATGTAGGCAGAGACACGTGAGCTTATGTGTGTGCTGACACCAGCAGCGGTTGGCTTTGCAGCCTGTGCCAATCTAGGCCATCAGCAGCATCCAAGTGGGTGAGCTGAAAGCTGGTCCGGCTCCATGGGACACAAGCTCCAGCCTCAGCCTTTGACCGCAGGGAAAACGGGGCACGAAAGGCAACGGTTAGTTTACGTAGCACCAGGGGAGAAGGAGGCAAGGAGGAAAGGATGTGGTAATGTTCACCAAGGAGCCAGGGCAGAGGGAAAAAAAGTGTGGTGGATTTTAATGCATCCTGGGAGAGGGATTCAGCACACAGGAGTCAGCAAGCTTCAAAAGGCAAGGGGGGAGGTGAGTTAGTGGCTGCATTCGAGAATGTGCTGAAATTCAGAGTTTGCTGGCGTTTCTGAAAGTCGAACTGAGCAGGACCCATTTATTGTCCCTCCATCATCTCCTCACATTGATGCAGCACTGAGCTGGTACCGAGGCCGTACATTGCATGAACTTGGACCTCATATGTTCTCCCGTGTTGTCTAACCCCACAGGGCATCCTTACATGAAAAAGTGCTTCCGAGGTTCTTCAGAAGAGATCTGGCAAAATTAGTCTTAATTTAGCCTTGATAATTGCCTTTGGCATCAGTCAGCAAAGAGGGGTTGGGAATGCAGGAGAGAGGATCCTTTATTTTTCATTATTTATTTTCCATGACACAGAACAGTCTTTTTTTTCCGCAGGGAAGCTGCTCAGCCGAACTCATTGCAATAAATAAACAAAACAAAAAGTTTCTGGGGAACATCCTGATTTGATTAATTTAGCCACAAGGAACTTCTAAGTAGAAAAAAATCAGATCTGCAACCACCAAAGTAATTTTTATTTTTAGCTTGTCATTCATTGCACTTGTCACAGAGCTCTTCCTACCTTGGCAGCAAGGGATGCTCTTGCACGGAGCAGATGCACCACTGATGTCCTTCGCAGCCGTTACTGGACCCCAGAAAATCTCTCCTCCACCTGCTATTCCTGAGCAAGCTTTTCCACACGTGGGATCTTCTGGGCTGGATATAAACAGCTCCTTGGACCAGCTCTGCCCCAAGCAGGGCTTCTTGTGCTGCCCGCAGGCAGTATCCAGCTTCCTCCACCGCTCGCCGCCTTCAAATCTTGGGGAATTACTTTACAACATCTTCCCCATCTGCTAACCCTCTCCAGACACTCTCCAGTGAGCTCGGGCTGACAGCTGGCTTCCTTGGGTGGTGATTGAAGGGCTCTTTGAGCTGGTACTTGCAACTATAATGGATGCATCTTTCATGTACCACGGTAGGTTGGGAAACAAAAAAGATGAGTCTTACAAGGGAGGAAGGGAGATCTGTGTCTCTCCCGAGCTGCTGATGCCAATGTGGATGGCAGGTCTCAAATCAGGTAGTGCCAGGGGTTAGGTTTGTCCTAAAATACAGAGGAAGGGCCATGTGAAAGCACTAAGAAATATCTAAGTTGTGTCTAGTCTGGCATTTTTATTTTTCCAGAAAGCGGGCAATACAGAAGTTTTCCAGGGGAAAAAGTATTTTAGACTATCATGAATTCCTTGGGCTAGATAAAGCTGACTGAAATGCAGTGGAGCTTCAGCCAGCATGGCTTTAGGGAATAAAATAACATCCCTTTGACACCACACCATGCCAAACCTTTGCACTTCACTGCATTACTGCTAGAAAATCATTTAACCTGCATCGGTTTACATTTAAATCACGGTTAGTTTTAAATTGCATTTGAAGTGGCAGGTTGAAACGGCAGCCTTTATTTGAGCCAGCTAAAGCTTCTACCTAAGAGCATCGCGGTGCTGGCGGAGGTGGCACAGCCACCACCGCACAGCGGTGCCATCCCCGGGGACTTTGCTACGAGCAGCGCCGGTGTCGCTGCCGGGCTGTCCTCACCGCACAAACCCAAACACAGATGGATCGAGGTGACCTACTACAGAGGCGGACCCAGGGGCTTCACATCACAAAGTTAAAGCTGTGCAAATGCACCAGTATTTTGCCAAAGTAGAGCTTTTTTCACTTGTTCTCTCTTCCCTTAACAGCTTACACACACACAATCAGCTGCCACACGGAGAAAGAAAAAAAAAATGATGGAAATGACAGCAGAGTAACAGAAAACCGAAAACATTCTCACAGCCTTGTCTGCTGGTTTTAAGTGCATTTCACCACAGCTCAAAATTACATTATTTAGTATCAATTATCCTTCGATTGAAGCTCAGAGAGGTGGCAAGGCTAGCGTTTTTATCTCATTAGCATGTCTTGCCTGCTAACCATTTGCTATATTCCCTCCCTTTGATCCTGTCTTTGATTATATTGTGTGACAAAAGCCCATGTAATCTACTATTATTTCCATTAATAGCAAATCTGCCCTCCTCTTTGACAAGCCAATTTATTATCATTGCAGCGTCTTTGTGCATCTCAGCCAGGTTGACACCTTCTTCCCCTCCCTGGCGGCGCAGAATTGGCAGGTGTTGATCCAGCCCTGGTGGCATGGGGACCTTGGGAGTGTCATCAAACAGGGTGCAAAATATTGACACTTTAATGGCAAGCGGAAGAGAATGAGATGATGCAGAGAGGTGATGCAGTTCAAGTAGTTTTGCTCTTTGCTCCAGAAAGATGTAACGGATGAAGAAGCAGAAAGAGGTCTTTAAGGAGGTGAGATCCATAGGTGACATATGCACATGACCAACTTGGTTTTGAGCCCTGGGCAAGCTGTATCTGCCCCTCACCACCCATTCCTGTTGTCCTGTTTGGTGTCCAAACACAAATCTGGATGATAGTAAGAAAAACCTATGATCTCCATCCATCTTTCCAAAGTCGCTTTGAGAAATCGAGTTATACATCTAGAAATATCATTCTTACTGGCTTTTTTTTAATGCAATTTTGCAGCCACAAGCGGGTGCTGAAGCCAGAGTGGGTCTTTACAAGCCCAACTTTGACAAACTAGATCAGGTAGATATTATGAAGCCACCTTGAATTGCTTTTGCCATTATTTGGCTAACCCAGGGGTGATGGTGAAGTTCTCCTTCAATCTAGGCTTTAAGAGTGATGCTCCCATGGTAAAGACTCAATGACTTTAAATTGGATGTCCCCACACACAGCCACAGCCTCTCACTTTTCCAGGAAGATGAACCAGCCCTGACTGCTTTTCTCCGTCTACTTCAAGTGTAAACACCCATTTCTCTCCTCAAAATGATGCACTTAAAATAAACCACCGGTGTTGTGAAAATACCAACTCCAGCACCACAAAAGGATAATCACGGTTCTTACCTTGAACACAGTGCACAGTGTTTATTATTTTTCCATGCCCTCCTTGTTTAAAAAGGTAGTAGGAAATGAGCCCTGCTTGAAGAATAAAGAGGGTTTTGGTGGGACTCAGTTATCTCTAGCAGCATAGAAAAGAATAAAACCATTAAGAAGGGGGAACCTTATCAACATGTGGGTTGAACCTCAGCGAAATCTCCTGTTGGAGATACAAAAGATTCAGGTCCAGGTAATAATGCTGCCTCTTGTCCTCCCCTTTCATTAAAAATGCTCCCTCTACCTTGAAATTAAAAGCAAACAAGTGACCCAAGGTACTGAGCTCACCTTTGAGGCACGTTGGGCTCTGTTGCACTACCATTGCAGTGGAGTTTCTTCTAAATTAACTCTGGCTCTCGGTGATCATAGAAAGGTTTTGCAGCTGTGGTTGCCAAGCTGGCTGCATTTTAAAACCTCATTTGAGGTTTTCTGATCCTAATTTGGAGAAATTGGAGATCCTAATTTAGAGAAAAAAATCTTGCTGATTTTTTCTTCCACCCAGCAGTAGTGAGTCCCACAGACTGATTGGGCTCAGCAAAGTCTAGATCTGATTTATTTTGTGAGATAACCTAAGTGCAAACATGCTGCCTGTTTGCAGTATTTTCTTGTGTTTCAGGGTCACTCCCAGCCCTGTTAAATAATTTGAAAAGAGGATTATGAATTACCTCTGAACTGCAAAGTCTAGCTGTAAGGAACAAACATGGGAAAGAGAACTTAATGCAGGTCAAACCCCCTGTGTCCTGCTCGCAATATGGATAGTACCAATTTCCTCTGAGACTCCCACTGAGAAAGGGATGTGCCAGCTGCAAGAGATGCTCCAGGCACATGGGGAAACCTTCATCTGCTGCTTTGCAAATCAGCATGCAGGGATCTTTTTATTCTCTGAACATGGAGGATTAATAAATATTAAAGAATTCAAAGCACAAGAGCTTTTCTAGAGCAAATTGCAGAAGAGTTTCTGTAGGAAAAAAAAAATTGTCATTCTCCTGAGTTCTAGTTTAGGTAGAATGAAAAAAGAAAAAGAAAAAAAGGGAGGGGGGAAGCCAAAAAGGAGCTTTTTTGGACTGAGAATTGTCCACATGTGGGTTTTCAGGCCTGTGTGTGTAGACAAGCCCTTTGGAGAGCGGTTGGGCTGCAGCGGCGGTGGAGGTGTTCCTCCCTGAAACCCGCTGCTGGTAGGCAGAAGGTCAGACTACATTATCCCCCAAATCCCCCCGGATTTCAAAATCTATGCATGTTAACTGCTTATTTCTCTCTTGCTTTTATTAATTCATAAATAAATGAATGGAGTGGGTTGATTCTTCTTTTTTTTTTTTAATCTTTGAAGTATTTTCGAAGAAAAATAATTGGCAAAGAACCTGTCCCTTTTCCCACCAGCTCTACAGATTCATTTAAGTTTTATAAGTGCTATTTCTATTAGAATAAAGGCTTTATTAAAAATGACTGTAACAACACTCTTCTGTATAGTATACTCATAACCCCTAAATACCACTCTATATTAAGAGCATTACCCTTTAAAACACAGAGATGCATTCCCAGGGGGTCTCAAATAGCTAGAAATCACCCAGAAAAGAAAACAGCAAATAACAGACCTTTAGGAATACCCTTGCGTGCCCCTACGCTCTGAAAACAACCCTGCGTTTTCTTCTGTAATGGCTGCAGATGGAAGAAGGTGGGTGTTTAAGATGGAAGCAAGAGATATGTCTACAGCCTTAGCTGACTTTCAAGCCAACCATGAAGGGTTTGGATCCTTTCTCAGTCCCTGAGCTTTTTTTTTTTTGAGCAGAGAAGGGAGGAAACATGGTTTAATTGAGAAGATAGGGCTGGATGATGGAGCCCAACCAATGGTTGCTTTGGTCCTGGGTCATTGAGATTTACTGTTAGCACAGCACTGAACTAAGTAGACTCTCGTGGATGGTTTCTCCATGGTTTTGCGCCAAAAAAGTCAGCTTCTGTCTCCCCAGCAAAGTCATGTTGACAGAGGAGAGCCCTTATGTGCCACATGGCTATGTCCACGTCCTTATTCTTGCAAAACGGTTCGGCTGGAGATTCAGCATTATCAAAGCCCGTTAATTACTTTGCTCCCTTTCCACGCAACGTCTCAGCTTGGTCAAAAGCTTGGCTGTAAAAATCTGTACGTGGGGGAAAACCAGCACACAGGGAAAACCCTGATTTACATTCATGGAGGAAGCACTTGATAATTATTCCGTTATCTATGCATTATTTTTATCAGCAAGCTATAACTCTTAGGACTATTATCTGCTGTGCTACGAGCATGTAGAGTAGGTGTCTTCACAAACAAGGAGGGAGGCTTAAGTACCCTTTCAGAGTGAATTAAAATGGAAACCCAGGTGAAATGATCAAGTTTTATTATCCTTAGAAGACAGGCTTTCAGGGGGGTTGTAGAAAATTAACTACCTCAGTGCTATACAGAACCTAACTCCCCCCTCAAAAAAATTGCAAAGCTTTCCAAGTTATCCTGAATAATAGATCGTAACTCACTCAATTGACCAATTTCACCTTTTCCTATGTGAAAACAGGACAAGTTTAGTCCCTTTTCCAAATCTGAAGCTTGTTCATGCTGCAAGGGCACTGCACGACAGGATCTGCTGGATCACAGTCATGTTTTTCCCGTATGGGCTCTAGCAGCAAGCCCAGATTTGCTTTCTCTTTGAGCACATACCATCCTTTAACTGTTGTCTCTGGCCGTTGCTATTCCAGAATAATATTCCCACCTGCACAAAGGGTCTTTGCAAGAGCAGAAAGGGATGAGCAGAGTCCTATGAATAGTAGAGTGACACCAGCAAGAAAGCAAAGGGAAAACATGCACAGAACAAAGAGAAGGCAAAAATCAAAGACCACTTGTCCCCATTTTGGACAACCCAAGAGCTTAGCCATAAAATCCCCTTAAAAAGCAGGAATAGGGTTTTATTTTCTCAGAGGGTTTTGTTGTTGTTCCTAGACAACTCTTGCAAGCAAGAGAAGTTACAGCCAGCCCTCTGTGCTTCGCTGAGCATGCTTCCATCCCAAATCACCCCCAGCCTCACCCGGGAAACGTATCATCTCCAGAGCCGATCACCAGCCACAGGGCAAAACATCGGTGCCTCGGAAATACATGTTCGAGTACCCCCAAGTCACCAGGGGGGAGTTATTGGAGTGAATTGCTGGCAAACAAACCGGGGGGGGGGGGCTGGAAATTAATCAAAGCATCCCATTTTAGCGTGGCTGGGAGCAGTGGGGCTGCCGCAACTCCACAGAATTGATTAACTACTTATTAAACAAGAGCTGTGGCGACAGCGCTTAAGAAAAAAAAAATCAAATTAAGGCAAGCAAAGCTTCAAGCAAAAAAAATGAAAAAAAAAAGGAAAAAATAAAAGGGAAACACAAGTTAATGGAAGCTTCAATCACAAGGCGGCACGAGCCACGGGAGGCTGTTACAGTGACAGCTCACACTTATCGCTGGGAAAATTCTCTTCTAGAGAGCGTGTGTGGGGACAGCGGGACGGGTTTGGGGTGCACGAGGATGGTGGGACAGATCTGGGGCTTGTTTTGACCTCCTGCCTAAAGCTCTGCTCTGGACACATGGTTTTCCTCGCCCACCTCATTGCAATATCCCCAGTGAAGGAGCAAATGTGACTGCAAAGGCAGAGCCGGGGTTTTAGGACCTCTGAATCCTGACTAGGGTTGTTTTGCCCCTTTATAGAAGAGATTAGAAAGCAGCCAAAGTCTCGCCCTCGCTCCGGTGGAGTTCAATGGGCTGAGTTATACGGGCGGGCAGGAGGCTCTATGGATCCCTTATGACACTAAAAACTATTGAAAAGCTTTCTTGCCATGACCCATTTAGATCCTCACGCAGTTTCATTTCCTCTCCCATCTGTCACACCTTTAAAAGCGGAGCTTTTGCATCGCATGTCGTTCAAGTGTTTCCAAGGCAGCCCCAAGTAACTCTCTCCTCCACTTCTCAAAAACATTTCCAGGCTTCCACCCTCTCTTCCCCAACACTAAAAATAGCTGAAGATGGTTGTAACAGAGTCGCGGGCTGACCTTGAGCATCCCTAACAGGAGCTCAGCCGCATCCACCTATGTGGAAAAGCCGAAATCCCTCCCAAGCCAGGTACTCCAGCTCCAAGCATCTGTGTGCATCCCGAGCTGTTTGCATCTCCAAGTACCCTACAAGCAGCTCTCCTCTACAGCTAATTGGCATGACCTTGGGTGTAACTCCTTTTTACTAGCTGTTGACGGGTGTCTGCTATGAAGATGAATTAGTTATTTAGGTAGCAATCAGCTCCCCTGGTTTAGTCAAAATGCATCCATTCCTCTTCAAGCTTATTAAGGGCTGGGATAAACTTTCCAGCTAATGCACGCTGCAAATCCACTACCACTCTGGAGATGTCAAGCACCTAAATAATTTTTGTTATTCACTAATGAAAAAATTCCTTAGGAGGGGGAAAAAAAGAGAAGACTACAGTGCCAATAGCAATTCTGAGCTTCAATTAAGCGGCTTTCGTTGTCTGCCTGTATTTGTCTCCAGCTCTGACTTGCTCTGTTAAGGTCAGCAGCTGGCTGGGTAGGAGTTTGTGCATCGCACCAAGAATTCAGCATCATCCGCTCTCCAAGGACTGACAAGACCCAGAGGATGCTGAGATACCAAGCCTTTGGTTGGGGAGGAGAGAGCTCCACATGTGCCTGCCCAGCTCCCCTCCCGGTGCTTTTGGGACACACAAAGGCAAATAAAAGAGGTCAGATTCCCCCCCCCCCCCCAAGAAAATTTTCTGATGAAAACTCCCCAAAACCTGGAGATAAAGGAAGGCCCTGTGCCCAAAATGTGTGATTTCACAGCCGGGGATGCCATGATGCTCAGTCCATGTGTGTAATGATTGTGTTGGGTCTCTGCTGCATGGGTCCCCCCACAAGGAGTTAGCTCTTCCCTCAGCCAAAACCCCTTTTCCATCACGATAAATCTCCTGAGAGTCTTCCCATATAATGAGAAGTCTTCCCCGAGATGCACAGTTGGGAAATGAAAGCCCCTCAAGGCTTTGTGTGCTAATCTGATGCTCGAGCAGCCACAGAGGGTGCAACCAAAACCCTCCCTTTTCTGCTCAACCCGGTTTTTCACACTTTCACAACTTGTCACAGGGACAAATAAACAGCAGAGCAACGCTGGAGCCCTCCCCTGGCAGTAGGATGAGCCGCTGATACGGTCGAGATAGACTCCTGATTGCAGGGGAGGGATGAGAGGGAGAGTGGGATGCCAAACAGCCCTGTTATCCACCCCGATGCATGCTGTGTGCCTGAACAGACCCTCTACCTGAATGTTTTTTACCTGAATTTCTCTGGGTTTGCAGCTGTGATCAAAAAGCACCCTAGGGCAGTTAAACGACTCTTTTTAAGATGCCCAAATTCAGCCTTTCTTCCTTTCCCTTATCAGGATCCCCCTCCCTGAGCACTGTGCATGAATAGCATCTAGAAATTACACCAGGGAGGGGAGATGCACAGGCTGTAGGATGCGTTATTTAATTAGCTTTGGCCTTTAAATGGGCTGAAACCAAGGTGGTATTTATCTGCAAAGTCAGCCCGGCAGAACAAAAGAAAAATAAACTGATAAAAAAGTCATCTATTTCCTACCAAGAGCAGAAGACTTGGAAAAATATCAGTCCCCCAAAGCCAATTGCAACCCACTGTCATGCCCGAGCCTGCTACCGTGGAGGGAATTTGCTTCCCTTCTTGCCCAGCTGCAGATGGAACGGCTCTAATAAGCTGTAACTTTCCTTTCCATTTGGAAGTAATGAGATATAATCTGTTTAATTCTAGTCTTTGAGCTCTTTTGGCGGCCTTTTTCTATTCCCCTTTTCTGATTTTTTTCTTTTTTTTTTTTCTCTTTAAAGGAAAACTCCATCATGAAGCAAAAGATTTTCTAATCACCGGCTCTAATTACAAAGTAGAGTAAATTGCCATAAACTTTTTTTTCTCTTTTCTTTTTTTTTTTTTTTTTTTTTTTTCAAAATTGCCTTAAATATAATGAAGAATAATTAAAAGTCAAACAAGCAGCTGCAGACTGGAGTGGCTGGTGGAGGTTAGACTGGGGAGAGATGGGGGGAAGGAGCTAAGGCTTGGAAGGAGCTTTTGTGTAAGACCAGATAGGTAGAAATCTCATCTGGGGGAGCTGAGATGGCGATGCCCATCATCACCATCAAGGCATAGTGGGCTGTTCCTAGGGATTAATTGATCTCTAAGTGGCTATTTGTTGAAGTGCATCAATTTGGCAGGCTGAGAGAGTCCCCAAATCAGCCAGAATTTGCCCCAATCCTCGCAGAAAGCAAGCTGCTGCCAAAAGCAGGAAGACTTTGGTGGAAATCATCCTGATTTCTGTCATCTCATCAAAGACCCTGGTAACTAGGAGGACGCTGGAGAGCCCTGGGTATCCAGAGCTGGGGGTTGTGGATGGCTGGGAAGAGCTGTGTCTGCACAAGAGCCCTCACCGCAAAACTCAGACCCCACACGGGAATGGTGAGATCCTGCCGGAAAATATCCCACCGCATCGGACACATACCCCTCACATGCAGGCAAAGCGGTCCAGGAGGATGGGGAGGCTTCATTAGCAACAATCAATGGTTTCCATAGCTACAAATGTAAGCACAGGCTCCATCACATGCTATCTTGAGGAAAGAAAGGGGGAAAAAAAATGTTCCCTTTGTCCAGACATGACAGAGAGGCACACTGAGATTTTAGCTGGGGGAGAAGATGGGTATGTAAGGAAACAGGGATGAATGCAGAACCCACTGGCAAGTTTTTTTAGTTTATGCCTGATCTATTTACTCTGGACCTGTTGCACGTCTCCATCAGGACTGAAGCATGGCAGCTGTCTGCTCTCAGCCACTGAGAAATCCCCCGGCGGTTTGGGTGTAAGGTGCTATAAGGGTGATGGATGCCATTTAGGCTGCAGTAGATCTTAACCCTTCGTTCACAGCCTCCACAGACTGACTTTCTAGGAGCAATTCAACCTGGAAAAATAACTCCTGACTTGACTTATCTCTACCTAGAAAAGGAGGAAACTTGAAGGACCGGCTCCTGCAAATTCTTACCCAGAGAATTACATGCTCTACATTGCTCTGAATGCCAGCAAGTTCCTAAAATACAGCAAAATAAAGTCCAAGCTGGGGTTGTATGAGGTTTATTACATGCAGTGATAGTTTCATAGGGTTCATAAATCTCCCTGTTTCACTGATGTCAAGGTCTTCTTCAGAGCAGGTACGCACCGGCGCTTGTGTCCTTGCAGGCATCCATGCTACCCAGTTAGCTTCCCTCTCCTCTCTCTGTCCTCCTGAAATTCATTTGCTTAGTAAAGTCTGAAAGGGATCTCAAATAAAATCCAGGTCTGACCATCCCTTATATAGCTCTTCCCACAAACAGGGAGGGGATTTCTTTATATCAGAGCCACAAAAAGATGCTGAATTAATTGAAGAGCATAAAACCAACAGGCTGTGCCTACAGCGGGATGAGATGCTCTGCTGGGAATGTCACCACCATGACCAAAGGTTAAATGGCTTTAAAAAAAAGACCAGGTGCATGAGGTGGTGAGGGACGAGACAACTTTCTTACCCAGATTTGCTCCAACCCCCCTTAAATTTTTTTGTTCAGAGCCTTCTGACTGTAGGTTTTGACAAATCGGCGTGGTGTGACAAGAAATTTTTTTAAAATCCCTCCCAAAATGTTGGTCTGGCATTTCGCCAAGCTGCTCTCATTCTTCATGCTTCACCAGGGAGCTGGCTGAAACCCTAAATAATTTCCTACAGGTGTCTTGAGATTCTCGTTGCTCTCTCTGGATAAACCTGTTGAAAATATTTAGTGTGGGTGGTTGAAAGAATGTCTCCTGAAAATCAACAGCAGGTTACACATCTCCCTCCAGATCCCCCCAAACCACATGTCCTGCACCTCGAGGCAATACAAAAAAAATTAGATTGAGCAAAATGCCTGCTTCAATTTCACTGAGAGCCAGAGGTTTTCAGCAGGTGCTGATCTGTGGTGAGTGGGAGCGGTGATTCCTGCAAAATCTACATTTCCAGAGTTGTTCCCATGCACCCTCAGTGCGAAACCCAGTTTTCTCTAGGTTTGGCCAAAAGGTCATACTCATTTCAGGGAAACTGCTGATTTAGTAGATCAGCAGAAGGGCAGCTTTAATGTGAGCTCAACCCTTATCAGACACCAGAGGATCCACACTCACACACACACCTGTGATGTGGCCGACACTGCAAGATCCCCACTCATGGGAGACCAGGGGCTGTGGTGAATAATTCAGATTTTTCGGGGTCTGGTGATGATTTTGGGGGCAGCTGCACAGTTTCCCTGGGCAAACCCCAACACTCCCCTCCATGCTGGCAGCCAACAGCGTGCTGGAGCCCGATTTGGGACAAATTGCTGAAATTATCTACGAGCCTGGCATGTACCTAAAAATATCAGTGTTGGGCTGGAAAAAGATTTATGGCCCTTTTTTCCTCACACCTGGTTACATCTCTCCACCTGCCTTGCCCAATCTTATCCTACCCTGCCCTACCCTGTCCTACAAACCTCCCTTTGCAGTGAATTATTACACCCTTACCCCCTGCAAAAAACCCCACCAGCCTCACATTGACAGATGGCCAGAGGAGAAAAATATTTAATTTTCCCTTTCCCATATCCTAAGGAAAGCCCAGGGGCAAGGAAAAGTGAGCATGGAGCTGTTTGAGCTCTATCTTTTCTCCAGGGGTGGGAATCATGAGGAATTTGTCATTGGGTTGCACCCAACAAGGTCCCCCCTGAGCATCCCTGGGGGTACCGCTCCCCCGGGAGCGTCCCGGGCACAATCGGAGAGATGCTCACTCAGCTCTGATTAATACAGATGCCATGGGCTGCAGGGAAACATAACATCGCTGTCGATACGGCCCACGATATTAATGGAAGTCATTTGGAAAATAAGGTTTTTAAGCGGTGTGATCCACACCGAGATTTTTCTATACCTAATCACCCACGGAGCCGCACAGCGCGATGCTGAAGGGAATTCTGCGGCAGTGTAAACAAATGGCATTTGGAGAGCATGATTTCCTTTCATTAATCAATTGACAATTTCAACCTCCTTGGCTGTGGGATTTGGGGCTTGGTTTTTATCCCCCTTCTCCATCTCTTCTTCCAAACTCATCAAATTCTGCTTTTCAGATGCAAGACCCACTGCAAAGAGAACTGAAACTTTCCAACCATCAAGTTTTTCTCAAAATTGCCAATACAAATTCATCTCGATATGCTCTAAATGCAAGCCCCTGAGTCAGGGCTTAAACTCCATTTTTCTAGGACTCAGGGGGGACACAATTACATGTCATGAAAGCGGGCTGAGACCGGCCCCTAGCCCTGCCTGCAGAAGAGATCCCTCCTTGCTGCGTCTGCTCTAAAATATTGAGGCTCAGGTGCCTCCGCAATGATTGCGACATTAATTTAATATGCATGTCTATAATTAGATTGATTTTACAGGGAAGAGCAGCAAATTGCATTTGGGGAAGTTATCACATTATTTTATTACACTCCTGATTTTTTTTTTTTTGGTGCAGGTGAGAAAATAAAAATGAAGATGCACTCAGCAAACCTGGTGTGAACTATGTTTTTAATTGTAGATTAATTATTCAGAGTGACAGACATACCTGGGCCTGAGCTGAAGAGCAAGTAAACAACCTCCCCCTTTCATTCCAGGTTCAATCTGCACTGTGAACTATTATTTAAAATTAGCCGTAAACAAGACCGTCTGTAACGCTGAAATTTCCAGTCTCTCAAACTGCATTTTTGCTCCAAATCAGGATGAGAAAGAATGAAATTGGAGATTCACTAAACTCCAAAAAGCTCCGATTTAGAGACAGGCAGCTACATGACACGGGGTGTTAAAAATGTGTATTAATATCAAATGGCATAACTCAATCCTGCAGTTAATGGAACATCTGAAGGTTGCTAAAACTCCCTTTTTTTTATGTTATCAGAGCAGAATAAGAAAGTTGAATCCATCTTTCACCCGCAAAATGCCCAAATGGCCCCATCACTATAAATTTGTGCCAAACTCCACTTAAAGATGCAAAATTGTCCCTTCCAAGCGCTTCAGCCAACTTGGCACATCCCCAGCCCAAGCGCTGTTTTCCACCCCTATGGTCAGGACAGAGCCCTTGGTCCTAGTGAAAAAAAAAATCCCATAAATAGGTGAGAAAAGAAGTTGAAATAAGTTGGGGCAGCCCATGCCGGCATGGAGCAGAGCCGGCATCGACTGTTGTATCTCTTGACCCTCCCCAACGTGTCTGGAGGGGGGACCTTGGATAAATACTCTGCATTTTAAAAACCCTTTTAAAAGTCGAGGGGTTTGGGATCTCGTCAGGGAAAGCGAAACATGTTGCAAAACTATTTTGGGGAGATTTTTGCCTCCCAAGGCTCTTCTCGCAGCTCGCTCCTGCCATCCCGCATCACGGCGGCTGCTCTCCTCCTGCAGATCCCCTCGCTGAGGATCCTCGATGTAGGGCTAATCCGAGCAGACAACATGCATAATTCAACTGAATTTGGGGAGGGAAGCAATGGGAAGGGGCAGGATCAGTCCCGTCCTCTCCATCCCTCCGTCTGGTTGATGCAACCCCATCTCTCGTCTTGCCCCTAATGCGATCGCACCCTTTGCTTCGCGTTAGGCATGCACACGTAACGCCTGGGAGATTAATAATTTGGCCTCCATCTCGTATGCGTGACTCTTTGCAGCCGGGTGTTGAAGGAATTTAAACATTTTAATGTGTTCTGGTTTGTTGTTTTTTTTTTTCTGATTGACGCCATGGCGGGCAGGGATTTAGACAGACCTTAGAGGGATGCTCTATTCTCCTGTGCCCCCAAATCTCTCTGGGGGTGGGCTTCTTGAGGGACATGGGCAGTATAAAATTATCTATATTTTTTGCATGACATGGAGCAAGTCATGTTGCACGCTGGTGCATCAGGGGCAGAAGCGTTTCTTCCTTGTTGGGGGTGTTCCTCAAAAGCAAAACAATAACAGAGACAGAAAATATTATTCCAGGGGATGGAGAAGCCCACAGGGATATTAAGACAGGAGGTTTTTTACTTTTTCAAGTTTCAGTTTTACAGAAAAGTCTATAAAATGGTGACATTTTTAACCATTTTTGCTCATTGCTTTGAACTTCCCAGTCTCATCTTCAGAGGCACCAAGGCCCAGAAGGGCCAGAAGATGTAGTTTAATGAGACAAGTTTTAAAGGTCACTCTGTGTAATAAATCTGTGCTTTTTAATATTTAAACTTTTAAGGCATTTAAACCTTTAGGCTCCTGGGATTTGCTCCACCAGATCCAACTAGATCCATCAAGCTCAGAAAGCCTCTTGCCTCCGGGAATATCTGATTTCTTATGCTTGAGATGAAGAGGGTCTCTTTATCCAAGTCCATTCATCTGTCATAACTCAGGTACTTTTAAATCCTTTAAATCACTCTGGGATGCTGGATAAGGTATGAGGAAACCTTACTTAAGTCGAAGCTTGTGGAGCTCCATCTCTTTCTCTTTGCAAGGCAGCTGAGTAAGGGGATTTGGTCAATAAGAGAAAGGTGATGCCTCCCAAAACTGCACCAAAAATCCCTCTTCCCTAACCTCGGCCAACCTCCTCCAGCTCAGATTTAGAGGAAGAGGGATGCTGAGGTGGATCAAGGAGAGAGCAGGACACGAAGCTCAGCTGCAAAACTAATGAGTTTAGAAAATCTGCCGGGCTTAGACCCCTGGGTGGCAGCTCAGAAACACAGGTTGAGATTTACCTTCGAGGTATTTTTGAGTTAGGTTTGCTTAAATATCTCTAAATTATACCCCAGCAACATTCTGGATGTCCCCAGCTGAGCTCCCCCCACCGGCTCTGCTGCGGGCTCCGCTCTAACACAATGTCAAAGCCGATGCTGTTAGCACCCAATTGCTTTTCCATCGCCAAGCATTAAGGATGCTCTCGCTTGGAGGAGGCTAATGCACTAATACACTCTGAATTGCTCAGCTGACTGGCAGTTTTCCTTATTGATATTGCAATAAAAATTAGATATTATTAAATTGAATCATTGCCTCATAATCAGACGCAGGCCAGAGGCACAGAGGATGGTCAAATGGTGAATTTTGGATGGGTTTGCAAATCATGCTTCCAGGAACTCTTTTTTTTAAAGCCAATTTCGAAAAAAAAGTCGTTTTTCTTTCTCAAGATCAAGATGCAGAAGATTTCCAGGGGCTCCCTGGTGTCCAAAAACCCAAGAGGTGTTTGGACTCTCACCTGGGATAGCTGCATGGGAGGGGGGAAGACAGATCCCAAGCCTTATGGGAAAAAGTCACCAAAAACCTACCAAAAAAATTATTTTTTTTTAAGGAAAAAAAAAAGAAATGCAATGCCTTCCTGAGAGATGGACACAGGTCCTGGGGTTGTTAATGGGGGCCTGGAGCAGCAATGTTTGCAGGAGAGGGACAAGAAGAAAGACTCCAAGGGTCAAGAGGGTGGTAGGAAAGACCTTTGCTTTCTATCTTCTAAAAAGCTTCTGTATATAAAAAGAAATTGGCCCTGCTCTTGATTATTCCATCTCAGGCACATTATACAAAGGCTCTTGATGCATTACAGCAGCTTTATATTAATGCTCTTGTGATGGATGCGTTTTGCTGCGTGCAGGATCTGGTCCCCAAACTAACATGAATTCCATTAGGAGGCCAGCTGGGAAATGAGGTCTTTCAAGATTTAAATCCTTAAATAACATTTTTTTTTAATTCGATGCCGGCATTAAGCCATCTATTTGACTTCAATTCAGTGGTGAGCACCAGGCTTGTCTGCCTGGCTAATCTTTTAAGTTATCTGTGTTTGAGGTAGGACTTTATCACTGCTTGTTCATCTTCTCCCGCTCCTGGCTCCGAAGTCAGAATTATTTCCCTCCTTTTGTAATTAAGGCAGCGTCATCAGTCGCCTAGAAACTACGTGCTAAAATATGCTCATGCTTACACCGAAGCAACCTTGAAATACCTCCAGCTGCTGCCGATGTCACAAATGACACCAAAATCTGCTTTAGGGGGTTGTCCCATCCCTGTCTTCATGCAGGCTCCGGGAGGTTGCATTGACCTAGGGATGCTAGATGGCTTTGGGGTAAAAATGCACATTAATGGAGGATTAAAGCCAACTGCTTGAAGGTAATTGCAGGGGGAAAAAAGCAATTTTCTGTCTTACCCCAGTTTTGAGGCAAAAAAGGAGAAAACTGGAAGATGAAAAGTGGTAGCTCTTCCCTTTGGTGGAGGAAAGCATCTTTGAAGAGCTATTCCTCAGGTGGGCAGAGCAGCATCTTGCAGTCGAGCGAACGCTCAGCCCGACCTCACGTTGGCTGGTGTTATCCACTGACCTGGCTGGCACGCTGCAAACGGTTGATAAAGGGCAGGGGGAAAAAAAGGTGAGCATCCCAGAGTGTGGCACTTCTGGTTTCCAAAGGTAAGATTTGAGACCCTGCATATCCAATGGCAATTTAAGCACAAATAATTAATAAGCAAATGAAAGAGAAGCGGCCGAGCAAAACAAAACCTTTTGGTCAGGGTGAAAAAAGGAGTTCTTGTCTTCTTGCAAGAAAGAAATGTTTCCACTGCGGGTCAGTCGCTTTCCTTTCCATTTATTTATTTCATCTCCCAGGTTTGTGTTGCTGCCAGCAGCCTGCAGAATGCATGGCCCAGAGGTGCCTTCAACGGGTGGGCAGCAAAAAAAAAAAATGTTTCCAATCTCTAAAAAATTAAAGCAAAAAAAGTGCATGTATATTTTGAGGATTATCATGCTCCGCCTATAGATTTTATTTTGATTTTTTTTTCCCCCCCAAATCAATAGGGAGTCTCCTAAATACTGAAGGGAAAAGGAGGGACAACCCTGTTTTTATTTAGTCCCATTTTTGAGGTCTTTTGACTCCTCCCTTTCTGGTGGCGGCTCCTCAGCTGAGATGGTTTCCAGGGGATTCCCAAGCACTGGGATCCATCCACCCCGTTGCTGGAAATGGAGAATGGAACTGTGCTTCCGTGGAGTGAAGGATTTTGGCAGCGAGGTCTGCGGCTCTCTCAAACGGGTGCTGATGCCTGACAAACTCATGATATATGCCAACCCCCCCCCATGGTTTCTTCCAAGCCTGATTGGCACCAAGGGAGAAGGATGGGGCGATCATACCACCTCCCCCGAAAATAAGGGGGCATTGCACAGAGAGGAGATCTGGTCCCAACAAGTCATGACCCCAGATGAGCTGGTTTTGATGTCTAGAGCTGCAGCAACCCCAGGGACACCTGGTTTTGCTATTGATCTATTGCATGACCCTCTTCAAGCTCATATCCTTCTTGCTCATATTACAGCTGTGGGCAACGTGAGCTATTTTCTTCTCCACTTTTTTTTTTCCCCCCAGCAAGAAGAGTAAACTCTGCTCCTTTCTCATTTCTTACATATTTTTGAACCTCTCAGATTCACAGGTAGTGCCCTGGGTTTGCTCCCAGTGGAAGTTTTCTGAGCCTGTTGTGTTTGGCACTGGAAGTGTGGCTGCTCCCTGGGAAGCAACACATAAGTTGATTTATCGAATGATCAATCTGGATTTGAGCCTAAAGCCTAGGAATAAAAAGTTAGGCTGATTTAAGCTGGGGAGATAAGCCCAGCAGCAAGAGGGGAGAAAGCACCAAAAAAAAGGGATTTTTTTCCAAGGAAAGCACTGAAATAAGCTGGAACCGCAATGCCTTTCAAGACTCGGCACTTAGTTAAATTAAGATCAGCAAGAATAAGCCGCCTAACTTTCAAAACCTGCATTAACCCAATCTCTATTCATGAACGCATTATGTTGAATTAATGTTGTTATAGAATTAGCCTCCTAAGAGGCTTGGAGATGTCACCTCCCATAAGTTGCTATTATTTGTAGCCCTCTTTGTATGGAGAATACACTCACAAGGAGTGGTCCAGATCATCTGATCATCGGGTAACCTACAGAAATTAGGAAACCATACGGGTTGGATTTTCTTGTCCTCTTTCTTCTTGTCTTTCAGGCCTAACTTCTCAAATCATTGAAAGGCAGGAAAAAAAATCTTCTGCTCCAGCATCACCTTTGTCTTCCATTTCCATTTCACTCCCGTTTCAGTTTTGGAGGCATCGAAAAGGATTTCCCAGTTCAATCTGTTTTCCTCTCCACCACCTTGAGTCCTTTCCCCCCATGTCAGTAGCCAAGGGACCCCCCTGATTTTATTCCATCTTGAGGATGCTCACCAAAGCAGATGGCTCTCAAAGGAGACACCAGCATGGAGACGGTGGGCACCTCCAGGAGAACTTGATGGCCGATAACAGCATTTGCAGCTAAACGTGCCAATGACAATAGAATAGTCTAGACTAGACTGGACTAGAGTATTTCAGTTGGAAATAACCTACAGTGATGATCTAGCCCAATTGCCTAGGACAAGGGCAGGAGGATGTCATGCAGATGGGGTCACTGGGGCAATTCCCCCCTCCGCTCGTCCTGTATTGCCCTAATGGGTCTGATCCTGTAGCCCCAGTAGGGGTTTTTATGGGCAAGTCACTTTGGGAAGTATTCGGTTCAGCTTTTAAGGCTCACCCCACGGGTATGACAGCAGCTTTCCAGCCGCCCCCCCGCCGTCATGCCTTATTGCCTAAGTCATTTAAAGGAAATTAAAAACTAAAAAAAAACAACACCACCAGGACTTAATTGAGTCTTATAATTTTCCAAGTGCAAACGATTTTGACACTGGGCTCTCCATCTCTTTCTGGCGTGCAGACGCAGGAGCGCTCATCCTCTGCTTGCTCACCGTGATGGGGACGGATAACCCAACCTCTATATGCTGGCAAAGAAATCTGGGAGAGCTGAAGCTTAATGGAGATATATCCAAAAAGACTTAAAAAGCTGGGGGTGACTCACTCCCCTCCAGCAGCATTTCTTGCTGAAAATGCCTCCGCATGGGGCTTTTGGAGGCTTAGGTTGCTCACGCAGAAAGGGAAGGGAAAGAAAAAGGATAATTTCTTTCAAACTCAATGTTGCAGGTGATTAGTGCACAATATACCCCGGGCAGCTTTAGTATTTAACATGGAGGTGATAGTGAGAATTTATGAGAGCTCATGGACAATAACAGCTTTCCAGAGAGGCTTTGATTAAACATTATGGATCCACATTATGCAAATTTATTGCATGGTTAATATGACTCCAAAAGAACACAGTGGCACTTTAAAAAGCATTTAAAAGGAAAAAAAAAAAAGAGCCAAAGACTACAGTGTTTCTCAGTGCTACAGAAAGGTCTCATTTCAGGATGGTTCAAGCTGAAGAAGAAGACACAGAGCCATTGATGTGCATTAGGGAGACAGAGAAATACAAGGAAGATCCATGAGTTTAAACAGCATCCTTTAAAGGCAGAAAAATTCCAAACTGTATATTTCACATTTAAATTGATGCTGGCATTAAATCAGTTGCAAACACCTCTTTTCCATCAGTCACTTGCCTTTTTTTTTTTTTTTTAATCTGGCCTCTTATCTGGCATAACCGTAATGGTACGAGATGGAAATGTGATGCATTTGCCAAATTCTGCATTCCTCCCAGAAATGTCAGGAGGGGGGTCGTGGTGTTTGTTTTCCTCCCTTCGACACTTTTGGGTGTCATTTGTCAATGTCTTCTACAAAATAACATGATTTATGCCAGCAGGCTGATTGTGTGGCCTTCATTAACTTAGACAGATTTGCTTGTTTTTTAAAACTATGATTATTATAAAGCACATACTTATTTTCCTCTAGAAAACAAGGTTAGCAAGAAGACAGATCCCATCAACGGCTCTTTCTCCATCAAACAGCAAAAGCACAAAAATAACGTGAATCAGAGATGGGGATCGACAACCAACCCTTCTTCAGCTGATGCAGTTCCAACTGGGTATTTCTGGTGTAAAAAACTTATGTTTTGGTCAATGACAGTGAACTAGGAGCTTATGTAGGCAAAGGACCTTAAGTTTCGGGAGGTTTCAGAGCATCACCTCTCTTCCCCTTTGCTCGGAGCAGCGAGGGGCTTAAAGAAACCTTCCCTGGTACAAAGCAAAGCTTCTCCCAGCAAGCAGAGATCTTTCTCCTCCCTCCCAGCCCCACCAAGCCTTCCCTTTTAAGCCATATATACTTTAAAAGATGTAACCCAGATAATAACTGTTGCTTGTACATCATTCAACGATGCCTCCTTTTATTTCTCTGGAGGATACTTACGGCGGCTGCTGCCGCAGTCGTTGCTGGCAAGGGGGCAAATTGGCAACGCGTTGACTGTTTAATGAAAATAGAAATGGAAGATGCGTAACAAGGCTCATTTAGAGCAGGAGGGAGGATGGCAAGAGAGCGCAGACCCGGTGGGCAGAATCATTAGGCATGGGTGGGCACTCCTCCTGGAGGTGGCTGATGATGCTTGGGAGGGGAAGAAAAATCACCTCCTGGAAGATGCTGATGGGGATTTGGGTGGGGTAGATAAGGCAGCAAGCTCTGTCCCCTGGATTTGGAAGCTATTTGGCAGTGCTGGGGCTGGGGGTGATAAGGGTTTGCACTGCACTGCACTGATTTTTGGGGGCTAAAGCGGACGGCTCATGTCTGACCCCTGTTCGCAGCAGAAACCATTTCCAGCCCCTAATCTGGTGGGGCCCCTGATTTCTGCTTCTCCCCACCTACTAGATATGATCCATGGGTTTACTCCAGGATAACTTTAGAGTTTTGGCTCTGTGACTCGGTTTCCCCACATTCCATCATTCTTTCAAGCAGGGTCTAACAAGCCATCTCCCAGCCATCAATAGCAGCACCCCAGCAACTAGACTGTGCTTAAAACCCACAGGCATAAATAAAACTCTGAAAAGCATTTTCAAAGTGGTCCAACCTGACTGCAAACTGCAATTATAGGAGCTATAGGAGCAGGGGGATGAGGTGTCCCTGGGGCACCTTGGCATCCCCTCTCCATCCCGGGATAACACAGTGAGTGGGGCTTATCCGAAAGCCATAGGTGGGTGAGGAAGGACCCCACGAGCACCCATGGTAGGGGATGGTCAGCTGGGTATTGTGCATGAGCTTCTTTGCAAGGGGTATTTAATGAGATGAACTCACTCAAAGCTTGATGAACTGGATTTAATGCATTTTTAATTGTCCGGGGTTGTGTTTTCTTCCGGGAAGAAAGCAAATTGGAGCCTTAAGAATGAGCTAGTTGGGGCAGGGCAACATTTTTGTGCTGTCGGAGATGGTTTTCACCAGGACTCAGCCCCAGACAGAGAGACCAGCTCTGGGTGTGCTGTTTCACAGAGAAAAAGGTGGGAATTAGTTGCTCCCTCCCTCTGCAGGTTTTGAGGGCTCAAACAGATGTTCTCCCCCTCTTTTTCTTTTTAAGAGCAATTAAAAATGGGGAGCAGGAGGGTGGGATGCTGGGAACTGCTCATTTTTCAATTTTGCCTCATTTCCCTGAAAAAAACAATTAATTTTAGTAACAGTTGCGATTTCATACTAGTTTTAATGCTGAAGTGTGACCACGAGCGCTCATCCTCTTAGCTGCTACCAGCTGCCTGCAGGATCAGGCCCTGGAGCCCACACAATCCTGCCGAGACGGTCCATCTCCTCCCCACCAGCCACCCTGCCCAAGGGACGGGGTGACACAGCATCCCACCGATTCTCTGTCCCCTTGCATGGCTACGTGACGCCGTGAAGGAACACTTTTAGCTCTATGTAAAAAAAAATGTTGTCCCTGGGGTTATAAACATCGCTTGGGTCTGTCCTGCCAGATCTCGGGGCTGAGGTCGCGTGGGATGGCTCCTGTAGGATGCTGATATGGTTTTTTTGCAATACCTTTCATTTCTGTAGCAGCTTTTATCCAATAATCTCAAAAGCACTTTACAAGTAATAATTAATTAAGCTTCATAGACTCTTTGTTCAATTCCAGATTATTAATAAATTATACTTTATTATTTATAAATACATGCCACATAATTTTTCTCTTCTGTTATTACCCTGAACAGTCACTTAGGTGATATTAGCACAGTTTAATTCCAATTTGGCAAGTGTGCTCTTTAACATTTTCAAGGCTTTTCATTTTTTTGGGGGCTGTTGAAGAGTTGTAGGAAGAAGAGGGGGTACAAACAGGCCGTGGGAGGGTCTGGTTGTCCCATCCAGCTCCTTGCTGAAATATTATATATAATTGCACTGCACATTTTTACCAAAAGGAGTATTATTTATGCCCTTATCCACATCCAGCCAGAATTAGGTGTATTATTTTTCCCCTTGCCTTCATCCCTTGTTAAACCCTATGTAATACCTAGGCCACAAGCTTGTCCCCATTTCATTTTACCTCCTCTAAGACTCACCAAAGCTGCTTATCCAAACCGAGAGACCAGAGCCCATTTCTGTTCTATGCCCAAATCCTCTTGACCCCAGCAGCCGCCACCTTAGGCTTGAAGCAACCCAAAACTCCCCAGATTTTCTCCCTGAAAGCAGAGCAGCTGCCAGGGCAGAGTTTCATTTACCAGCCGACCTCTTGGGGCGAGAGGCAGACAGAGGGGGAAGCGAAATCGAGTTAAGAGAAATAAGCCATTGAGATGGTTTCTCCAAAGCACCATGTCCCTTTGCGCAAGAAAAGCCGGCGAGGGATATACTTAATGGCATTGAAATGGGAAAAGAGTGAGAGAGTGAGGCTCATCCTGGCTCCTGCAGTAAATAGAGGGGGGAAGGACACTATTAAAGGGCTATAATCTCCGGTGATAGACGCTTGGAAGAAGGGGACAGGAGGGAAAAGCAGCCCGGAGAAGCTTATGCATTGAGCTGACCTCCTACAAGCCTGTTGCATCCCTTCTATTACTAGGTTTTCACGTGGGATGGAGGGGTTAAGCTGCTGCTCGTTGAACTCAGCTGCCCCCGGCAGACCATAACCTCTCCGCTGACAGCATGAAACTGGCCCGTTCCTACTTATTCCTTTGGTTTCAGCCGGTGGTGGTCCCCCGTCTCCTGCTAAGGTCTGGGATGCAGATGGAAAGGGCAGCAATCTGCTCCTTGTCTATCAGTGAAACCCTAAAATATCCATCTAGATACATTAATATGGGCTGCAGGGTGGCACAACGAGCTCCAGGGCTGCTCTGCACCTTCTAGGTAGATCTAGGTAGGGTTATAACCCAATTTTGCTTCAAAAACCACCCTGATACAGCAATGCAGCACATCCTTTGCCACCACTTGGTATTGAGTAAAGCATGAAAGATGCCCAAGGGAAAGCCGCAGCCAAAATTTTCTGCTGGTTTTTGCAAGCCTGAATGCTTCAGAATGACCAGGAGCACTTCTGCTTGCCTTTTGCTTTGCTCCTCAAGCATTGGGAGGCAGCTCTGGCCTGGCAGAAGGATGCTACAGCCCCTCTGCTTGCCCTCGGTTGCCCGTTCTGCCTCGCAAGGAGCCATTTCAAGGCTGCTGGTTGTACAGCCATCCATTCTACCCTGATTTCGGGGAGGCAAATGCTCACTTAACTCTTTTGCCAGGGCGTGAGAAGGGTGAAAAAACCTGGGTGAGCTTAGCCCAGTTATCAGTTAGTGATACCCCTACCCTGAGCCCAGTTTCGGGGTAACATGTGCCTGGGCAAGGCAATGAGGCTGTGCACAGACACCCCAGTGCAAACCCTCCACTGTCTCCCACATCCACAGACCCCAGCAGCCACCATCCCCATTGAGTCCCAGACACCCTGAAAAATTCATGTATTTTACCCCAGTTCAACAAAAAGCAACTACAAAAAAAGGGGTGGAGGGAAATCCACCTTTAACTTCTTCATTTTCTATTTATCCCTGAATTATATGAAGCCTGGAAATAAAGGGGGGAACACAGTTTTAAAAAAAGACTTACTTCTCTTTTCTAAACCAAATTACCCTCCTTCTGGAGGAGGCGTCACCAAGTGCACTCATGTCAGGAGGATGCCAGACACAGCTGCTTCTTTAATACTTCTTTAATTGGCATTTTGGGAATCTAAAGAGGCAGCATGGGGATGTGATGGCACTACATTGTATGGGGAAACTGAGGCACAAAGGGAAGACAGACTCTGCTTTTGTGTCCTTCTTTGATGGGCTCCCTTTTGCAATGGGAATTTCAAAGCGATGGGAACGTCAAGCCTTTAAACTACCCGTTATGGCTTTGTGGTTGTATTTCCTGATGATGGGTTTGCTGATCTGAGCCTGAATCCCACCTCCTCCTTGGGAGAAGACAAATCTCCCTGAGAAAGCCCCCCTGCCTCCGTTTTCCTTACCTATAAAATGAGAATGAAGCCATTCCTTCCTTGAAGCTCCTTCCAGATTAAACGTACACCCCTCAGGGTTGCCAGGAAGATGCTCCTGAGGTTGGTTTTCCCTTTGGCTGAGCCAGACAGGGTGTTTGGGAAGGATACTGAGAGGGAAGCCAAATACCAGTTGTCACTTCTCCCCGCTTTGATTCCCTTTTTTCTTTTGTTTTATTTGGGTATAATTAACAGCTTTGCCTAATACAGTATTAATTCATTGTGTCATTGCATTAATTAGCATTAAAGAGGTCCTTATATCACTGTCTGTAGCTGCAAGGAGACCGAATCGAGCAGCAAAGTCAGAGAAATTTTTCCATATTCAGAGTGTGGCACAAAGGCGGAAGAAAAACATCCGGATGAGCCTTTTCCGCCCAAAAAAGCCATTTCCCAGCAGCAATGCAGAAATGCAGCATCCCAATAGATATCCACAGACAGCAAAATATCTCCAGGAGATGGTTTACTTTCTCCCTGCCAACATTTTTCTTCCCTTTAAGCGATTAAAGACACTGATGCCCTGATGTTGTTAGCACAATGTTACCTAAACCCACCAAAGCTGGTAAATCCACTTAAGACTCTCCATAACTTCCTTGGGGGCTGGAGCAGAAGTAAGATCTTTAGCAAGATCAGCCCTTTTTTGGCATTTTTTTGGCAGCATCTCAAAGTATTGCCACAAGGTCTTTTTTCTCCAGGTGACCTCCTGGGAGATGCCCTGAAAGCAGCTTCTTTGACTTCGGGTGGTTTTTTACTCCTTGCCACCTGGCAAGCTCCTGAAAAAAAAGGCAAAACACCCCCAAAATGGGTTAGAAAAAGGACTAAACTGGAGGTTTTGCAGAAGAATGGGGTGGGAAGTCCTGGGGTGGTGTCTGGGTTTCATCAGCATTGGTAAAATTTGGGGACGGCAGAAATGATGGCAAGTGATGTTGATGGGAGGGCAGTGGGAAAAGTCCCTTTCAACCCAACAGGAACATCTAAAATGGGTCAGATGAACCCAACTCTCCGATTTTCCACAAAAACCCCACCTCATTTAAAGGGACAGGAGATGAGCCCCATCCCAGGACGATTTTTGGAGGATATTGGGAAACTCCAAGCATAGGCACAAAAATTACCTGTGTTCTGTGGGGGACAACAGTCCTTCACCAGGGGAGATGCTCAGCCCTGGGGTCTCAGCTTTGGGCTGAAATATTTACGGGCACCAAAAATCCTCCAGTGCTCTTTCATCCTACCCATCAGAACAAATAAATAAATTTGGAATAACTTGTAATACGATTACCTGAACTGACACTGGGAATTTAAGCAGAATAAAATCAATGCAATGCTGAGGCATCTTTCAGCTCTATTGACAGTGCTGGCTGGTGATTTTTCCCCTTGAACTAGCAGAACAAAAACTAAAAGCTGCATTAGTTTTTTTTAATTAAGACTCCGGCATTATCAGGCTTTACAAGACAGAGCCAATGCACAGATGAATTACCATTTAATTAAGCTTTCCAAGAAACTTTTGAAGACTGCAGATTAAATGTGGGCTCTGATTTCTTGCAGGGTTTTTTTTTTAGGAGAAGTTTTAATTGTTTTCTCTGAGCTTGATAAACAATAATAATAATAATACAAATCATTATCTGCAAGATATAGCTTGCTGATTTTCCATTTGCAGAGGATCCTGGATGTATAGCTGTATATATATATATATATATACACACACACATATACTATTAAGCAGTGAAAACTGTGGGGTATTTATGCCCCAGATGTGCCTTCGTTGCCCCAGTATGAACTGGCAGCCCAAAAAACTTGAAGGAGTCAAATATGGGGATGAAAGAAGGATTTGAGGAAAAAAAATCCCTGCATACTGCTTGTATTGAATGTCTTTTCATTGAATTTCACTTGCTTTGCATTGAGATGCAGAAAGGGGACAGAGGAGTTGCCTGGACAGAATTACATTAATTTTCTCGCGGGTATACGGCAGCGTGTGGTAAACCTCGGAGCTATTGAATGGCGAGCAAAGCTCCGCGCAGGCAGCATCTAATATCATCTGTCCCGGGAGGTGATTTCCTGATGTGGGTTTTTGGTTGCCAGGTATTCCCTGCTGGTATTTTCCAGCGGCTTTGATATTAATATGTGTGCTTTGGTGTTACTCTTAGAGGTTTTTTATTTATTTGTTGAGGCCCAAGTGGGAAAATGACTTTTTTAATCCCGTTACTGGTCAAGTGCAAAGGTATCAGAGTGTCTGCAGAAAGGCAGAGCAGAGAAATGGTAAGGGTACAGGGATCCCTTAGGTTTGTGCTGATGGGGGGGATGAAGGCTTTTCCATGGTGGTCCATCTGCCAAGTGCTCCTGAACGCCTGGGAAAGCCTTTTCTTGACCTCAACAGCCAGAGTCCACCATCACCCATGGGCAATGGTCTTCATTTTAGAGATGAGGATCTGTGCAACACCAAAATGTGGGTTGGGGTGGATCACAGGGCTTGTTAACTTATTTCTGCTGCCTCATGGCTACCAAATCTCTATCAGAAAGCCAAGTCCCCGTGTTGCGTTTTGGGGGGAAATAATAACCCCATGGATGTGGGAAGCACAAATGCATCTGCGCAGCACAGCTGAAGCCAACATGCCGTGATGCTCGGACACCCGTGCCACCTCGCCATGGCCTTTGGCACCAGCCTGTTGTTTGGAAGGGCAGGAGGGGGTTAAATGATATCTTTGGTGAAGGTTATGGGGTTTTTTAAGAAACTGCAAGCCCTGGATTTGCAAACAGCCACTCTTCAAGATGTCCGTCCTGACTTGCCCATCGCTATTGCAGCACCCACCCAAAACACGGCCAGCACCCGGCAGCACCCAGCTGCGCTGCCACCGCCTGTGCCCACCTTACATCAGAAGAGATGGTCCAAATTGCTTCACCTCAAAGGAGTTGCCTTCAAGCAAAGCCCGAATTATGCAAGCCAGCCACCCCAAAACCACCCTGAGGGACAACATGGTTCACACCACAAAGTCGTAGGGTCACGACATCGTTTCAGATCCTGTCCCAGCAGCAGAAATCACTCCAGCCAAGGCAAAAGGCTCAGATTTCAAAGATGCTAGCAGGGATGCGCATTGTTTTCGGACATCCATGGGCACATCTCAACATGCCTCCGCAGCAGGAAAAGCCCTGCAGGAGGTTTGTGAGTGTAACCAGGCAGAAAGAAATGCTTAGACACCTGCTAGGAAGAGAGAAGGCACTGAAACGGGATGAGATTATAAAGCGAGAGACCTGGTGGGTTGCTGTCTACGAATCAGTGCTTATACACTAATATATGCACTAATTTGCACTTATGTACAGCCCAAAGCCACTCCGTGCCCCCCACCAGCACCTTCCCTGTGTACTCAGCCTATTTTTTGGACAGTTTGGGTTTTTACAGCTCAGCAGAGCGTGGGAAAGCTCAGCCTGGCAGCTCCTGCATCAGCTCCTCAGCCACTGGTAGGGTATAAAAGCAGGGGCTGGAGAGAAGCAGAGACTTTGCAAAGTGCTCCCCAGCTTGCTTGGACTCGCTGCGTGCCCCATGTCTCAATTTGTTTGATTTCCAACAACTTCCCTCTTTATGAGCTGCTCCACACCTCGCTTGGGTCCCCAGGAAGAAAAGAAATCCCAGTCCTGCGTCAGAGATGCAAGCCTAAGAAATTCTGGGGACCTAGCCCCTAAACTGGATTGGTTTTTTTACTATTATTTTTTTCCCCAAAAAAAGAGACAGTTTTGCCCACCAAATCCAAGCTGGAGCATCCACCCAGAGCTGGCACCACTGCTGCGGTTCCAGTGCCATCTCATGGGTATGCTAGGATGCTGCAGCCCTGCACGGTGCGCGGCTGGACCGATGCTTTCAGGCCCCATCCAGACCCTCTTGCAGCAGAAGTGCTTGTCTGGAGCAGAGCAGATATGGGACAGTGAGGGGACACCTCTGTTTGAAGGTGGTGGCACCCAAGGAGAAGGAGCACACAGTCATGCCAGGACTTTCTGCACCAGGAAAAAAAGCAAAACCATAAAAAAATGGGTATTGTGATGGAAATGGCTGATTTCCCCCAAGATTTGGGGGATTCCGAAAGGGATGGGAGCAGTCTGCTTGTGCATCCCGTCATCGTTGCGAGCATCCACCCACTGCATGTGCTGAAGCAAAATACCCAGGTTGGATTTTTTTCCCAGCGATAAACTCTTAGAGGCAAAAAAAGACGAGAGGGGCTTGAGTTAAAAACCTGTTCCACAAAAATACTGAATGCTTTTCTTTGCAAAGCCATTGCAGAATTAACGGAGGATGGCGTTTGAGCTTGCAGTGTCTCTCGGGCTGTGCAGGCAGACCTGGAGATGGCAGTGCAGCCCTTCGGATGAAGAACTTCCATCCCAAGCCCCTCTCCTAGGAGATGCCAGGAGCAAGCCCCCATGGGCAAAACCTTGTTTTCCTCCCAAGCCTCCCCCCCCCATCCCCTGTGGCTCTCAAAATGGAAACTTTGCTGGGTTGTGGTTTTTTTCATGGCTGAAAATAATGCGTTGGGTTTGGGGGGATGAGCTCAATTCGGGGGGGGGGGGGAGGTTGAGCTGCTAAAAAGATCTCAAACTTCTTACCACTGACCTCTACACAACCCCAATGAGGTCAAATGAAGCCGTCCCAGCTGAGTGTTACACTGCAAAGTGTCTATACGAATTGCTATAGGAAAGCCATTAATGCCAAAAAATGCCTTTTGGATCTTGTACAACACAGCTATGCTCAGCAAATGATTTAATATAAGAATTTTTTAATCGGGGGCAATCATTCAGCAAAATTTTGGTGGTGTTTTTTTTTAATGGTTTCTAGCTCTTTTTCATTTCCCTGAGGCAAAGGTTAATTTTCTGAGTTCCCAGACTTTAAAGGTGCATCTGAGCCCTCCCCTTGTCGCCCTTGGAAAGCCCTGAGATGCAGGAGGAATTAAACCATCCAAGGCTTTCCCTAATACCCACATTGCATCCCTGTCCAGACAGACACATTTCAAGCCCATCAAATAAAGGCGTGTTTCTCATGGTGCCCTTTTTGTCCCAAAGTGAGATGGGTCAGCATCAATATTCTCCGGGGCATAATTTGCAATTTTTATTTTCTTTCTGGATTTGAAAATGGAGACTTTCCAGCATGCTCGTGAGCAGGTGGGAGTTGTTTTCTCCCATGAGAGCATTTCCAGAGCCGTAGGGTAGTGTAGCCCACAGGATGCTGATATTGAGATCTGTAATGGGCTTTCCCAAAGCAGCTGGGATGGGGAAAGAGGAGCACTTGCCATCCGGGCTAGCTACAAGTCATAATCCCTAAATATTAAATTCCTATATTTGTGCACATCCTCATCAAAAACACAACAAGCCCCATCAGAGTGGCTGCTCAGCAATGCAGCCAGACCTCTGTATCGACCTGGAAATAGCTTGAGCTCAGTGCCTCAGTTTCCCCACCTGGAAAATAAGGCTGGGTAACTACAGGTAATGTGATAAACACATGCAGAGGCACACTGAATCCTCAGTGCAGATTGCTTGCAAGGATAACAGCTAACATTGTACAACCATTATAAAAAAAAATCCCATTTGGGGCTGCTTAGGAGAGGGCTGAGCTCTCACTGCTTCAGGACTGGAGGCCTCTGGGCTTGCCCTGGGTGCTAATGCATCTTTTTTCTTCTTTTTTTTTTTTAAGAAAAAAAGCAGAGAGGAAAAGGGTTAAGAAAATATAAGAAGTTGTCTTTTCTGCTGCTGGCCTCATCAGAGAGGTTTGGGGTTGTTTTACACCGAGAGAAACCCAGCCCCACTGCTCCCAGCCACAGCCTGTCTACAGCTCCTTTCAGGACTGACACTTTGCATAACCTCTTTTCCTTCCCCATGCGAAAATACGACAAAGTGGGAAAGTTCCGTTGCTTTTCTCTCCAGGAACGGAGAGAAAATGGGATTTTAAGGTGTTTGCAAAGGGATTCCCTCTAACATCAGGCTGAAAAAGCAGAGCGATGACCTCAAAGAAGAGATTCATAACCCAAAGGAAAAACCTTCCTCCCCATCAGTAACCAAGTGTGAGGGACCAGCACCATGTCTTTTTTTCTGACCCCAGATATAGAAGTCCACCGGTGTCATCTCAAGCTCGTGTGAACCATGTACGTGCTCCAAAATTGCCTGCACTTGGGGAAATATCACACTGTGGATGGGACGGGGTCCTGCTGTTGCCTTTGGCTTGGCTCCAGCTGGAGCTGCCCAGGGAAACACATCCCTAAAGGTCCCGGATGGTGACCTGCCTCGACCTCCTGTCAAGCAACGTATTATTTATCCCCCACAGTGCTTCTCAAAAGAGATGGCGGGGGGGGTGTGGAAAACAGCCCCTCCACTGAGGTCAGCCCACCAAGGACAAGATTTAATGGCAGTCCTGATGCTAAGCCTCCAGATCCCCTCAATTTCTTCCTCCTCTCCCCACAGCATGGTCCATGAGAGCCTCAGAGCAGACAGCGAGAGCTTCCGAAGAGGACCGCGTTTCAGTTTATGTCATTTGCTGCCAAGGATTGCGTTTTGTCTTCTGATCGGCGGGATGTTTGGAAGCAGCAAGGTAACGCTTGGCCACTGGTTGCAGACTCCCTCTGCTCCCTGCTGGCAAAACAGCCACCACCAGCATCAGGCTTTAGAGCTGGCCGAGAAAACTGATCTGAAGATGAAAAGCAAAAGAGTGAAGTAAAGGAAAATTAAATAGATTTTCTCCAGTCTCTCTCTGATTGGGCTTATTCTTGGAGCTGGAATTGTAAGCACAAAACAGCAGCTAGTGGAGTAGCCAAGAAGGAAAGGTTGCATCCTGCTCTCTCTGAAAGTCATACAAACGCACCCGATGAACCATGCAGTTGTAAGTCCAACCCCATCAGTCAAGAACACGATGCTGGTTTTGGGCCATCTGGTTGCCATCAGCCTCTCCAAGGCGCTGGACTGCCAGCGTCCCTGGGCTGGAGAAAATCGCTGCAGAGGAGGAGGTAGCCCTGACGCTGCAGCCCTTCAGCTCACTGTCGCACACATCAGCCCTTGAGCCAAGGCAATTTCTTGGCAGCACATCAGCACTGGTGTCTGCAGCCCCTCAGCTGCCCTTCTTCGCTCTGCGAGGATGATGATGGAGGGGTTTGCTTTATTCATCTGCTATGGGAATTCAGGCAGAGCTGGCTGGGAATAGCCAGGATGCTACAGAAGCAAGAGAAGAGGGTATGGACCCAGCTCCAGCTCCTGGCACGTGGTTTGGGATGAAGCCAGCTCTTACTACATGGTTTGGGATGAAGCCAGCTCTTACTGCATGGTTTGGGATGAAGCCAGCTCTTGGTACATGGTTTGGGATGAAGCCAGCTCCTCTGGCACATGGTTTGGGACGAAGCCAGTTCTTGGTACATGGTTTGGCAGCAACCAGCACCAGGAGGAGAACGCCGCTCTTTTGCACTGGGAAATGAAAGCTCAGGTCTTGCAGCCAGCTGGCCCCGAACAGCTGGAGAGCCTCTCACCTGCACCACGCCTTCCTCAGAAAGGGATCTGAAAACCACGTGAAAGACTAGGAGAAAGCCAAAAAAGTCCCTAATGTAGCACTTTCTGTTCTCTGCTTTGAAAGCAGAGGGTTCTGCCTTTCTTTGTGAAACCCCAGTGGTGAATGTTCAGCATCAGCCTCAAGTTCCCCATTCCTTGCTTTGAAAGTCGTTGTATCACATGTGAATCAATAAATCTCCTGAATTAAAAGACAAGAAGCAAAACCTGGGAAAGCAGAGTGCCTGCCTCTGTTGCATTCAGCTGCTGGAGCTAGGAAATTATATGCATGGATTTTTTTTCCTGGCAAAACCACTGAAGGAAATACAATTAAAAAATAAAATCATCTTTGACTTGCAAAATCAGCCCTGTGCTTGGCAAAACAGAGATGTTTGATGAATTCCCTCTCTGCTAAGGTTTACTGGTTGGGGTAAACTTCCTTCTGGCTAATTACTGAAGTCAAATTAACTCGTGCAATGCAGCCCTATATGTGGCCATGTTTAGTCCAGCATATAAGCCTAGTCTAAACCAAAGGCAGCTCTCATCAGCCTCCGTCAAGGGAGCGGTGAGGAGCTCGGTGATGCAACCGGTGCCAATCCACTCCCAGGGTGAATCCGGCACTCCTGGTTCAGACGGGGAACATCAGCATGGGGAGTTCACCAGGGAGAGCAATTCTGCTTTCAATTAACTCCTTAATTCAAATTAAGTTCCCTATATAGAAAAGATTTAACTCTTCATGCATGGTTTTCCTCCCTTTAAATTTGAATATTTTGCATAGCTATTAAGACACAAGTATATACAAATATAGTCACATGCATATACAATCTCAGCACTCTATGGGACCAAATTGCAATTCAAAGTGATGCAAGCACAGGTGGATGAAAAACTAGTCCTGGCAGAAATACACATTTCATGAATGAAAGAGTTTGTTTTCTATTAAGCCATGAGAAATTCCCTGGCTTTGGTTCACAAATGCCTTTTGCAGTTCCCATTCCTCTGACGTTCTCGATCGCAAACCCCCTCCGCAAAGTCAGCATTTCCATGGGATGCTCAATTACCCTCCCACCTAGGGGAAAGCACTTCAACACTGCTGCAGTGCTCAGAAAGGTTTTAATCCAGATTTTGTCTGGTTTGGGATCAACCTCCCCCTTTTGCAGTTACACCCAGGTTTCTTTCCAGTCCCCGTGGCAGGGCAGATGCTCGGTGATCCCGACGTCCCTGTGCATCTCCTCTGTGCCCAGGAGCCAAATGCTTTTACCTCTTCTGGCTCTGCTTGGAGGGGGGTAAATACTAGACCCAGCACAGTCCCCACTGACAGCCTGACCTGAACTGAACTCCAGCAAGAGCTAAAAATCTCCTTATTCACATCCTTTGGGCTGTATTTTGTTCTCTCTTACACTGCTATAGAGGTTAATCATATTACAGACAGCGGAGGTGCACCTATGCATGACCAGAATAAGGGATTTAGGCTTTAATTAAGGAGTGATGCATAGCAACAGCCTCAAGCAGCCTGTGGGCTTTTCGTTCAACTAATTAATTTGGCTGCTTTGGGGCTCTACTGTAAACCCCCAAGATCTGGCCGTAAAAAATACAAGCTGTAAATCAGAGGTCCCATCACCCAGCACCTTCTGCTTTATTTCAAAGCTCTGCTTTGCATCGCGTTGCCCTCCTGCCTTCCCACCGGAGCCACGCAGGGTGTTTGAACTCGGGCCTCTCCAGCTCCAGAAACATTAACGAGCCTCAGTTTTCCTAAAAAGTCTTTTTTTTTTTTTTTTTTGCAAGATGATATCCCCATGTTACAACCGGCTCTAAGTGGGCAGGGCATGAATTTCCCAAGAGCAACCCCCAGCGCCGAGCTTACCTCCACTTTTGCAGGGGAAAGCTGTAAGGATCAGCACTGCTCCTCTCTCCTGCTCCCCCAGAAATGAAAAAGCCATCCAGAAAGGTTTTTTTTTGGGGGGAGGCTTGGTTCATTTTCTGCTGTTTGAAAAGGCAGAAAGGTGGAATCAAGGTTCTCCTGAGGTGCTCATCGCTGGACGTATGAAACCCTGGATGCAAAAGTATCTCTTTGGTGGGACTTGGGTTGATGTTCAAATGGGTTTAGGGTCTCCAAGGTGCAGGCTGAGATGTCCAAGTATGATTTCCCAGGGTTTTTACTCAGATCTGATGCAGCAAGCAGTTGGATCCAGATGGTGAAAGGGGAAATGTTCAGCACCCTGCTCCTGCCATCACCCGTACACAGTTGTTGAGGGTTTGGAGACACCTCTGCGGACCAGAAACTGCTACAAATCCTCCAGAGATCTGTATCCTCCTTTCCTACATCAGATCCACAAGCTTTGCTCCCCAAAAGCCCTTTTTTTTCCTACTCCCATTTGCTCACAGGGGAGGTTTTGCTCCTGATTCCAGTAGCCTCGGCTACATGCGATACGCTTGGAGGAAGAAACAACCCAAATGGGGCTGCAGATGCAGATGGAGAGCTTGGCATTTCTTTGGGGGAAAAAAGACACCTTAGAGTCCTGCACTGAGCAAAACTGAGCTAGAAGGCACCAAAAAAGACTGAAGACAGGCTTCTGCCTAAGGAATGGTGCAGGGCATCAAGGTGGGATGTCAATCCCTCAATTTGTAGGGAAAAGCTCTTGAATTTTCCCTATTTCACTCTCCTTCGGCTTAGGGCTAAGAACGACCCCTTATCTTATGAGGACAACTCCATGCCAAGCACCCCACACAAAAACCCACCAGCATATGAGCATTAATCCCAGCTTAACTAAAGTGTAATTTTCCTGCTTGTTATTTGTAGCATCGTATATGGTAGGACAAAAAACTTAGGGCTATAAAAAAAAAAAAAAAAAAGAAGAAATCATATGGAAGCAATTAGCATCAACTTCATTCAAAAAAACATTAAGGTGCTTGTAGCATTAAGGCTGAAGTGATCTGTACTCTGGGACCATAATTCACCGACACTTAATAGCATTTACCCTGCAGATGTGCATTTTATGCAGAAATATCAGCTTACCGCTTTGAAAAATTAACCTATTGAAGGCTGTCAAGCCATGGACACGCTCTGGGGAGTATTAGATGTTGGTTTTTTACCTATGGGCTGGGGGAGAGATGGGTTAATTGGGGAATGGGGGTATCTTAATGTGGAGGCAAGAGGAGGAGGTTGTAGCCTTTGTCTTATGAGAAAGGAAATTTATCTTGTTGTAAAATTCACGGTGATTTGGGCAAGTACTGGAGAAGGCAAAAGTTTTCCAGCCTCAGGAAAGGGGGAAAGGAGGATTTGGAGGGTAGCAGATGCGATGCCTCCCAGGACGTGCTTCTCACATGGCACCCCTGCTTATAGGGCACCAGGCACAGCAAAAGCAGCCATAAATATTAACATGATTTGAAATGGTTTGGTGATTTTAAAGAAAAAAATGGCATTTTGCTCCAGAAAATGCAGCTTTGCTGGTTTTGGTCTTTTTCCCGTTCCCCAGTGCAGGGCTGCAATAAATGCTGGGCTTTCCTATGGGGCAGGAATTATAATTTCCAATCCGGTTTATAGCACGGAGTGCTGGGCTGCCTCTTTGGAGAAGATGCATCCAGATTTATTCTGTAAGACCATTATTTGAGGATAAATTATTTCCTGCTATCCGAGGGGGAAAAAGGTGGGGATGCTCCAAGGACTCATCGAGGGCTGGAAGAGCGGTCAAACCTCAGCTGAGAAATTTTGGATGCTGCCCAAATGGAGATGCAGGATGAAGCCAAAGTGGCTTCGCTGTCCCTCCAACTGCTGGAGTCGATGGTGAGGCAAAAAATAGGACAGAAAAGGAGTTTTTTAGCTCATCAGCTCAATGATAACGTAACAAAGGATTATTTTTCCACCCTAATTGAGCTCCTCCAAGAGAAGAAGGAAACTGCTCCCCTTGCCATCCATGGGGAGACCAGGCATTTTGGGGGAGCGATTAGAGGGGGGACAGCAGGGCTGGACCCTGACCCCTTTGCTGGAGGCCACAGGACGATGCTCAACCGTTCTGCTGGTGATGGTGCCAACTGATACCAGGGGCAGATCCAGCCCTTGGCACGCCAAACCCTTGGCATCGGGACGTTTTTCCGCTCCACACCCCGACTCTGGGCTTTGGGAACGAAAAGTTTCCAGCACCACTCCCTGCCTGCGCAGAGGGTATCGCAAAGAGAAGAAACACTCATAAAATGGGGTGGGGGGTGGGGGTGTCCTGTGATGTGCCAGCATTAAATTTGGGGGTTGCTTTCTATCCTCTCTCGGAGAAGGGATCCAGGTCCCAGGATTGCAGCAGGACACACAAGTTCCAGCACTGGCTGAAGGCAAGGAGCTCGCCATGCTCTGGGCTTTCCCACCGCCAAACAGGGAAAATGACATTTGCCAGACCCCAGCCTGCACCTGTCTCCTCTTTTTAGGGTGAAACCCTGATTTTTTTTAATATCTATGTATCTCTGTGTAAATGCACTTACTTTACTTGGCACAGCCATGCCATCATCTCAACTGAAGCCAGTAGGAAACAGCCCTATAAATAAACTTGTACCTCCGCCCAAGCCGTCCCTTTCCCTACAGCAGTCCCAAAGCCCTGGCAAACAAAACCATGTTTCACCATCAAGCTTATATTAAACCAAAGCAAATTCTCATCCCTTTGGGTCACCTGGGGCTCATTCGAGGTTTTCTTCTTCTCCCACCCCACCCCACCAGCCAGCCCTGTCAGGGATGTTTTAGTGAAAATGCAAAGCATCTCCATATTTTTGCTGTAGGTATGTGTTTTCCAGATACAGCTTCAAGCAAAAAGCACAATGCATCTACAACCGTGTCCCCCCCCCCGAGTGATCATAAACCTTCAGCATCATCAGAATCAAAAGGTTTTGCAGGGCAAATAGTTTGCAGGCAGCCTGTGGAGTGCCGGTTCACTTTTCATAGGGGAAAAAAGGGAAATAAAAATAGAAGGGGAAAAAAATAGAAAAAATAGGAAGAAAAAATAGAAAGCAAAACATACAAAGAAAAAATTGAGAAAAAAAAGAAAAAAATAGAAAAAATAGAAAGAAAAAATTAAAAAAAAAAAACAAAGAAAGAAAAAAAAAAAGCCCTCACAACATTGGCATTGAATTAGAAAAGCAAAACCCAAGGTCTCTCCATTACTGCGTTTCAATTACGGAGGTGAATGCTGCTCTCATGCACCACAGGGACTCAGGGTTATTTATTCAGCCTCGTAGATCACGGGCTTTTCTTAGCGGGAGTTAGGAGTGGGATCTTGTCTTCCCCATCTCTTTGAAGAACAATAAGGTACGAGGGGGGAAAAAAAAAGGCTTTTTTTTTTTTTTGAAGGGCACGTATTTAATCTTATCAGAGGCAGGCAGGACAATAACAGGAAAGGGTAGGGAGGCCTCACCAGGGGATGCGGAGGGAAGGGCAGAGAGTAACGAGGGGTTAAAAGCAAAATTCAGCCATGGCCCCAGGGACACATCTAATCAGAGGCCTGGCCGCTGGGCTGATATTTAACCTGGCAAAACACCATTCAGAGCCGCACAATGAAAAAGCCAGTTGTGCGCAGACAGGTTAGTAATGAGGAAGGCAGGCGAAAGCAGAAAAGACTGTTTCCCCTTCTCGCCGGCTTGAAAATTCACCTATTTCCAGCAAAAACACGCATTATGCTACGCCGGCTCAAGGGCACGGTGAAAAGGGATGGGTCCACTGCCTCCCGTGGTCCTTCTCTGCCCAACATATTTGGAAATTGGGATGATGGTTGCCCAAACTGGAGGGGAATAGCTTTTGGCTACCTAATCCATCCTCCCTCTCTGCCCGAGCATGAATAAATCCCTGCCCTCCTTTCCTCAGCCAGGATCTGACCAACGATTTTTCCTGGCAGCCTTAGGAAAAACATAAAGGCACTTTTGGACAATGCCAAAGTGTTTGGTGTTTTTTTTTTCCCATGGAATGACCCTTTCCTGCTCTGAAACTGCACAGAAAAGGGTATTTTGCATCAGCAGCATCTTCTGTCGAGAGCCAGTTGCGCCCGGATGCTGAATAATTGATGTGACAAATCTTGCGGCATTTTTCAAAGAGATTATTCAACAGTTTTCTCCCCTTTAATCCGTGCCTTCACCACTGCAAGGACCAGGAACGATCTGAAAAAATCACCAGACAGAGGGCTGAAAATGGAGAAAGAAATGGTCCTTCATAAAAAACTGTGGAAGCCCTTGAGACGAGGAGGTTACAGATGCCGAAGGCACTCGTGCAGCCTGGCCCTTGCATCCCCGCTATGCCCCATTGCCTAACTAAAGGCCTTTGGCTGTGAAGTGTAGCAGTTCTTGGGATTATTTCATGGGTTTACCCCCAAAAAGTGAAATTTTGATTTTTCGAAGCTCACTTCTGTATTTAGCACTTAATAAATATATGCCACTGCTTTGTTCCCAGGCACGGGGACGTCTTTACCAGCTGTTTTGTTTGGTTGCTTTAACCAGCAACTGTTGTAACGTTAAATAGAAAGAGCTTCGGAAATCAGATTTTGCATGTCCCTGGCCCCTCTCAAATAGCGGTAGGCGATTAGCTCATCACAATATCTTGCTTTATTGGCGGTATCTTTTAATTACATAGCAATAGGCGTCTCATCGGCGGGATCTCAATGATCCTAGATCAGTGTTTCTTCATGAATATTTTACTGGCATTTTTATTGCACTTGTCAGAAAACTCAGGGAGAAATGGAAAGAAAACAAGTGATTAAAGACTTTGGAAATGAAAGAGGGAAGGCGAGGAGAGAAAAAATATACGTTTATGAAGATAATTAAAAGAAAAGCATCGTAACAAAGACTCCTGGGGCGCAGATGTGCAGGGCAGCAAGCAAAGAGCAACGCAGCGTAAAATGCGCTTCATGTAGAGGAATAAAACCCCATGACTTGAGAGGATTTGGGAACCGAGTTGCTGGCAGCAATTCAGTCCCCAGGGAAGGCTGGCAGGACAGATGTGGGGTCTAGGCAAGCTACTCGGTGGGCAAAAAATAGCCAAAAGGCAGAGGTGTGATGCTCGTGGTCCAAGGAGCACGCTCTGCCCAAGACATCATGGGACTGGAGATATTTCACAAATACTTTTCTTAATTATTTAAGCTTGACAAGCACCACTTAAACCTCAGCCATGCCTGATTCAGAGGAGGGACTTATTCCTCCGTTATTTCCAAGGTTCACCCCGAGCTGCTGAATTTTGCAGGGAAAACAGCTTCTCTGCCTCTCCTGGTGAAGCTTTTCTGTTTTGCATCCAATAAATATTCATCGGCCAAGAGAGAAGAGCCAGCAAGAAGGAAAGGCTGGGGCTGCAGCAGGTAAGGAGCTTTGAACCGCGGCTCCAATATCAACTCCTGGTTAAAGTAAGGATATTAACAGAGGCTGTCTGCTCCCAATAGATTGCAAATCCCCTGTATGAGACTGTGCAAAAGCTGTGCTCCTCCATTCTCCTATTGATAAAGCGGGACCGTGCTTTCTTCTGGATGCTACAAGGCTAAAATAACTCCACGTCCCTTGGCTCACAAAGATCTGGGCTGCGTAATTAACCTCGATCCCTTTTCCCCACCTCAGATGCGAGGTCTTGGGAGTCTGCCTTCTTCCAAGGTGATGATCTCCAGGCAATTTTACAGCCTAGAAGGGCAGGGATAAAATGTAGCTTCGTCATCCAAGCCAGGGAGAAAGTGCCATGCCTAATGAAACCTTGTTGATCCGGTCTAGAGCCAAAATGTTTTGCAGGTGCTTGTTGCGGAGAAAAGGACAGATAATGAATAAAACATGTTTGTACTTCAGTCTCCAGTAAATGTGACAAACTCAAATCTTATGGCTGGGGGGGAATGATATGAAATATGAGTTGGAGCTCATCTGAAAAGCTCGTAACTAATCCAAGATGTTGCACTGTGTAGTCTCGCTGCTACAGGGTATGGGTCGAGCCAGGTTTCTAAGGGACTGGGGAAATAAAGAGGGGGCTGGAGTTATCTTTAAAAAGACAGCAGGATGTGACCTCTGGCCGCTGATGATATAATTCTGCGCATTAAAGCGAGGGTTGTCTTTGTCCCTTTGCTCAAAGACTGAGCTGACCCTGTTGTTTTTGAGCCCAAAGCAGAAGCCAAAAGGGGAAAAAACATTTTAGATGCCAAAGCTTATTACATTAAAATGCACATGATAAAAAGCCTCCGGAGCGCTTCAGGATTATTAGCACTCTGAGGTCAGCAGTTGCGATGAGCAGCCAACAAATAAAGGATCATTTTAGGAGCAGTGATTCTCCAGTATTTATTCCTGCCTGGGCGCCCCAGCACCCCGCTGTTGTACCCCAACTTGTGGCTGCTGAATTGTCTCAAACTTGGGCTTTCCACCCTTTTTGAGGACAAAGTCATGCTTTTCTATAGGTAATTAACTTTTTTTTCCTACCAGTGCTCGCTGGAGGGTTTAAGGACTAGAGGCTGAACTGAATCCACATGGAAAAATGACCTGGGAATGAGACCAGCCCAGTGGCTTCGGCACTGGGAGTGCACAGGGTGCAATGGGACCATCTGCTCCCTGCCCCATGCACAGCCTGGCTGTTACTCTGGCTTCACTCCAGCCCAAGGAGGAACAGAAATAGCTTAAAATCTGTGCTCTAAACACCTGTATTAGTCAATTAATTCTTTTCTGATCCATTTTCACTATGCCTGCACTTCCTTTTACATCATTACTCTTAATTAGGGATCCAAATATTGCCCCGGAATACACCTACGCTTGGTCTAAATTAAGCGAAGAAAGGGTTAGCTACGTGCTCCAGGTCAGTGCTGAGTTCAGTTTCTGGAGGTCCTCCTCTCTTTCGTTTTTATTTTTTTTCCTTCCACAATCTCTGTCTCTCACTTTTTGAACCTGACCCCGTCCATACACATTGTCTTTGTGACTCGGAAAAAATAAAAGCAACAATATGTGCCAGCGCAAATTAAAAATAGCCTAAAGTAGAAGTTTGGGAGAAAGTGCTGACTGTATCACAAGGGATTCTGTCTCCAGCTGGTTCCAAACAGCACACTCGTTTATCTTCCAATTAATTAGAATTTTTTGCTAGTCTATATTCAAGAGAATTCTCTCAGTTAGGGACCATGCAGCTGAGATCACAAGAAAGCAGAGCACCCCATATCTCAGCTCAGCAAACCATGAGCTGCCATCCAGAAACCGGTCCTGGGCTCAAGCCTAGAGCTCCAGAACAAAATAGTACAAAATCACCAAAAAGCATGATATTCCCAGGTCCTATCTTGCAAAATCCCACAGGTCTGGGAATGTAAAACACAATGTATTGCTTTAGGAACTTCCTGAAATGAACCCTCCCTTTTTGCTTTTAATCTTCATTTTATTCTTTGTGGGATGCTCCCTCCACTCCCCAGCCTTCTGCACCCTGTTGATCATCTTGCTTTTAATGTTTAATATTAATGTCTCCTGGGAGCTGGCTCAGAGCATTTCAGCCCTGCAGGATCTCACCCCTGACCTCAGGTATTGCTTTATACAAGCCCAGGTTTCCACTCCAAACTCTTTTCCCTTCATTTCTGTCTGCAGGTTCTCTGTATTCTTTAACCCAGATGGCTTTGCCCTGTCAAAAACATTAACTGTCATAACTACTAAAGGCAGCTGCTCAATTGCTTGGGTTTGGATCTGTTCCCCTTTCCAAGAGGAAAGAATGAAAGAGTGCACGGGCTTTCAAATCCACCCTGATTTGCCAAAAACACTTTAGCACCAAACACATGCTTTGCACAGGAGTTCGCTATCTGCCAGAGAATCATTTTGGCAAGTTTGGTTTGTTTTTTTTTTTAAAGAGTTAAAATCCCAGGAAAACCGTAATTCTTTCTATCTCAGAGCATGCTGATTCCTATCCTGAGGTCAGATGTGTGTTAAACTAAATGCATAGATGGTCATGTAAAGCCATAACCTCCCTTTGAAACCTATGTCACCCGGAAAGCATAGAGACAGGGTGTTAGCACAGCCCACAGAGATGCTTAGGAAGCTGTGCAAGGTTGCTCAGGGGAACAAGGCAGGACAGGCAGCAATTTCCCTGTACAGGTGGATTTTCAGCCCTGTCAGACCCCTTTAGGATCTCAGGAGGCAGCTTTGATTGCCAGGTTTGTTTGGATCTACCCTTGCTTCACGGCCACACCGTCACAGGCTGTGGGCAGATGGCTCTGGCATCCATCCATCCATCCACCCATCCATCCATCTCAAAGCCCTTTTCCTTCTAGTTTTCTCAGGTGTTCAAAGACGTGGTCTATTTTTGAGGATGGTGGTAGGTAGCATCTCTCTTCAGGTGCAGTTATAACCTCAGGAAACAGGAATTACACACACAAATGTGTGAGACAGAGAGATCACTTAATGAATTCACAGTGTGCATATACATGGGTGTGTTTCATGGCTCATTTCCCAGCCCTCCTAGCCCAAAGACTACAGCACAAGTCCTCAAACCCCAGCTCAGCAGGTATTTTGAGGATTTGAATCATTGGAGTCAGGGTTTTGAGAGTTTCATAACATTTATAACCAGGACATGGAGTGGCTGAAGCTTTGCACAACCTGGTGGAATCATTACCTCCCCTGCGGAGGCGAAACTGCCGAAGGCTCAGCTGCTAATCCCAAATGCACACAGGGAAATCCTTTTTACCACATCCCTCCACGTGCTCAGTAAGGTCCCCAAGTCTGGTTGAAAGTTAATTTAGTGACAGCTTAGAGAAATTGAAGAGCCATAAGCCAGCTGACTTCTTCTTTCCCTCCTTGTGCATCCTCCAGGACAGACCGACACCTCCAGTTCTGCTGAAATGGGATAATCCCATCCTTTTGGTCCCCCCAAGGAAGGGAAGAGACAGTTGTGAAGCAAGTGAGGGCTTGTCCTTTGTTCTTTATTGTTATTTTCTGCAAATTTTATTTATTTGGTTATTTTGTCAAGGGCCCAGGTGGGGAGTGAGTTGCTGGAAGAAATGATGCCAAAATGCCTGTTGCATCGGTGAGCACAGCCTCGCTTTCCAGAGGCTCTCTCTGGTTCTGGTCTATTTTCCTGCCATGAAAGACAAACTTGAGCAAGCAGAGTTCAGAAAAGCATTTAAAAGAGTCACGGGTGAAAGAGTTGGAAAATGCTTTAATTGGCTTTTGAAATTACCTTTAAATTGCCATCGAGCGATCTTCTCCAAGGCCTTTCTCATTAGCCAAATTCATTAGAAATGTAACCTCTGCACCCCCACTAGCTTTTTGCCCTTGCCCCTTTCTTCCCTTTGCTGTGGTCAGTCCCTGTTAAAACTAGGAAAGAAAAATGCAGAAGGCAGGAACAAAGGAAGGAAAAAGGGTAAAGATGAAATGAAATCTCCAAAAAGACAGGGGTGACTTAAAATCTGAGCAATTAATCCATTCCCACAACCGTCTTCATGATATTTTTACATCCCTGAGCCCTTGCTGATGTCTGCTGTTGTCTGGCTACATTTCCTTGATTTCATGGAGGAAAATGGTATTTCTTTCCATCAGTTATGGCCCACAGACCTGAGGAGGTTTCTTACTCTGCTCAAGGCGATAATACATTTGGGGGCAGATTGAGAAGATTCTGTGTTTCAGTACAGCTTGCCAAGTTTTTTCCATGTTTTTGCTTTCTTGTTATTTTTCTCCATAGCTTCACAGGCATGAAAATCTGTCACTCAAAGAGGTTTGCATCCTTCTTCTATCTCTGGCCATCGCTGCAGTCCAAAAGCTGCAAACATCTCCTTTACTTTTCAAACATTTTGGAGGATCCAATTTTTTTTTTCCTCTCCCAAAGTCTACGGGCAGTCAACAGAGCATCTGCTGGGAACAACACCTTGGTGGGGAAGAGAAGGTTCACAAGCTCAGGGATTAGACAACAGCTAGAGATCAAACTCAGGCGTCTTTTGAGGTCTCTGCACCAGAATGACTTTGCTCAGTCCTTTCAGGAGAATAGCTCTGCCCATACACCAACGATGCCAGGTAGAGCTTTGCTCTGCTGAGCTCTTTCTGGTTTCCTACAGCAGCCTGGCCTCAATTTTCATGGGATATTTTCCTTCAAAGAAACAAGAAAAAACAGAGACACCTTCAGTTTTTGCCAAAATCTCCACTGATGACAAGGTGAACTAATTTGCCTGGAAATAACTGCTACTTCTCAATGTGGTGGAATGAAGAGAAAACAGACTTTTTTGAGAAGAATTTCCCTTTCTCCCTGACATGCCAGGTCCTACAGCAGCTGCTGAGGATACAGGGGAGAAGGTGGTCAAGGACAGGACTTAAGCAACTATTCCAAATGAGTAAGGAAGGTGCTGATAGATAGCAATAAAGACAAAGCAACTTGGAATTGGGTCAGGGCAAGAAGTAGTTTCTCTCCCCAGTAACAAATGTGTCTGGCCTGCTTCCCCGATGAGCTCATATATCTGACAATATCCTCGCTTTAATGCTTTGCAGACCTCAGGTATATTATCATACCCTGAGCCTGAACCCTCCAGGGTAACCACATTGAGGAGGGAGGTGGGAAGCATCCGTGCAGTGGTGGGATGCTCACAGTAGTGGGATAGGGATGCCTGCGGCAGTGGGATTGGGATGCCCATGGTGGTGGGATGGAGATACCCATGGTGGTGGGATGGAGATGCCCATGGTGGTGGGATGGAGATGCCCATGGCGGTAGGATGGAGATGCCCATGGCGGTGGGATGGAGATGCCCATGGCGGTGGGATGGAGATGCCCATGGCGGTAGGATGGAGATGCCCACGGCGGTGGGATGAGCACAGCCAGCGAGCCATGGACCAAGAGGTGGCGCTGACAGACTGTCATCCAGCAAAAATCAGATTATTAGCTCCGGCAGCAGAGGAAAGCAAGCACATACCCAAGGCAGACGTATTTTTATCTCTTATCTCTGTGCGCTCAGGCTGGACAAGGCATTCTCAGGCACTAATCTCATGTCTGTCCTGTACAGAGTCCCTGAGGAGGCAGGGGAGCTGCTGGGGTTAGCAGCAACACACGGCATGTGGCACTCATCTTCCAGGTCTGAAGGCCACGGTCAAAGGCAGCTCTAATTAAATTAAATGGAGGGAACTGTATTTTTCTGGTAAAGGAAACATGATTACTTTGCTGAACGGGAGACTCGAGGCGGGGGGGGTTAGGAGAAGGTGAAAAATGCTTGCTGTGCAGAAAAGGGAATGCAGACTATTTCTTTGCCCATCTTGACCCATTTTTTGTTTCGCCTTTGGGGCACTGCAGGAGGCAGAGGCTTACAGAGGGGCAAAGCTCTGAGCAAACCTTTGACATCAGGAGTCACTCTTGGCCAGGCATGCTACGCAGCTCCCGGGGGTTTCACAGCCACGTCTGAGGTGCACTCGAAGAAAAAGCACTTTTTTACAGAGAAAAACCAAAAATCTACCCTAGGCACATCTGATAAGCAGGTGGCTGCAGGTAAAAAACAGCCCGGTGCAATTTGTCTCCCCTTTCCTCAACATCTTAAAGCATTTCTGGTACTAGATATGAGTCACTGGAAATCCCCACTGTCTAGCGATGCTCTTCCTCTGGGGCTCTTCTTTCAAACACCATTTGATGCTGCTTTGAGCACCACACCACAGAGTCCGTACTTAGTCTTGCCGGTACCACAACGCTCTATACTTTGGGAAATAAGAGGAAGAAAGGTAAAGAGGGCACCTATTTTAGGTAGCAAGTGCACGTGCTGCTGATTGATGGGCAGGTTTGCAAGGAGCCCGTCTTCTAAAGAACATCAGACACATCTCCATGGCTTGGATATTAATAGCCCAAGATGTGTTTGCAGTTAGAAACTACTTACATCTTTTCTCAGGAGCCAACATGGGAGAAAGTGGTGGATGTGTTTCACATGGGCATCTGGACAGGGTTAAGATCCTCAGGGCTTTCCCAGGTTTGGAAGAGATCAGAGGCTGGAAACAGGAGGCTCATGTGGCACTGTGCAGCAATACGCAGGCAATCTCCAGATGGAAAGGGTAAAGTGTGGGGTCTCCTGCCTCCTTGGGTTGTATATTGTCATGGAAAAACACAACTGCCTCAAGAAGGTGTGAATATTTCTAGGAAAAGTTGTGCAGCTCCCCTGTTGAAATCAGTAGGGTCAAGCAACAGGGTCAACCAATAGGGTCAAGCAGGGTAAATCCATCAATGAAATATCCATTTTATATTTGAGTCTGAATTCTCAGTGATGATGGGTAAAAGTTAAAGAGTCAAAGGTGCATCTTGGGCAAAGACATCAGAAAGGTGACTGAGAAGGGAAAATCCCAAACTAACATGTCTGTGTGGCAAATAGTCGTAAACAAGTACTCCTTTGCATGAAAGATCTTGGGGAATGTTAAAGCTAGAGGAAATTTAGGCTTGGAGAAAGCAGCAGCAAATTCATGTGTATGGAGCAGAAAAACCAAATGCTGCTGGTGCCACATCCACAAAAGCAGACAGCAAGTCAAGAAAACCCTTGAACAGGAGGCAAATGCAGCCCCAAACTCCGAAAAAAGCTAGAGAAGTGGAAATTCAAGTGGCAGGGTCACGCTTAGTGGCCATTTGTAGCTCTGAGGGTTTGAATTTGCAACCCCTGTACTTTTTTCTAACCCAGCAGCGTTGGCTTCTGTGTATCCTGGCCCAACTCCAAGAGATTTTTGCTTAAAAGCAAAGTTCCTGCTGGATGACCAGCCCAACTTTGGCAGGAGGGCTGCCTCGTCCCCTGGGGCTGTGACTCGGATGGTTGGGGAGGACAATTCCCAACCACGGAGTTTGGATGGTCATTTAGGGATGGCAGGTAGCTTAAGATAACCTTGTCCCTAACACCGTAGTGATTTAAGATCCTGGAAGGGCAACATTTAAGCAACATGAGAGAAGAGATGATAGAATTGAAGGTGGAGAAAGGTTTGTACAGCTTGTATAACCCTTGTGAGCCCTTGGGGTGGGAATTAAGCTTCCCGGCACATCACTGGGCAAAGATGCCACACTGGTAAGGCACGGGGAGAAGAAGAGACTACACCATCAGATGCTCAGATTGACCATATAGTTATTCTGGAAGGGATACTAGAACTCAGCTTCAGGACAGCCATCAGCAGTAACTGTAGACTCTCCTTACTCAGCATCAGCCTAATGGGTACAGATCTGCCAATTAAGGACCAATTACAGTTCACCTTCAAATACGTTCTCCCTACTCAGCAAAGTGCTTGCATGCATTTAACTATTAAGCAATAGGCTGTTTGGTCAAGGTCGTTGTCCCTTTCATCTCAGGATCTCAAAGCACTTGATGAAACTCCACTGCCTTTCTCTGTGGTGGGTAAAGGCTATAATGTTATTTTAATATAATGAACCTAATTTATAAGGATAAATTACAGTGGGAGATAAAGACCACATGGACCCATGTGGATAAAAATAAAAATCCATATTGCCCCATTATCTGGCATTGGTTAAGCTTCTGCTTTTATAAGTTTTTTTGGCTAATTTCTTTCTCTCTTTTTTTTTTTTTTTTTTTTAATGAAATGCTATTTATTTATAGCTGAACACCAACTTTGAAGCCAGAGCCAAGCATTTGGGGAGCTGCTCAGATAGGGCTCTTGAAAAGGAGAATTATGTCTGTTTCAGATGTTTTCAGAAGTTATTGTTTAAAGGCAGCAAGAACTATGACATTTCTCCCAACGATCTCGCCCTCCCCTCAGCATTTCTAGAGGACACGGGCAAAGCAGATGTCTCCAGAGCTAGGAGAAGAAGTGGTGACAAGTGCGTGTGGGGGAAAGGCATTGGGGAGGGGATCAGATGAAAGGGGATTTTAGACAGGAAGCCTCAAAGGACCAACGTTGGTGTAAAGTGCTCCCTGATGCCCCACGGGAACCTCATCCTGCTGCTCACCAGGGTATGGGGCATGAAAGTGGAAGATGCTCGGAGGTGGCCAGAAGATGTTTCACTTTGCCCCCAGGGCCATCATTCCAGTGGCCAAGAAGAAGTTGGCCACCTTCTACCATGTACCATGGTCTTCCTTGTTGGGCTGCAAGCTCGTGAGCTTCCTGCAAGCCAAAATAAAGTTCTCATCAAGCCAAGGCGCAAGGGAGGAGGGTCATCGTGCAGCCTCCTGGCACCGTTGGATGGACCATGCTACATTTTCAGAAGGTTTTTTTACTTCCCTTTGTAATGCAAAGGTTTTCACCACTTCTTCCAGGGCATCACTCAAGGCTTCAAGCAAAACCCAAGACTGACGACAGCACATGCCATCCCAGGGAAACCCAGGGCTGCCGGCTCTCGCTGGTACCCGTTTCCCTTCCCTGGCGCAGGGGCTCACCCCATCTCAGCGACCTTCGTGCTTACAAGCAGCAACAGGGAGGCTATTTGTGGCCACTTCTCCAATAATAAGCCCCTATGAAGGGCCATGGGAAGCCTTTTGCCAGGAACTGCCGGATTTCGACTAAGAGATGAGGGGATTATAGAAACGCTCGATTTTCCCGTGGCTCCTGCTTTGGTGTCTGAATGACATCATGCCCTCCCGACCGGCGATAAGACAGAGAGTCTTTGATAGCGTGGAGGGGGGACTCTGGCCCACCGCCAAAGACGATTACGAGCGGCACATACCTTCAGCGCGTCACATTCGCCGAGCAATTCCTGGAGGGTGATATAACTTCCTCCAGGCGAGTGAGGCTCGTGCGGAGCTGTAACGGAGACAAACTAGGGTTCTATCTTGGAGAACAGTGGTTGTTTGAGGGAGGAGAGGGGGGAAGACGGCAGGATGCATCCTCCCAGCTATGTGTGTGGAGCAGCTTGGACAGATCGGACATTATTAGCAATCTCCTGGGTAATGAGGAGTTTTGCTGCCTGTTTATGAACTCTCCATCCTTAACTTATTCCCCACTGCCCCTACAAATACGAAAACAAATCCCACCGTAGGTTTTCCCCAAAAGCTTTATAGAAGAGCACCCCTTTGGCCAACTAAGTCCTTGCAGAGGTATGGATAAATATCCTGTAATTGCACTATTGTCCTCCAACCCCGTTGCTTTCAGGTTATTTGGGAGCCTGAGCCTGGAGATTAGCAGTTCAGGCTCTCTGAACCAGCAAGACTGCTCTCAAGGAATGCAACAACAACAGAAAACTGCAGCAAACAATGCACTGCCTCAGGGACTTTCATTTCCCTGGGGTTTCTGCGTCATAGCATCAACCTCAGGACAAAACTGGTCCAGACAGTTGGTAATATTTGACCTGATATCATTGTACTCCCTAAGCCTACCATCCCATAATTGGTCCCTGCTCATTTGGGTTAAAGGTACCACCTAAGCATCCCTGCAGCAATTTTCTCCAGTCTGCCACTAGCACAGAAATGCCCACTTCTTTGGGGTTTGCTCAGAGCCTTTAGAAATCGATACAGGAGGAAAGTAGCAATGCTGGGCATGGGAGAAGTGCCTCAGTAGTTGCTTTAAGGTGAGGTTTCAAAGTTGCTCAAGCCAGAAATACACTCTAGGAGACTACCCCCATCTGCATCAACTACTTTCAAGAACAGGACGGGGTAGATTGAGTTTCCTCACTACAGGTCCTTCTCTGGTCTCTCTTTTGGAGCAGACAAGATGCCCAGGCTCAGCAGTCTGCCCTGGCCCTGCTCCCCTACCTCTTGCAGGGCAGCATCCTTCAGCCCCTGCCTGAGAGCCTGCCCTGCAGATCATAGAGCAACATCAGCCTTGTAGTTACCTGCAGCCACCCCTAATTCTGCTTCTCAGCTTTCACAGGTTAGAGCAGAGGTCCCTGACAAGGTAGAGCCTGGTACAGCTTTTTCTAAAGCAAGATCTCTCCTAAATAGCACAGCATCCTCTTTTAGCCCTTTTTGAAAACATTTCTCCTTCCAACTTTTCCTTACAGATGGAAAGGGGGATATCTGCCTTATATAGACCCACACCACCCATTCCCAGCACCTGCAGAGATGGTGCTCGGCATCCCTCACATGGGTGTTATAAATACTGATGTTTACAGGGATGCTTTTATTTCATGAAACAACACAGGGAAGAGTTTCAAAACCAGAGCTGCGGTGTTTGTAAACAGTTCATTCAGCGAAGCACACCAAAATCCCAGCTTTTTTTCCCGGAGCCACGATGCCACATTGGGCAAGTGGAGGAATACAGGGGTTCGGTCCTGTTTGAAGTGCAAATCTCAGCTCACCCTTCACTCCGGAGCCATTAGCAGTGTGTCCGTAAGACTCTAAGATCTCCAGTTGTCCCCCTAGAAATCTGAAAGCTATTAACACGCTTGAGAAAGGGAGGTAAATGAAAATGTGTTTGCCAGTTTCACCAGATGTGAGGCCAGTGTCATGGACAGATTTTATTATTCTATAAATACCAGGGGCAGAAGGTTGTTATTAGCCACTCAGTAATTAATACAATGTGCAATGGACTCAGACATGGCCCACCACTTAATGTCCAATTAATAGCGTGCTGCCCTCCTGAGCATGTGTTAAACTCCCCAGATGTTGCACAAAGTCGGAAGAAATGTAGGCATCAGGCAGAAGTATCCCTGAATGAAATCCTGAGCTCAGAAGACAAGTTGATCGGAAAACAGATGATGTTAAATATTGCAGACATCAAAGCCTGCGTGAGCACGTTTCTGCACATATTCAAGGCGCATGCAAAGAATGCCTAATGCAAACTCACAAACCAGATATCTATGTACTAAGAGGCGGCTAAGTGAACAAATCCCAGATCTACAGTTACCCACTGCATGGTAATAAGCTGCTTTCATGCACTATTAGCATAGCAGAGAGCCCCAGAACATCTGCACATCCAAGGACACTGCCTTGCTCTGCAGAAAGCCCCTGCTCTCTGCAGCACAAGATGTGAAAACGTTCTGCTAACTCTCATTGATGCTGTTGAAAAAGCATTGAAACCATTTTATTAATGGATGCTCTTGCTCCTTTTCCAGCAAGCCAGAAATATCTGAGGCTGGATGTTTGGAACGGTGCTCCAAAAAGTAAGGATTGATGGATTTGCAAAGCAAGCCAAGGAGTTATCCGAGATGTCAGCCTTTTGGCTGCTAGTGCAAAAGGTGGATGGGATGGTGCTAAGGTCCTGATGAACTGGATTAACACAAGGATGGGTCAGGGAGCTTATAAGTGGCATGTGAAGGGAAAGCTCACAGCAGCTCAAATGTGCTATCATGGAAAAATGGCTAAGTATCTGGCCCTGATATGGGAAATCATGACCTTTAAGTACTGGCTGTATAGAAAAGACCAGCGTGGACCGCGATAAATTTATTATGTAGTGGGTTTGCCTGCAATAGCAAGGATGGAACTTGGTGCCCCAGCACATTGCCTCTTATTCTGTATGGTTGTATCCTTGAAGCTATCATGGTCAAGAAGAATGATTTGAGGAAATCTAGGTGTTATTTTCTATTGCAGCCACACAACACCAACATTTTACCTAAGCCAGGGCATCCAAGTACCTTTCAACCCTGGTGGGTGCCGGCTGCATTGCCAGTGCCCACGAGAAATTTGCTCCTCTGCTCATTGATTAAAGTTATTAACGACATCTCCTGAGAATAGATACAATCTGTCACAGGGGATCAGCACAGTTTAACTCACTGAGCTGGGGTTTGTGGAGCCCCGGTCCTTCCCTGAGCAGCCTCGAGCATCACTGCTAGGATAGCTAGACAAGCTGCAAGGTGGGACCTCTCAGCCTGACAGCAGAGCAAGCAAACAGCAAAACCACTGGCGATGGTGCTTTCCAACTCAGTGCGTAATAAATATGAGCACATAGACCTATGGGATCCAAACTAACTTTGGAAAAGGACCAGCTGTGCTGGCCGGGTGCCCGTGTCCTGACCTGCCTGCGTGTCCCTGGCTGGAGGGAGTACCACCTAGCACCAGGATCTCTTGGCAAACCTCTCTGCTCATTCTCATGGACATGCCCTGGCTTTTTTAATGCTGCAAAGGCTCTTGTTTGGATTCCCACTGGCAAATTTTGATCAAGTACTTTGGGACGGCTCCCCAGTTGATGCTCATTGTGGGATAGAGCAGCCAAGGGCTTGGTACGTGCCTGATATTATCCTCTTTAAGCTTGGCCTGAAGTGCGAATATATCCCTAAAGCTGGTGGCTTGAAGCTTAGTCCTAACTGTGTTATCCAAGCCTCTTGCTTAAGCAACCTCCCGCTTTTTACGTTAACTTGCATCTTCCACAGATCCTCTATTTGCAAAGATCAGCTCAGGGTGATTTAACATAAATTAAGGGCAAGGAAAGAGCACGGGGCGGGGGGCTTCTAATGGTTTGTAGCAAAGAGGTTATAAAATCTCTAGCCTTGGAGGCACAAAAACCATGCACGGCCGATGGCTCGCAGGTTGGGCACCCCACTGCGATGACTTTTTGGCTCCAGCCTCCTGGTGCCCAGGTGGGAGAGAGAATAGGTTGCAATGCGACTAGCTCAAGTGATTTATTTTATTGCATGTGTGCAAAAGAGTCTTGGCGCTTCAAGAAGAGGTCACTGCCAACTTCAGGCTAGCCAGGCTATACTCTGGTGTAAAATGAAATGGATGAACAGGAACATTTTTCCATAATAACAGAGTGAAAGATGCAAACGATACTCCTCGAACATCCATCTCTAATTCCCTGACCTTTGAGCAGTCTGGCAGCCAGCCCCTGAGATGAGTAGAGGTGATAAAATTGCTTGCCAAGCCCTTGTTTCCCAGCTCCATCTGGACTATCCAGCAGCAAGCACTTGCATCTCTCTCAAGGCCGTGCAAGGGCCATTTCCAAGCCATTTCCATGTACTGCATCAAGGACATGCTGGGTGACACCTCTTGGATAGCACCAAGGCAGGTGCCACCACCTCAACTACCCATAGCCTGGGATGGAAGGTGGTTAAAGCACCACGTGTGACCCATGTGCTGAAGCTGCCACTGAATCTTTCCTGCCTCGCTGGACACTCAGTTTTTCTAAAAAGAAAATTGGGGTCTTCTGAAAGCTTTAGCTCTGAACCTAAAACTCCTAAATCTCCTAAACTCGTAAAGCTTCTACAATGTCTGACAGAAGAGACCATCTGTGTCATCAAGGGGTTGCAGAAGAGCATGCGCACCCATGCACATTAAGGTCTTCATGTGCAAGGAGGAAAATACCCATGGCAAAATATCCGTGTGCAAGGAGGAAAATACCCATGGGAGCTCTTTGGCACAATGATCTGAGGTGTCAACCCTGCCATACCTGTTCCCCCCGTGGGGCTCCTCCAGTCCCCTGTATGTTCAGCAGAGTTTGCTCTCAGCAATGCCCTGATGCTTTCCCTCCTCTTGTTTGCACCCCTTAAATATTTTCAGGCTGTTATCATGTCGTAAGGTAGTCGCTATGTCACCAAACTGGAGGGATGTAAGGGCAAAAGGCTGCTGGAAATTGGGATTTATCAATCTCGGCCGAGGATCTCAAGAAAATGGAGGGGTTTTCCAAGGCTCTGGGGGAGTAGGTGTTGTTTCTTGCTCTGCTTGGATAGCATTTATGGCAAGAAGGTTTTAGCCCAGACCTGAGACCTCTTGCTCCGGCAGATAATTAATAATAGTCTGTTTGTTATTCAGCCTCATTGCGTTAGGCTGAGCCCATCGATAGACCATTTCCCCCATGCAAAAAGGAGATCGTGCATTGCTGTGAGCCCTTCCTTACCTCACAGCCCTTCTTCTTCCCCATATGTCATTTTCTCAAGGATACGGGTATAAAACCTGCAAATGCCATATAAGAAGGCAGGATCCGGCCCTCGGTGCCAAGAACGAGCACCCAAACAGCTACTGGATGGCATTGCCACCCCCTTAACAACCTGCTGCAGGGACGCACTTGCTGCATCCAGCCTGGAGCCCTCATGTCACCCCGCTGCTCTCCCTACACGGCCGATCTCCAGCGGCTTCAAGGCTTCGACACAGTGTTAACACGGGCCAGATGCTGGCGAGCACTTTCCCTTCGCTTTATTCTGGCAAGACTTGTCCATCTCCCTGGCCGCAGGTCTGAGAGCAGCGTAAAGGATCCTGCAAGGGGAGCAGACCTCAGAGGAGGATGGCGTTGGGATGTGGCGAGGTTATCTCTTTAACAGGTTTCTCCTGTCCTCTGAACATATGTGCAGTAACACATCTCTGGAAAATATGTGAGTGGGTGAGTTTGGACTCGGCTCTCTCCCAGATGGGACATTACACAGCCCACATCACAAAACCATCAGCCGTGGTTTGACAGAGCTGCCAGCACCCCCATCCCTTTATCAGAGGCCCAGAAATGTCCATATGATCACTCCTTTCCCCCAAACCTCCTTTTTGCTCTCATTTGCAAGCAGGAAACATGTTGGCAAAAGGGTTTGGCCCGAGTGAAGGAAAAAAAACCCAGAAGAAATGAGAGGGAAGAACAAAACTTCAAAAGGAGAACGTGGAAGAGATGAGACTTGGGCTTGCCTCGGGAGGGTGCAATATTGCTGCATCAAAGCTGGCACCCCTAAAGGGCATAGATACCTATGCTCATGTCCCCGGGGCACCCAAACCCAGCTGGTTTTGCCCCATTTTCCAACAGCACCTTTGCACTTCTGCTGCAGGGCTGCTGCGCAACATCCTCCCGGTCCCCTCCTGTTGCTCTTACAGCACAGGTAGATGCTTACAGATTGCCCAGCCCTGTAAGTTATAGCAACATCTCTAAGACAGAGAGGACTTTCGGTTCTACGAAGCACCTAACCCACACTTTTTAGGGCTGTTGCTTAATATTAAGCACTCTGAAGACGAAATCCATTTGCATCTGCGAAGGAGGAAGGCTTTGCTAAGACCGAAGTGACATCTGAATTCAACAGCCCACAGCTGGGATGCATTTCACCAGCTCCAGAGACTGTTCTAGTGTAAAGAGCTATTTCCCTGCACACAACCGAGCGTAATTCTTAGGAAAACCATCTGAGCCCTTGGCCTTAGCTCAAAACACATTAGAAAATCAAAAGCATTTATTTTATCCAATTTTTCTCCCGAGCTTTGTTCAATACTATCCAGAACAAGTAGGCTTAATAGACTTTGTTTTGTGACTGCAGACACCTTTCATAGCTTTGCTTTTTCATCACATGTGAACTTAGATATTCATCATCTGAAATCCGGTTAGCAATGTGTTCTCCTTCCCTAGTCCTATATTTGCATTTTGTCCACTGTTTCTTAATGAATTTAGTATGTCAGGGCTTATAAATCATTAAATTAATTAACTGTTAGCATCCCATTTTACCACCAAAAATCAAAAGTGCCATAGAGGCATTTAAAACCTAGCAGGGACAGTGCTGTAGGGTTTGCTGTGTTTGTAAGGTGTTCAAATTTTCTAAAGCATAGCAGATTTTGAGCAGGCTGGTGGGGTGCAGGAAGGAAAATATTCACCAGCTCAGACTGAACTTAGAATTTTGACAAAATCTGGCAAAAAACAGTCCAGACAATCCATTCTCCATTTTGCCATTTTCCTAAAGGATGTTTGGGTGTTGTTGGGTTTTTTATACTTTTCAAGGATATTTTGGTCTTAAAAATGGAGCCAGCACAGCAGGGTTTACTCCTTTACCAAAAAAACTCCTCTTGAAAGTCAAAAGAACCATTTGCTAACTTCAGAAAAGAAATGAATTTGGCACATAGCACTAATTCTGTTTGCTTTGACCTGACCTGAACTTTGCTTGGCTCCTTGCTGATGCTTTCATTCCTGTGGTTTGGTCCAAATTTCATGGATGGCTACAAACACCTCGGGCTCGGCAGTCTTGGGACCACATCTCTGAACATCCAGGCTCTGAAATGGGCGTCCTGAGCACCCAGATTTGAGGTGGGTGGATAAACTTGACTGATTCACACTCATCCGAAGGCACTCTTGGTCTTGAACATCCCAGAGATGCTTTTAAGGAGACAAGCAGCTCCCAGGAGTAAAAGCACCGGCAGCATTAGGTACAGCAAACCCATATTCAAGCTCCTAGAACCTGCTCTTCCCAACACTTCTCTATTTCCTAAAAAGCAGAACTGCATTGATTTCCAAGGATAAAACACTATCCCATCGCTAACTGGGACCTGCGGGTAGTAGATGCTGTTATTACTGGATTTTTCCTCCATAAACCTGGATCCCAGCAGTATCAGATGGTCAGCCGCACACGTGACCCAACCATGATGGGATTTTGTTCCATATTTTGAAGCACTGAACACCTTGTTGCTTCCTAAAGTGAGCAGGCTCCATTTCAATAGCCATAAATCAGAAAGCCCAAGCTTTGAATTAGGTTCACCCAGATCTTTGAAGCATACTTTGGTTTGGGGTGGGGTGGTGGTTTTTTTTTCCCCCGCATTCTTTCTAAAAATTATTTCTTTTTAACAAACTTGCTGCCAACCAAAAGACAAATTTTCTTTGAATGTCAAAACAGGATGTTTTTGACAATTTCAGGACATTCTAAAAGTTTTTTTTTTTAATTTTCTTTTTGAAACAGGAAGCTCATTTGAAAGCCCTTTCCTGCAAACGGTTTCAGTTGTGACAAAACTAGCAGTTTCTGACAAAGTTTGGGGTTTGTTTTTTTTTAAAAAAAAAAAGATGCCACACGCAAAAAAAATTTAAAAAACCCTCTGCCAGGTTACTCAGTACTGAAAGTGGGTGTGGATTTCTGCCCCTAAAAAAGCCCATAAATGGGTACTATGTCAAGATTAAAGTACCGCGGCAGCTGGGTGGTGGGCATGGGGATGTTTGACATGGATATTTGGAGACCAAGATCATGGCAAGTCACTAAAGTGTATGTGTCCATGGCATATATTGCAACCCAGGCATCTCCGCTGCATCCCTAAAACTGGGCAGGCGGCACCTTTTTGGGTGCAAGTGAGATGCAGGAGGGAATGGAGGTGGCGGTGAATGGTGGAGAAACCCTGGTGAAACACGGTGCTGCTCAAAATGCTCAATTCTCAATGAGGAACCGAAACAATATTTGCAAGTCAAACTCTTGCCCCCTCTTTGCACGCAGAGGGAAATGGGGCTGAGACAGGTCAAGGGGGCTAAAAGACTGGTTGGGGTGGCTTCATGGTGGGCTAAAGCATAGGAGCTCTTGCGTGGGGCTGGAAGGTGGTCAAGGCCTCGTTAAATCCTGGTTGCTTTACAATGTTTGTCGAGCCGGATTCTGCACAGACTCCCTGGGACTCTAAGCCTGGGAGCAGTGTTGGCTCCTCTGCCCCTGCCCTGCTGATGTCTTTAACTTGAGCTCTGGATGGGATTGCAACAAGATGAAATCCAAGGCCCATCACTGTCAAAAATGATGCCAAAGGGCTGACCTGGGGTCTGGATCCCGGGATCTTAACACATTATCCTAGATGCGTTAATGAAGCTGCAGATGGGAAGCCTTTCCAAAGAGCCCTCCTTTCTCAGCCTGACTCTGACTCCCTTGCCATACAGGGATGGGAAAAATAACCTGCTTTACACACTGGTACAGATATTCCAAGACATTTGTCCTTTCTTTGCTTAAAGATGGGACCAACCCATCCTGGCCTGGCTTCAAACCATCACCACCTTGCTTGGCTCTCATCTGATCTTCGAAAGGATGAGCACTCAGCTTTCCAAATGCCAAAAAAAGCAGATGCTTGGTTGAGATGTCTCCTCCAGAGGCTGCTAAATATGGCCTGGGCTTTGCATCTGCAAAGCTATGGGAAGCCTCCATGAGATCCCAGCTCTGTCAAAGCTCAGTGTCATCCACTGACCACAAATGAGCCTGTATGAGGCAGCAGGACCCCAAAACAGATAAGAATGGGAAAGGTAAAATCACCATCGAGCATCAAGCCTGTTTTCTGTATTGTTGGGTGGTCTGCAAGTTATGGGATTAATATGCTACATACACAATACTTTGCATTCATCTTCTCTATTTTTGCCAGACTTTTGTGGTGACTTGCAAAAGAAGTCAATGTCAGAAGGAATGTAATGAAATATTCATTCCTTCTGTTAAGGAAATTCAGAGAAAGGCAGGAAGAAGGAACCAAATGTGAGATCAAGACGAGAAGATGTGTCCTGTTCGTTTCATTTGCATTTCTGTAACCCAGAGCAGGGAGAGGAGATCTCTGACTCCTCACTGCCACGCTGAATACAGCAGCACAAGCAAAGAGCAAAAGCAGGACAAGGGCTCTGATGGAAGAGACAAAAAACTCCTTCTTGATCTACAAGGACGAGAAGTGCAGGTTTATTTGAATTTTACCAAAGGCAGAACATTGCAATGAGAAACATGCCTTGATTTGCTCTCGTACAGCCCAAAGTGTCCGGACTTTGCTGGTGGAAACAGCGTTTACCTTCATCTGCTTGCCTGGGACAGTGCGGTTGCTGAGTGGCACTGCCTGGATGAATTAATGCGCCGGCGCTCCCCATCAAAAATGTTCTACAGGAGTGCAAAGCACTAATAAAATTGTTCCCCAGATGGGATTTTCAGACTCCTTTTTCCTTGTCTTTCATCTAATTTGATTAACTTAGCTCATTTCCTGTTCTCCCTGTGATCTCGCTTATGAGATGTGCAATCACAGGTTTTATTGCAGCCTGATTAGGATCAGTAAATGACAGGAGAGAGCTTTGCAAGCACGACCTCAGCCCGGCTCAGCTGCTTCCGTGTCCTCTGGGTCCCCCAAGCTATGTCTCCGTACCCCGCTGTCGGGACATGAGGTGGCCCAAGGTAGCAGGAGCAGGCTGGGGGCTCCTGGGCCACTTTGGGAGCACGGGAACATCTCAGGGCCACGGGGCTGTAGGTCGCCCATTGTGGGCAGCACCAGACCTGCTATGCTTACGCATCATGGATAATACAGCAAGGTGCTGGGTAGACCCCCGAATTTTCTACTGTTGCCTTGCTTTTTTGGGGTATCAGCTTGGCGCCACGCTGTGTGGAGTGTCGCCTGATGTGCAGAGGACGGGAATGGGGCACTTGTGCACCCAGCCTTGTTATCTACTCTGACCTTTCTGTTTAAACAACATTAAGCCTTCAAAAAATAAATACACTGGAAGATTTTGGCTTTATTCAGCTCACTGCCTGGCAGCGCTCCTAAAACATCCAGAAGTTCTTGCAGAGCTATTTAGCATAATATTTGACACTTCTATCACTCCTTTCATCCTGAAGTGCTTCTCAAACCCAAGACCACCGCTGGAGTCAAACTTCTCATTGGACAGTGGGGTTTTTCCCTAAGGATCAAATCCCACATCATCCTGGGACCCCCATGCATCCTTCATCCCCCTAAAATCAGTGACAGCTTAGTACATTGCACGTCCATGAGGATGTAGCCAGGATGATGCTACTGCAAAGAGGTTGGGGAACACAGGAAAGTGGTCCTGCTTTTGGAAAAAATGGTGCCTTTATAAAAAATATGTCCAAAAAATGCATGAACAAACCCCAGGACATTTAATTTGGCTCTTGGAGCATGGGCTGGGAGGGCATTGCTGTTAATAATACCCAAAGCAGGACAACCACCATGCTAGAGATGATTCTTACACACCTTTACCTTCGGAGCGGCTTTGGATCCAGATAGAGCGATGCTTTCCAGGCTTCAGAAGCAGTTTTAGTGGTGAAAGAGCTCCCAAGCCTTCAGTCTGCCAGAGGATAGGGATGCAGGGACAGGGCAAAGGCAGCACAGCTTCTCGCATTGCACCTCCCAAGGACAAATTAACCTTGAGCTTGTTTGGTTTTTACCATCTGTGTGCCCTTGGCCAGACCCCAAGCGCTTAAACTCCTCTTTCTAACCCAGTGTAAGTGAAAAGCAGAAGCTCATCCCATTCCTGCAGAACTTAGATCTCCCTGTAATGCTCTTTATTGAGAAGCAGATAACGCTTTGCATAAAAAACACCCCTGTCCCCATAATTAAACCCTACACTCAACAAACACCGGTATGAAAAACCTCCAGCATGGCAATGGGTCACAACAGCCACACAAAGAGGGTTCAGTGCAAAAGGCTCCATTCAGATGTTGCACTTGGACTTGATCCTTCCAGCTCAGTGAGATTTTAATCTGCTGTTTTCCTTAAAATCACCACAAAGAGGCAATTGGCCCCCAAATCCTCATTCTTCTCGGTGCAGGGAGGTATTTGCCAAGGGGCTGGAGAGGTGGGAGAAGATGCTTTTGGGTCCATCAAGAGCCATGAGTTTGTGCTGATGAAGGAGGATGTTCTGGAGCATCATGTTTCCAGGCAGGCTCCAGAGAAGCATCCTTGCAATTTGAGGCAGGATTGCCAGGAAAAATTAAGCAAATTTGGAAAAAAAATGAGCCCGGAGCTCTCCTCCCTCCTCTGGACACCCAGGTATTGCCCAGCCCTGGAAGCTGTCAGGCGTGTGGAAATGGGGTCTGGCTGACATTAAGCAGGACGGGGACCGGCAGTTTTATTAGCAAAATGCAAACAGGATTGCAACCAAGACTTAAGCGTGTGTGGCAGGAAGGGGGGAGCAGAACACGCTTGCTTTGGGGAGATGTCCTTGGGAGAAAGAAAGTGAGCGCATTAACCCCTCCATTGCTGAGCCGCTGCAACCCAAAATCTGCCTCGTCTGGGCTTTGCTAGTTGGGTGCTGGATGAGGGAGCAGGGTCCAGGCAGGGTGGCCAGAGCTGGAAAGTTCGTTAGAGAAGGATAGCATCTCCCTGCTAATGAGGCTGGCAATGGGGAATGTGCAGTGCACCAGGGAGCTGCCTGCACAGCCTGGGCTGAAGGTAAAGGGAAGGCAATTATATGATTACCGGCTAATGAAGGACAATTGAAATGTATAAGCTGTGCTTGGAAAAAACAAATGAGGCTGACCATGGAGTTTCTAGGGAAACCAAATTGTCATCGTCTCAGCTAAAGGAGGAGAAAGGGAGGATGCAGACCCCTGCCGAGCCAAGCCGGGGAGGCCGAGGTCTTTTCTGACTCAGGATCCCTAACTTTGAACCATCTCAGAGCCATCACACACATGCTCATGTACCCCAAACTCAGTTAAAGCAAGGCAACAACTTCTTACAGCCTGCTCAAAAAAGGGTGAAGACAAATTGCATTCGCTGCCCACGTACCCACCAGCGATTCCTTCTCTCCCACGGCACGGTGCATTTTCCAGCCGCTGCAACTTCAGTCACGTCTCCTAGTCCCTGGGCAGAGCTACAAAATGATGTTTAATGTGTCTGACTGGGAAGGAGGTTATTAATTCGTCTGGGGGCACAGGGGTACTGGTTGTGTCTCAAGTGATGGTGCTGCTTTCGTCCAGGGCTATGGAAGCGAATCAGAAGACAAGGCATCTATTTATTTGTTTTATTTAATAAATATATTTAATCCTTGGCTGGCCTCACAGCCTAAGTTGACCTCCTGCATGAATAGGTGCTCTGTTGGGAAAAAGCCAGAGAGCCGGCTGAGCTGTGCATCCTACCCAAACCACGGCAGCGCCCGCTTGCCTGCATCCCTCGGTGCGGGTGAGGATGCTGTGCATGACCAAGGGGAAAGGGCAGGCTACCATATTCTTGGCATAGCAAGAAATACCGGGATGGCTGAAGGCCTGAGCAGATTATCCATCTCCAGCACACAGCTGTGTTATTCCTGCCACCGGCAGATAAAAGTTGTAAAGGTGTCTGAGCTAGGTGCACCAGAGATATATTTCCTGAAGACAGGTGAAACACTCACCAGTGGGGATTGAACCGAAAAGCAACAGTGTTTGGAGATATCCCGTGGGCTTGAGGTGCTCCCATCCCCATTCCCAAGCGAGGAAAGAGCTGGTTCTGCCGAGACGCTGCGGTTCCCCACCTCGGCACAGCGAGCGGGTCTGCAGACGGGAGGGGGTCACGCCAGACTGATAACAGCCCCGGAAACCCGTCAGAGACACCCAGCCCCAGCCCTCTGCCTCTCGTCAAAATTACCTGCCAAAGGAGGCTCCGCTCCAGCCCTGCACCTTGTCAGCTTTTATGGTAATAGGAAACAGCTGCTTGTGGGGGATGGCGAAGCAGAAGTGAAAGGGGCTGGCGGAGGGAGAGAAGAAACCATTCATAATTTTTGCTCCTTGCCCAAGGCTCTGGCGTGAGGCAGGGATGGGGAGGAGGCAGCCAAAAAGCCTGGCAGTGGGGATGCTGAGGATGCTCAGACCCCTCGGAGCCGGCTCTTGGGACCTGCTTACCTGTGGATGCAGCTGACACGTGCGCTGGGGTCGGTTTTTCCAGCTCGATGGGGCTTCCCATTCCCCTGAGTAGGTCTTGGCTCTGATGCCGGTTCCTGACAGCATCCCCCTGCTGCAGATCAGAGGAAAGCTTTGTAGGGAGGAGATCCAATCTAGCACCAGAGCTGAGCTTCCCAGGCTCAAGGTCATGCCCAGGAGACAAGCTCAAATTTTTACCCAGAATAGCCCTTCCATGACCCAAACTGCCTGCAGAGCTCAAATCACTGCTCCGCACAGACCACAGGCCTCCAAGGAGGACTGCTCCCATGGAGAGGGTTGTCCTCTGGATGTGACAGCATCATCCCTCCCTGCCATCCAGCACCCCAAGCCATGCAGCACCCCAAATTTTCAGCTTTCCTTTCAGGATTTCCACCCTCCTTAGCACTGGGAATAGGAGCGGGGTGAGGATTTACATACGTGCCTCTGACGGGTTTCTGGGAAGAGCAGCATAGTCTAGGAACCGGCTTGTAATTGGGTTAGCTACACTAATTTTCAGGAACAGGTTGCTGCTAACGAGTTTTAATTAAAACCATCTTCACGGTGTCAGCAAGTTGAAATCAAGGGCAGCTATTAATATCGACAGTAATTCTCCCCACCGGATCAGCAGGCAGGACGCGGGTAGGACCAGCCATCTGCCGGCATTTCAATTTTGGGGCAAATAAAGCAAAATTTGCGAGCCCAAATGGCTCCAGCCCCTCTCGGACCCCACACATGAAGACCACAGTCGGCTCAGCCCCTTCCAGCAATGCAGATGCTTTCTCGCTCTCCCATCTCCCAAGCTTTCTCCAGGCTAATTTTAGGAACCAGCCCCACCAGAAGGTTTCTCCAGGACTTAATCCCACTCATGGCAGGGGGAAGGAAGAGTTTTCCTGCTGTGGAGTCACTCTCTGTTTTTTATTTTGCTATGAAAATGCAAGTTTTGGGCCCTCTGAACCTCTGGAAGAGATTTTCCCCTTCTCTTTCCCAGCCCTGGCTCTGCCCTGAGATTTCACAGCTCATTGCAGCCACGCTTTTGAGTACATCTTGAGTGTTTTAAAGATGGCTCTTTTATGCTCTCTCCAGCTTTTAAGGCTCGAGGGAGATGGGGCCACGGTGGTTTTCAGTGCACCAATACTGCACCGTGAAATGGGATCTCTGCCGGGAACTGCTTCCCTCGCTGGAGTAGGAGGGCGATGGGTGCTGCTGAGCATCACTGGGTGTGGGAGACGATCAAGCCGATGGGAGCGTGACCCTGATACAGCCACCTGCTTCTTGCAGAGCTGCGTAAATTGACTTTAACAGAGGCCAAGTGTATTCTGTGCATGGAAAAAAATGGCCTCTGTCTCTATCCTTGCAGTTCTGACAGTTGGGTCAGGCTCATGGGTTGCTCAGCTAAGAGATTTAATTCACCGAGAGAAAAAAATCCAGTTCAATTGATCAGTGGAAAATGAATATTGAATTCCAGGGGCTGTTTGGGTCCATACGATTTCCCTACTCAACCTCCAATACAAGAAGGGCTGAAACATTGTGCTTGTCATCACAGAAACGCAACATTTTCCTTTTTTTTCCCCACAAAACCAGGTCTCCAAACCAAATCTGTGGTTGCTCTTGGCTTTTTGTCTCCCTCTTGTGACTGGCCTGCAAAGGGTTTCCAGCTGGCTCTCTGCGAGAAGGTGGGATGCTGCGTTCGGCACGTCGGGTCTCAGCTCCACACCGAGGACGGGCTGAGCACGAAGGGGCTGTTGTGACATCGGGCAAGAGTTAAAGGCAGCTCCAAGATCTGTCTTCTCACTGCGGGACAATCCCTAAGGAATTGCAAAGGCACAAATCCTGCATGGGCACATGCCTCACCCATCCACCACAAAGCCCGAGGACCAGCACCCATGATGTGTGCTGATGCACACCTGGAGAAGAGCTGAATTTTTTAGACAATCTCAAATCTGTCTTGCTTACCTGGAATAAAAAAGACCTTGCTTTGCTATTAAATAAGGGGAAAAAAACTGCTGGAGTTTTGTTTTTTTTTTTAATCTGGATGGCTCCAGAGCAGGCACAGGGGAGTGGGTTTTGTCCACACACGGTGCTTTTAAGACCCCGAACCGCAGCAAAACCTCGGCTTTTCCCAGCCCTGGTCAGATGAGGAAGCGATTGGAAGCAGATGTTGGAGGCAGCAGCTTGTTGCACGGGGGCCGACGGGGCACGACGAGGGGTGCGAGCGGCTGGGGCCAAGCCCCCACCGGCAACCCCGGGCTCCCGTCGCTCGAGGTGGGGCTGAACTCTCAGCCCCCCCCCCCCCGCAATGCGCTTGGTAGACGGACTCCTAACCCAAACCAGATGGGAGGGGATGGCTTTTTTTCAAGGAGGGAATGAGGACCTGGTGAGATAAAGTGATTAAAATAGATCATCTGCAGAAAGAGTGCAGAGATGCCCCGGGGATGGGAGATAAAATTTGGGATAAAGCCTCCAGCGATGGGGTTTTTGCTGCATCTCCCTTGCAGGGATGCTGGGTGCCTAAATACATGCATGTATGTCAAGCGTCTGGAAGGCAGGGTTTTTTCCATCCTGGGAACCAAAGTTAAACCACTTTCCTTTCCAAGACCCAACTTATGGCAGGTTTGACAGTCTCCAGGTCTGCCTTCACATTTTCTCCCCATCCCTCACCCGGATCCTGCAGCAGGAGCGAGGCGTGAACGCTGCATCCTCCTCCTTGCCCGCTGCAGGGTTTGGATTTCACATGGGAAAAAATATAAGAGAAGTCCTGGCTCCCTTGATCTCGGGGAAAATTTGGGGATTTTTTTTGGCTGGGATGGGAGATGGTGCCCACGTGAACTCAACACCTCCATTTGGACACACTGGGGAGGATTTTGGGGTTGGCAGGACTGCTGTAACACCGTGCACGATGTTGGCTGTCTTTTACAGAAAAAGCCCCTCAAAAAGCATGGCAAAATTTCCTCTTTTTACCCTTTAGTTCTGAAAAAGCAGAGGAAATAGGGTGGGTATGTCATTGCAATGGCTGATCTCCATCTACAGCACAGATTTCATGGGCATCTGTGGGAAAAGCTGCGATTTTTGCAGCGCCGCGTGGTGCTGGGGGTGGCAGCACGATGTGCTGGCTCCGGCCAAAACTGAAGTGCAATGGAAATCTAGTCTTCACGCAGTGTTTTTTTGCTGACGTCCTCCCTGCATACTATGAAAAAAAAAAAAAAATCACGAACCAAAAAAGGTCTTTTCTTTTGCCTTCATGAGGCTGGGACTCTTCATGCACAAATTCCTCCTGCTTCCTTTCCAAACCAGCCTTGGAAAAGAATAAAATCATTGAATTAGCCAAGTTAATCAGGTGAGTTTCTGACGCACCTCATTTATCTTTCTTTCGAGCCTGAGCCCGGGAGACCCAAAAATGGGATTAAGTGCAGCGATAAACAAAAGATCCCAGACGGCCAAGAGATTTGTGGATTTTCCCCTGATCTGAACTCTGGGCTGTACAGCCCAACATTTGTTTTTTATTTTTGAATAATAGGAAATGACGGAATTGGGGTTTTCTGCCACACTTTAGTGACCGATTAAAATAGCCTGGAGGAGATGGGAAGAAGGTCTGGTAAGATGATGGCCAGTGGCATCCATTGCATGACCTTACTTTGGGACTTAAAAGATGCATCTTCTCCCCTCCCTAGTTAGTGCAGAGGGGTTGCAGAACCCATCTCCCCTCACCAGATACTTCCCTGCCTGCCTCTCCCTGTCTGGAGAGGGGAACGGGAGCTCATTTTTGGGTTATGCAGAGTGCAAGGATTGGGATGAAAACACTCATGAAGCTTTCACGGCCTGCCTGCAGACACCCTTGGCCACCTCCATTCATCACCCTGGATCCAGCCCCTGTAGGAGATCCATCATTTGCAGGATCCCCCTCTGCCCACAGCATCCTCTTGATGCCTTACAGACACACAGCTAAATCCCCCTTCCTCCCCCCCCAAGCCCCCAGCCAGTGCTGACCTTCCTTGGATTCAGCAGAAATCACATTTTCTGTTTAAAAAACCCCTCCTTCTAGCGAACATTCCCACCACCCATCTCTATTTTGTGTTCATCACGGGGGATTGGGTGCTACAGAGCTACTGCTTACATGGAACATGAGCAGCAGAGCAAAGATGCTCTGTGTCTGGAGGATGTCATGGCGAATGGAAATGCATCGCTAGATCTTTTCAGCAGTGCTTCTGGTTTGGGGATGAGTGGAAGTCCTTTGCTAGGTTTATAAGAAATAGAGTCATAGAAGGTTTCAAAGCCGCTAAGTGAAAATTTTCTAGCAGCTTTCTCCTTTCATATTTGGCTTTTCTTCCCCAAATGAAATACATTCCTTCATCTGGACTTTCATGAGAGGAGTACAGAAACCCATAGTCATGGTTTGAAAAATTATAATTGATCTCTTCAGTTCTGTATTTTTAAGGAAAACTTTTTTACCAGAAGATTTTAAAGGTTTCATTAAAAAAATAATGCAACCAGCATCTTTCTACATAAACTGTTCTAAGAGCTGCAGCATTATCCCTAAGGCTTCTAAATCAGCATCATTTGCAAACACTGGATCCAAGGAATACATCTTTACAAGAAGGTGGGTGTTTTTCTTCTAATTTGTTAGCAAACAACACTGGAAGGACAGAATTCAGTGTTGGATGGAGGAAATGGCGCTTTTTTGCAGGTTAAGATGCCCCAAAACCAGTCTGTAAGGGCTTGGATGGACTGTGTGGGCTTTGAAGAGGATACACTGATCTGGACATAAAACCCCAGACACGCATCCACAGCGAGAAAACTCAGCCACCCCACAATTTTAAGCAGTTATCCAAGTGGAAAATTTATTTCTGCAGAAATCAGTAAGAATTTGTTGATGGGCTGGTAGAGAGGGAGAGCAAAAGAGATGTTTCCCGAGAAATAAGTGTTTCACAGCTGATTACACGTGCATTGAAACTTAACCACTTGGATCACCTGGAAATAGCTCTCAAAGACCCTTCAAGCTGGAATTGTTGGGTTTTACCTTTTCCCTAAGCCCTTTCATCTTTTAGGGTTTGGCTTTCATGTTTCCAGCATCCCAAAGGCGTTCCAAAGCATCCCAAAGGAGCAAAGCCAGGCTGGAGGCAGGAGGAAGAGGAGGAGGTGGCCTTCTCACCCCAACCCAAAAGCAGAGGAAGGCATCTCCATCCCAATAACCACTAGATGGTGCCAAGAGAAAGAGCGTGGGAGACACAGGGTGGGAGGAAGGAGAAGGGAGGGGGGGTACCCCAGTCACCAAAAATCCCCTGGGGATGGGGGATGTTGAGCATCCTTGCCAAATGGAAGTCTCAAGAGAGCACCTGCAAACTGCCGAGCCAAGCCTCGCACCGAAAAAATGGACAGTTTGTCGGCTGAAGACCTCCCAGACTGTGTCCCCAGGGAGGTCGTAGGCTTTGCCTCAGCTGTGGAGCATTTAGGACCTATCCAATGGCTGTGCTGGGTGATGCAGGTATAGTGGGAAAGCCCTTGGTTGGTTTATCCTGGGTTTGCAGGCTGATTTCACTGCATGCGGTTGTGCTTTCTGCGCTCCTCCTGTCTCTGTCTCCATCAGATGTTCCTGGTTTCCTCAACCAGAGAAGACCTGATGCATGGAAAGAGGGAGGTATCAGGACGGAAACTTGTAACTGTGGTGAGATGGGTCCTGACTCACTTACCTATGGAGACGCCCAAGGAAATGAAGTGCTCCGTGCAATGTCAGGGCATTTTCTCCTGCTACAGAGTAACTATCCTCCCCACAGACATCTACGGGCTGCAAACTTGCCATTTCCACCGACACATAATTTGGAAACCTAGAAGGCTCAGGTGGATCATACAGTGTCATCAGCCGGTCTTTCGTTTGCAGATCCCTTCGCTTTTGAAACTAATCTGTTATATCATCTCCTTTATTGCTCCCTTGCAGCCAGCTCTTTCACAGCCCACCCTGTCCTTCTTGCAGTTCCCACTGTTTTCCCATTTCTATTTTACCTGTGACCTACTGGTAAAAAAACCCACAGCTATTCCAAAACCAGCTCCTGGCTTTCCTCAGGTTGTTGCTCCATCACTGTCATTTCTTGATGTCCATCTTGCCCACACTCATAATCAAAGCCCAACCTCTGCAGCAACCCAATGCATCTGCAGCTCCGGCAGACATTTCAGAGAAGCCTGATAAAGTACCTACCATGTCACTCAGACTACACGTTACCTAAATTCAGCTGAACCAAGAGCCAGAGTTGTGGCTGCGGGTTGGCCACGCTGGGATTGCTCATAACAGTACCCTTGTAGGCTCCTGCTGCAGGAGAAAGCATGGATGGAAATACAGCTGCGGTGGGGGAGATGTATATGTATCAGGTGGACCTGCAGATATTCCAGCCCCCTTGCAAATTTGGGGTGTGCAAGGCCTGGAAGGATTTGGGGAGCATCTCTCGGTTGCATTTCAAGAGCAAAAGCAAACCTCGTTTGGCTTCATTTCAATGAAAGCCGGGAGCTTGAATGAACTTTAAAAGCTGAGTGAAGTTTCTCTGTATCTGTCAGCCTGCTGAATTTGCCCATCCATGCCATGTCATCCGAGTCGCTTTTGCGTCTCACACTTTTTATATTTCTCCTAAAAGCCCCAGTTCCTGGAATCCCATCATTATGGATGAACCTCAACTTTCTTTTCTTTTTAATTAAGGAGGTTTCTAGACCTGAGTCCATCTCAAAAACACAACCTCCGGGCACCTCAGAGGCTCAGAAAATCCTTGCTCGTTCCCTGAGGATGTATAAAAACTGCTCATGAACTTTGAGGTCCTTTCCACACTGCAGGGAAGAGGAGAGGGCTGGCGATGCCATTTGCATTCGCCCTCAGTATTGATTTACCATGAGAGGAGCTTCATCGCAGCCAGCCAGGCTGGATGACCCAGACTTGTTGCACATGAAAGGCTTCAATTTTAAACTGGAGTAGGAAAAGAGCCCAAAAGTGCAAAAAAACCCCAAAGTATTGGGTTTCCCATGGTTCAGCATCTCCCATGCAATAACGAAGATCAAAGAATAATGCCATGGTGTACACAGAGATGAAGAGAGGGGATCCACATCACCACGCATGATGCTTTCCTGGGGAAACTGAGGCACGGAAGGATTTGGCTGTACTGGAAATCTGCAGCATAGCTGGTGGCTGCATGTAAACCTGCTGAGCACCCTTTACCCACGTGTTTTCATCCTAATAGGTGACAAAAAATTGCCTGCAGCATGGGCATGTCTCAGGACTTGCCTGCAGTCAGTAAATAGAGCTGGAAACATGGCATGGGGATGTGTGTCCAGGCCCCTTTCCATCCCTCTCCTTTCTCTTTGGCAGTCCTGGGGTTTACTTTCTTCACCCTGTATCATCTGGGCTGGAAAATGGACACGAAAGCAGCGCTGGGCTGGATTCTCCATCCACAGCATTCCCAGAAATCGGTAGTTTCTTCTCATTTTTTTAATCCCTTATCCTGCCATCAGTAGGGGGGAAGAGCAGCATGCTTCCAGAGACGAAACCACTTGAACTTGCTCACCAAGACAAGGCAGAACCCTCCAGGGAGGCTCTTTTTTGTTACTCATGTTCGGATACGGCTCAGCACAGAACAGCCATCTACCACGGCTCGGCTCTGCTGTGCCACCACACTCCCATCCCCAGTGTCCAGGAGCTTCCACTCTTTTAAAATCAAATAAAAAAAGAGCAGATCAAGCTTGGAGCCAAAACTCCGGGAGAAAACCCCCTCTGTTAATAAGCCGCTTGCCAAGCATCTCCCTCCTTGCCCCTTCGCCCGCATGGCTCCATCCCGGGGAGCCAGCTGCAGCGTGTAGGAGAAAACGACCCTGTCACGGCTGTCTGCGCCGTGTTATTGTTAGTGTTACGTTACAAATCCCCTTTCCATGCGGAGGTCCCGGGGGGGTCATAAACGGGGGGGGGAAGGTCAGGACCCTGCCAATAAACAGGACCCCCAGCCCCACCGTGGCCTCCCCGCAGCGGCTGGAGCAATGCAGATGGGATTTACTCTTTTTTTTTTACCAAGTTTGCGGACTTGGTCCTCCAGATCCTGGCTCTGAGATGATCGACATCCATTCCCATCCAACCGGGAGACATAAATCCCCTTGGAAATATAGCACAGCAGTGGTGTGGGGTGGCCAGCGCTGCTTACAACCACTTGCAGCTCAGTCTATAATTAACCACCTTGTAGAGACAAGGCTTTTAAAAATAGATATAAGGAGGAATTGTTGGGTTTCCCCCATAATTTCTTTATGTGTTTGGCTGATGTTGTTGCCTGGTGGCAGCCTTCAGCCAAGCATTGTTTTCCGGTGCATATTCCCTGCACAGCTCGCTGGCTCCTGGTAGGCATGTAGTGCAAAAATATCTCAAAATAAATTCAGGTGTGGATGGAAAGTCATAGAATCATAGAATCGTTTAGGCTGGAAAAGACCTTTAAGATCATCAAGTCCAACCGTCAACCCAACACCACCATGCCCACTAAACCATGTCCTGAAGGGCCACCTCTATGCATTTTTTTAACATCTCCAGGGATGGTGACTCCACCACTTCCCTGGGCAGCCTGTTCTAACACTTGACAACCCTTTCAGTAAAGAAATTTTTTCTAATGTCCAATCTAAACTTCCCTTGGTGCAACTTGAGTCGCGGCTGATGCTCTGGGTTGGCTCTTTATGCACAGTATAGGGTGGCTTTGCAAAGGCTTTTTGACATCTCCTAATGCAAAGAGGATTTTGAGAGCATCCCGGTGGGAGCCAGGCTCCAAATCTGCCACAGCATTTGTGATCCTGAGCAGTGGCAGGGAAAGGGTTAACGTGAAGATTCCCACAGGAGAAGATCCCAATGGATCCCATTAGGAAGGTGCAGAGTAGCCCATGAGGCAAATATCAGAAGCGGTGCCTTCAAACTCCTCTTCTCACCATCTTCCCCTGCCCTGGACCATGCTGCTGAGGATATTTTGTATTAATTGAGGCTTTTTTCTTATTAATGTGTGGATTTGTTTTGCTGCACAGGGTGGGAAAAGGCTAGAGAAGCAAAAATCTCCCAAGTGAGGACCAAAACTCAAGCTCTCCTTTTTGCACACACACCCCCTCCTCTTCTTCACACTCTTCTCCAGCACCTTCTCTCCTCCCATGGTTTGGGATAAACAGCCCAACTTCTTTCAACAGATTTGCATCGATCTGCAGGTTTTTATGGGGAAGATGCTCCATCTCTATTTGCAAATATACTCTAGAGGAAGGACTCGAAGCCCATAAAGGCATTTTCTGCTCCAGTAGATGGGTAGATGTTTGCAGAACAGGGGGAGGATAAAGAAAAAAAGGGACTTATCCACCATGGGGATAGAAATAAAACCCTGCAATAAATCATAGATATTATGAAGACCATATAGTTCAAAGCATTGAAGTTTCTGGATGATTTAGGAGCTTGAACCTCACTCAGGGTTGAGTGAACCTGTGCTCCACAAGCAACAAAAGTCTCATAAAAAATCCCACCAGTGGCCATCATGGGAGGGCTGCAGAGGTGGAAGTAGTGCTTTGTTGCCCAAGTCCAAGCAGCTTTTGGTGATGCCTCTGAAAACCCCATGCCCAAAGAGCAGTTTGCTGCCCATGGACTGAAAGATGGTCCTCCCACGCATGATTCACGCACCTGGGTTCAGCCCCTCCAAAACCACTTTGCAGGTAGTTTGCTACTAGGAAAAAAAAAAGGAAGAAGAGAAAAAAGAGAGAAAAAAAGAGAGAAGAAGAGAAAAAAAGAAAGAAAAAGAAGGGCTCAGCTGGATGAAGCTGCTCAGCTCAACCTGGTGATGGAGCATCTGGGATTGCTTCTAGATGTAGCATCGGAACAAACTTTTAATAGCCAAAATCTGGTTAAAACCAACATTTCTACTATTGCAAACTGAAACTTTTCAAAAAGGCGCAGCTCACGCTCGGCTCGTAAATCTGCATCTCGAGGAGTCAATAAGGGACCCACATTTCTTATCATATTAGGCCATATTGTCAGTGATGCTGAGCAATGAAGTAGAGGAAGCTTTTGGGGAGGATGCTCTCTATGCAATGAGACGTGTCGGTTGTTTTAAACATCTCTTTTACGTTGCATCTCTCTGAAAAACAAATACTGTAGATGCAGCAAAGAGATTTCTACGAGTCCTCTCATGCTGAGATCCTGAGTGTTACCATGTACACCCAAAAAACCCGAGGCAAACAGTGCGGTGACTCAGAGGTATGTGTGATATCGGTTTCGGGTAGATGTGAAAAGAGCTCCCCGACTCGCTTCTGCTTGCAGGTCGGGTTGGTAACACCTCCTTTTTTAAAGGCAGGATTTTTTGTGTTTTGTTTTGTTTTGCAGATGCTTTGCCCAGCAGCTGAGCGAAACGCTGGTGATCAAGATAAAGGGCTGAATAGCAACGGAGGACCCTGCGATAGGCAAAACAAAATAAATAGGTGCAGAGACGTAGGAACCGCAAGAGTCAATACTGGGGTGGTGGTTGCGTTGGTGCTTTTGCTCCGGCTCTTGAGCAGTTATATGGTGGAGAAACCTGGGGAATGATTCAGCTGGAGCAGAAAATGCCTTTATGGGCTTCAAGTCCTTCCTCTAGATTATATTTGCAAATAGAGATGGAGCATCTTCCCCATAAAAACTTGCAGATCGATGCAAATCTGTTGAAAGGAGTTGAGGTCGCAGATGAAAACGCAAGAGCTGCTGGCCCAGATGCTGCAATAAGCTTTATTTGGGGGGATTTTAATCCATTTGCAGATCAAAGCCTTTAATCGCATCATTTTTCCCAGGAGGATGACAAAGTCATGGTGTGCTTTGCAAGGGTGGAAAAAACCCCCTATTTGTAGAAATAGGGAAACTGAGGCACAGCATGGGGACGTGACTTGCTTGTGTGGATGGGATAAATCATGGCCAGCTACAGTATTTCACATTTGTTGGAGGATTTTGGAGCTCGTTGTTATGGTTTTGGTGGAGTAAATCATGGGCTGGTAATAAACCAGTAAGAAAATACTCTCAAGTCCAGGGAAAGTTTGACTGACAATGAGTCAGGGGAAGAAATGATGCTGAAATGGTCAAGTTCATCTCCAAAAAAACCATTGTCTATTTTGACAAAGTCACCCTTTTCTGAAGGCAGCTGATATTTTCCCATGTAGAGTTGTATTTTGCCCATTAAAAAGAGAAGCTGCCTTGCCTGTTCAAGTATCCCAATAAAAGTCGAATAAATAAATAATAAAGAATATGTTCAATAAAGAACATATATACGTGTCCTCAGCAAGTCCCTGTCTGTCCCTTGGCCAAATGGGGAGGTCTGCCCTGGAGCATCAGCAGCTTCAGATGAAAATAAACTCTTCCCTTCCTCTCCATTCATTTTTCCTCCCAGAACAGGCTTTTCTTCAGAAACCAGAAACCCCCAGGATCAGAAATATTCAAACTTTCCAGCTTTCTTTTTATGGGAAAGTTGGAAAGAAAGCATCCAACCCCAGTGACAATTTGCATTTAGTAAAATCCCGATTTTCCACGGATACATTAATTTTTTTTCGATCAGCCACGAGACCTTCCTCTCCATGAGAAAATATTTTAAAGGCCTCAGAAGAAAGGAGCAATTTGGGCTTGATTCAACCCAAATACCATTAAAAAAGCAAAGAGCTTCCACCTTTCTCAGCCTGTTTTGCCAAGCAGTAAGGGGCTGGAGCATCTTGGGGACCGAGGACTTCACGTTCGTGCCCTCTTTGCCCGTCTTTACGTTGAGAAGAGCTTTATTAATGAAGCCTGGTGTAATCATATCCCCTCCTTGTGCTACTGTAACCTTCACCAGTCCCTAAACGAATGGTGTTAGTGCGTTTGATCCCCATTTTCCCTCTGGCTCCATCCCTCCAGCCCCAAATTTCCTCTTCCCTGCCTCATAAAAGGATTTTTTTTCCCCAAGAAATGCAGTTACTATTTTACTGATGGGGTCAGGACCTTTCTTCTTTTTTTTTAATCCATTTTATTGCCCCCTGGGGAGTGAGGCTTTCCATCTGGGGAGACGTGTAATGCAATCCAAAAATAACAGTGTGGCCAGAGAGATGGAGAAATGGAGATCAATGGTAAAACCCTGCACCGAAACACCCATCCTGTGGTGCAGGACCTGCATTGCACACATCTGAGAGGAAGATTTTTATATATATATATTTGTATATTTATCCCAAAGGCACTGTTCCTGAGTGTTACATACTTAAAGAAACCCTTGGTTATTAAAAATGAAGCGAGTGAGGATGGAAGCATCTCAAACCAGCTTTGGCCCCATAGAGATCTTGGCAACATCTGGGTCTGGGCTTTTTTCCTCCCAAAAATATCTGTGCTTCAGGGCAGATGCTGGGCCAGATGCATACCCCCATGGATTCACCCTAGTGAAAGGGAACCGGAGCTGGGCAACATTTTCCTTGTAAAAAAAAGGGGGGAAAAGCAAATGCTTTTATTTGCTTTTATTTCACCCTGTGCCCAACACCACAGAGCCCCAGCTGCGTCCAGATTTGCGGGCAGATGCCGATAATTCACGTGATAATGATGAATCCAATGAAACGCTGCTATACCCCGGCACGAGGTGGATTATATGCACTTAAAATAGCATATTTCCTATTTTTATTTTTTTTAAGCTTTTATTAAACCTTCTGTGCTTCTCGCTGTGTCTCAGAGCCCAGCAGGTACCCCGGGCTCCCCCCAAACCCTGCCGTGGAGGAGCTGCAGGTTACCAGGTCCACCCGCACACTCATCTCGGGAGCACTGACTCAGCCTGCGCTGCCAGCCAGTAGCGAAGAAAAAACACTTTTCCTCCAAAAAAGAAGTGGGTGTGTTGGCAAATCCACCCTCCCCCTCTAGCTCATCCTTTTCGGCATCCAGTGTCCCTTATCTTCTCTTTCCATTTTGCTCATCTGTGGCGTGACACTGCCTCCCCCCCATCCCCACCCACCTGCCTTCTCCTCCAGAAAAGAGAAAAATCTATAAAAAGAAGATTCCTTCACCTCTTGCCACCTCTCCCTTACGCTGGCAACTGGGCATGATCACTGATCTGGTCTGCATGATGCTCAGCATAGTCCCCACTCGCCGCATTCATCCGTAGTAATCATTATTATTAGTGTTATTATCACCCGTAATGTAATTAAGGAGAGGAGGGCATCCCTCCATCCGCACACGTTCAGGCCTTGCTCTGTTATTTTCAGCGTGGGCTTCTCAAAGCGGCATCCAGCACCCAAACCTTGTGAACACCGTCAGGACGTGCCCACGAAGCCCGTGGGGGTTGTCAGAGCAGTTCTGTTGAACTGGTGTGCATTTGCAAACCAGTAAAAAGGACAGGCTGGGGCTTGGGGTGGGGAGCTGAAGGATGCTGGATATGGGGGCCCCTTATGCAGAGCGCTTCAGACCCCGGCACCGCTGTGCACGTGCTAAATTGCGTTGGGAAAAGACGTTTTGAACCCAAACCCACCCAAATCAGTCAACTCCGCAGCTTAGGTATCTCCCCAGAACAACCTTGACTTTGGAAAACTTGCCCAGCCTGGGGGTATCGCCCCATCCCAGTCCCCTGCACCTCTGCAACCCCTTTGCAATCTGTGCACGGGGGGAAAACGGTGGGGTTTGGCAGCAAGAAACCACGCACAGATGTTGCCTGGCTGCTGAGGACTGAGCCACCTCGTGCCATGCACCGCCCAGCCCCTTCATATCGGAGGGGATGGGAAAGGGTCAGTCTTTTTTAGGCTCCTAATTCAATATGGCATGGGAGATTTCTTTCGAACCTATCCTGAGATCAGGCTACGGGCCTCCATGGGAGTTATTCCCCCTGGATATCCATCAAAATGCCCCCTGCATCCTCTTTTTTTTACCTCCTGTCTGCCTGTGGAGATGCCAGAAGGGTGGACAGACATCTGGGTAGCAGACTGCAGAAATCCACCCCGAAACCTTTCACAGCCCACGCTAAAAACGCTGCCTCTGCCTACACTCGCTGCAACCCCTAGAAACCGCTATTTCTGTCAAAAAAAAAAAAAAAAATCACACCCCTGACCGACAAAGCTATAACAGCATAAATACTGATGGAGGGTACTTAATGTATAAGCAGAACATAAAGCTGCATGTTTCCTATGAAAAACTGGGATAGAATATGATGGACAGGGTGGCTGGGGGAGAGACATTCTTCTATTATCTATGGTTTATTTGATAAACAACCCCCAAATATACAAGGAGGATGCTTTTCAAGTCGCCTTTTCCCATTGTCCCCTTTGTTAAAATGGTTGCACCTTCCAGCCAGGAAATAAAATTCAAATATTTTTTCCCCTTGCAACCAAAATAAACATGTATTTATTTTAGAAACATGGCTTGGAAAGAAACACGTAAGCTTTTCATAAATCCACGATCCCTCAAAGCTCCCAAAGACCCCAGTAACATCATTTTCTTTTGAAATGGAAAGGGGGAAAAATAAAAGTTAGAAAAAGAGCCTGGTCCCCATGTAGCCCTGTTTGTCCTTCCGCTGCATCACTCCTCCTGTAGCTTTTCAAAAGGGTTTTTTCAGTTTTGAAATGACTGTTCGCTTGCTGTTCGTTGGTTCAAAAGGTGCAGAGAGAAAGGTCTCAACCGTTCGGATGCACGGCTCTTTCCATAGGTGTGCTTTAAGAAAAGAAGAAAAAACAAGGATTGGGGCTTTTTCTCCTCATTTAAGGAAAAATAATAAGCGAAATATTAAAATTGCTTTTTTCTGGGGGGTGGTTTTTTTGGAAGCAGAGCTGACCCTCAGCACAGCCAACACCACTAGATGGCCCAAAAAGTGTTTCAATTGATGCTGAGGCCTTCCTGTATGTGCTTTCTGCCTTAAAAGTGGCAGGGCTGCTTGTGCATCCCCCAACTCCTCCCCTAAAAAAAATTACAGTTTAATTAGAAAATTAGAAAGGTACCAGGGATTATTTGGAAGGATTTTGCTATAAAGACTCCTCCAAGTCTCCTGCAACAGCATATCTCACGCATTTTAGACCCCTTTTGCAATTGCCAGTACATTTATACATATTTATAATCTATATTTTGGGTGTATTTGTACTGGTATAAAGTTGTTCCATATCGATACAACTTGCATGGATGTAATTCCCCTTCTTGGGGGTGGAATTCAGCTCCTGGGCTGGAACAGCCCCACGTTGACCCTCCTGCCACAGCTAATGCCCGTGGGTTGCAGGACCCCACTGGCTCCGGACAGCTGCGGCTGAAAATTGATAATTATTTCTCCTGGGGTTTTTTAAACTGCTTTTCCACATTCCTCGATGAAGTGAAAAAGGGAACAGCTTTTCCTGGCATTCTTCCGTTGCAATGTTTGGGTTTCAACTTATAAAATATAGAGGTAAAGACCCCACAGGAGCGGACCTGGGGGTATTTCAGCTCCAGCCATATGGACCTGAAAGGATGCTTCGGAGGCAGGGATGTTGGGAGATGTTATCCCCAGCCATGGCCAAGCTGTCATCGCTAATTGATGCACCTCCAGCATCCTCTGCCCCCTCCCAAATTAACCCTGGCGTTTAGCTAATTCCCAGGGCGGGCAGAGGCATTAAGAGCAAGCGACGTCTCCTCGGGGACACCATTAAGGAGGAGAGATGGGAAATGCAAGCTTTAATAGACGCGGTGATGAGGGAAGAGCTGGCAGAGAGAGGGAGCCAAGAGGGATTTCTCTGTCTTGGAGAAGGGGATCTGGCCACGCTGCTCCGAGCTCAGCCCCGTGGAGATGCGTGGAATCATTTCTGGACCGTGGCAAAATGCGAGCGGGGAGGTGAAGCAGAGCCTCCAGTGAGGTGCTACCCTCACGGAGGAGGCCACTAGAAACGGGGATTTGGCTCACAGAAACCTGCCAGCTCTCAGCATGGGATGCTCTTTCGCAGGCAAGCTCAGAGCCGAGCAGCCAGGGTGCAAAGTCCAGAGACCGGAGCGATTGCGCCAGCACCAGTTTTTGACCTAAGTGAGGGGATTTCCAGGGCCAAATTCATCGAGCTCTCCGCGCTGCTAGCAGCGATGCTCAAACACTTTCACACACAGAGTTAAAAAGCCCTTTCAGGCAAGAGTACAATTCCCAGAGGAGGTTCTGATGCCCACCATGCCTCTCCGAAGGACCAGAATGGAAAAACACTGTATAGGAAAATATTTGAACCACGGGCTGCTGTTCCAGAGGCAGATCCCAGCGGAGAACCTCCCTGAGCATCCCTGTGCTGGGGGACCACGCCGCGTCTGGGGCGCAGGAAGGGACCGGGCTCCCCTCCAGCGCCGTCGCGATGCTCTCGCCGGCGGTCACGAGCGGCCAAGATGTTTCCTGCAATTCTTGCTGGCCCTGACCTGGCTTTCGTTATCGAGCAAGGTCCTGATGCTCGGCACCCACGGCAGCCGGCTATCGCTGACCTTCGCTGCTGAAGCCGAGCTGAGCTGCGGCATCCCCCTTTATCCGGGTTTATCTGTCCGTGGCTTTCGCTTCCTTTGACGTCTTTAGATTAGCTTGGAGCAGAGGTGGCTTCGCGGGGTGGATTATACAGCTGGGGAGCGTCGCAGCCTCCTGTGTCCTCGGGAATTGCGGCAACGTGCGCAGATAACCCCATGAGATGCTGGAGCAGGGTGGGAAAGCCTGCCTGCCTCCAGCCAGCTCTGGAAGAGCAACCTAAGATGCCCACGTCGTTCATGAGCAGCTCCCTCGCTACCAAACACCTCTATTTAAAATTGCTTTAGTGTAAGGTCCTGGCTAGATTTAGGGTGTCCTTGCAAAATCCTGCAAGCCTTGATGTGGAGCAGGAGGTGTGCCCCTTCCTCTCCAGGCTCTTGGGATGCTCAGGGTGAAACCATGGTGGTATCTTAAATCACTCCATCCAACATCAACCAGGCACTGTGTCCCCTGCCACCCCCACCACGGCATCCACGGAGGTACACGCACCCCTTTTGGGGGAGTGGAAACCCCAGAGCCGCCAACAGGAATCTCCAATTGCCAACCCAAAACCCCTGGAATCCAGCCCACACCAAACTACCCAACCTTGCAAAGAAACCAGCACAGCTCTGCTGACGGAGGGTCACCGTGAGGCTCGGGGAACACCCACCACCCCGCAACACCCACCGCCCCACTGAGGCCGATTGCACCCCCCCAAACCCTTGGGAGCCAAGCTGCATCGCTGCGTTACCGCCCAGCACGGCAGCCTTGGCCCTGCGGCTCGAGCGGCTCATCTTCGCCGGCCTTTTCCATCCTCCCGCTCCCTATTGTTCGCCGGAGCCTGGCCCTGACCCCGGGTATTTATAATCCCCCTTTCCGGAGCGGCATTGTGTGCCGGCAGCCCCGGCGCGCACCCTGCGTCCTGGATGAGCCGGGGCTCGACTCCTCGCTTCCTCGCTTTCCTGTTTACGGGGCTCGGGAGGAGCTGGTCCTGGTCACTCCTCAGAGACCTCCGTGAAATCCTATTTATCCTTCCAGTGAAGAGGGGGACGGTGGCTTGGGATGGGTCTGGCGAATCCATAAAGCCCCCAAAATTTAAGAAAAGATAGGTTGAGCCGGGATGCGCTGTAAGACATCCCATTGCTATTGCAAATGGGTCATGCACGCCACCAGCTTGCAAATCCTGATGGGTTTGTCCGGAGGCTGTTCACCCATCGCAGAGGAAAAATGGGTGCTGGCAGTGGGAGAGCAGTTCCCGCGTTGTTTGCCCGTCTGTCGGATCAAACCCTTTCTGTATTCATTGCTGTTACGCTTCCTCCAGGACAGGCGTGCTTTGTACTAAGCAGTAAGGTCTGGGCTATCTCAAGTCCTTTTACCTCCCTGAAATGCTGTGAAACCTCAAAACAATATCCAGGCTCAGAATTGGGCCCCAAATGGGCTTTTTCTTCTCTCCTAGAGCAGTTGTAGCCCAGTGGTCCATAGCCACGGCCATCTCTCGATGCAGGCACGTCTCATGCATGCTGTATTAGGAAAGGGGAAAAAAAAACCCTCTACGCTCTGTCTTGGTATCGTGTACGAAACAGTTTATTACAGCAAAAGAGACCTTTTGCCCGAATACCTTTTATTGTTTGGGGAGGTAAATTAACAACGCCGGCAAAGGACATTTGCTGGTACGCGGGTGTTGCCAAGAGCTCGCAGGCATTTCCCCCGCTGCCAGTGACCTCTGCGACAGAGCTGGGCCAAAACAGGATGGGGTTTGAGCTTCTCTCTGCTGAAGGGATTCATTTCAGGCTGAAAAAAAAAAAATAGCTCGATGTTTAATGAGAAAAGGTGTGTCAAGAAAACATGAACACCCGACCTCAATTTCAGTTCTTTTTGCTTGGGTGGTTGGATGAGTGCGAGGGTGCCCCGGCCATCATCATGATGCTGTCTTGGCAGAGGGAGAGCTGAGGCATAGGGAAAAGGCATTTTGCTCATGCCAGAAAGAGGGTAAAATTGCGAAAAGAAGGAAAACCAGCCCTTGGGTTTGCTCTGAATAAGTTGTCATCAACAAGGTGGGCAGAAGGGTGGTCCGTTCCCACTGTCATCCTCTCTGCACTGTGCAGGGGGGTGATTTATCCCCATTTTTTCCACTTTTTTCTCCCTAAATGGAGACATTGCTAGCCCCATAGTCTGCAAAGATTACCCACAGGGCCAAACTCCGTCCCCCATCCAACATCCTCGCTAACCCAGTTCCCTCCCGACGCCTGAAACCCCCCAGTGCCGTCCCAGCAGCGGGAATTAAACAAAGCCAAACAAGAACCCTCCCAGCATTAATCTAACCCTTGCAAAAGCTGGGTGGAGCGAGCGCTCCAGGAAACCCCCATTCAAAGCCATTCATTAGTCAAAACACTGTATAAATAATTATCTTTGCTGCCGGTTCGCCAGCCCTCAACCTCTGGGTCCAGGTGGGGACGTCAATCCCTGCATCTACTCATCGCTGGAGGAACACGAGTCATTTTTTCCCCCCTCCGACGTGCAAACAGCGACGTGCAAACAATAGCCTTGCGTCAGTCCCCGGTCCCATTGCCGTGGCTTATGAAGCTTCAATATTTGTGGGGTTTTTTTTCCCCAGTCCCGACCCACCGATGGAGAATTACCCCCCAAAATCCCACCTGGAGCCCCGGCTGGGCTGTCAGATGTGCGGAGCCCACGGCTGTCACTTAACGCTTAATCTTTATCTGGCTATGACAGGCGAGGCAAATATATTTCCAGATGTTTCCTACCCCGGAGCCCAGCCCAAGGTTTTTGGGTTTTTCAGCATTGGGCTGCCCGCTTGGCCAGGCTGGTGGTGAGCTCGTCTGCAAGAGGGAGCAGCTGCCTGCAAACATTGATTTTTTTCACGAAAAAAATATAAAAAAAGTCAAAACAAAAAATCCATAGAGCTCCTATTAATCATTATTTAGTACCAAAATAAAATCTCATGTGCTTTCTTGTTTATTAGGTCACTGATATCACTATTTGTGGGGTTTGGGGCAGGGGAAAGGGATGGATAATCCCCAGTAAGGGAGTCAGTAGAAATGTCACCACGTCACAACAGCGTTCATCAGAGCTGGCCTTTGCAATGAAACCAAATTCCCTTTGCCGAGGATGGTAACACAATGGAAACCCAGCTGAAGGCTTGCACGTGCACTCAATAGGTTCCACCGATCACTGGTAGGGAAGGGACTGAAGCAGCTCCCAGTACGATTTTGAATGTGTTGGTTTTGGCAAAACTAGATCTCATAAAAAAAAAAAATAGACTTTAGTTTTCGTTTTGAACTTTATTTTAATTCTAAAGCAAAACAGCGTATGCATTTTCCATGGAAAGCCCGTGTCTGGATGTCACTGTCTCCGAGGTGGAGCTGGCAAACCAGATCCAAAGCATCCCACCCACGTCCTGGCAGGAGGGAGGTCCTGCTGCCAGCGTAGGCTGAGGTTTCTCAGCGCTGTGACTATTTACTCATCTGCTAGACCTGCTTCAGTCAGTGCAAAAGGAGCTTTGCCTTAGCACCGTGCATCCGTTTGCCAGCATAAACGCCATCCTGCATCTCCTTCATCCCCCTGAAACTCCGCTCACAAACAGCAAGCTGGGGAAGGGAAGCGATTTCTTGCAAGCAGGGCGGCATTTTTTGGTGAAAGAAATTGTGCATCGGGAACATGGAGGTTGTGTGGTGTGGGAGTTTACAGCAGGCAGATACGTATTTTTTCAGGACAAAAAAAAAGGATGGTGGTGGTGACCCACCTCAAATGAGCAGGGAAATTACAGCTGATGGAGTTGAGGTTGGAGATCCACCTTCCTTCCAGATGGTAGCCAGGATGCTTCTGAAGGAGCTGTGAGACGCTGTCACTGGTTTACACCAAGTATTTTCTCCCTGCCTTAATTCTCCCTTTGGCTTTTCCTGGTTGAGTCCCTACACAAGTCCCCAGGGGCACCGATGCTCCTGGTGCTATCGATGAGGTCTCTGGAGATGCCCCCATCACTTTCTGCTCTTTCCCTCATCCGGAGGAAAAATATAGTTCCTACCTAGATCTGAAGCCTATGGTCAGGGGAGATAAACTCCATCTCTAATTAATAAGGACAAGCAGAGAGAGAGAACAGGGTCACACATTGATGGCGTAATGGAAAATACCTACCATTCCTCCATGTCTGGAGACTTCCCAAAGCCTTCGTGCACCATAGGACATCAAGCCCAGCTGGGCTCATACTGAACATCTAAAAAGACCTGAAATAATATGACTGAAGAGAAAAAACTCTTTTCTTTTACAGACTGGTTAGTGTTAGTTATGGGAAGTAGAATTTCCCTTTATTTATATTCAGGTCATTTGAAAGAAACACTCAGATTTGTGGGTTTCTTTATCTCCTGGTCATCTAGAGGAAAGGATGGACAACTGCTCGGTGAGGTGCGCACTCGTGCTTGTTTGCTAACGGTGGGATCCATCTTGCTTGGTGCATGTCACCTTGCGTTGAGACATCTCTGCGGGGATGATGCCCTGGATCCCATGGGCACACAGGTACACGGCTCCAAAACCTGTGCCCTGAAACTATCGGGGCAATTTCAAATTGCTTTGCAACCACCAAGGCTGTTGGGTAAAGGTGGTCTCACGTGCCACGTCCTCACCACGATGAGCCAGGTATGGGCTACCTGGGGAGAAAACTGCTGGGGCATGCAGGTTTCATTTTCTCCCAGCCTTTCCTGAGATGAAAAAGAAATAAATCTCAGCTCTATGGCCATAACACCCACGGGGTTCAATTCTTCTTGGATCACCCAAAGCCCCCGGAGCCGCCGCGTCTCCCGAGTCCGTCTCGCTGCACATCCCAAGCCAGCGTCTGCACAAAGCCACGTCGCAGCCTCCCACGCGCTCCCCTCGCCTTGCTGCTGTGACTCAGGAAACCAGAGCCTCCCTGTTTGTAAACTCAGCAGCTTTTATCAGAGCCCGGGCCCCAGTGCAGGGAGGGCAGGGGGAGGACACAGGCTGCTTTGTTGTGCAGGCAAGCTGGAAGAAAGGAAACGGCATGAGACCTAAAAAGTATCCCCAAGCCACAGCTGGATTCGTGGAGTCCACAAGATGCGACACTGCCCACGTAAACTCACCCATTTTACAGATGGGGAAACTGAGGCAAGGTGTTACAAGGGAAATAGTAAGACTCCATGGCCTGAAAATCCTGCCTAATCTTCCAAATTTATTTTAGAAAGCCACCTTAATGCTGTGTATCTGGTCCAGGCTGATGGCTCTCACCAGAGACAAGCTGGTTGGGTTTTCTTTTTTTTTTTTTTCCAAATATAGGTAGGCTTTCAAAGCAATTTGGCTCATGCCTAACCACACTGTGCTCTCATTCACACTGCTGAAAGGTTGTTGGCTCTGTGGTCTCCACCGCAGCGTAGCAGAGAGCAAAGGCTTTGCGAGGCATGTCTACCCGTCCCCATCCTCCCCCGGGCTTGGCCCTGCAATTTCTGCTGCATGAGGTCACCTATTTATATTTAATAGAACATTACAGATGCTTAGGATAGTGCTGCAGCACTCACTAAGGTGGCTTTTCTTCTCTGGGGAAGAGATGGTTTCAGGACGGGAATGGCAAGAAACATTGGAGGAAATCCCAGACCTGGAGAGCCCGTGGCAGATGCTTCGGGATGGCTCCGTGGAGCATTTCCAGGATCGGCTTCCCCAGGGCAATTCGAAGTTGTCTGGGGGGTGATTTATTTTACCCACGGTTGGGGAAGAAGTATGGTTTATAGGATGGCTTTTCCTTCCTATAAACAGAGCCTGAGCACGGCTCTGCTGCCCTTCAAGCCTGGGATGAAGCTCCAGGGTAAACACGAACGTTGCAGGAATTCAGTGGGAAAAGGGATTTAGAGGAGCCAGAGAGCTCTGGGCACACGGGGTGAGGACAAACAGGAGTTTTTAACAGCAAAGATGGGAAGAAACCAATGATGGGGATTTGTGGGAACATTTGTGGATGTTTAGAAGCTGGAAAATGGGGGGATACACCAAATCAAACACCCATCTTCTTTTTTTCCCCACTCCAAAGAAGAGGTGGCTGCAGCTCCCTCTGCCAACGATGGGGGAGGAAGAGCAAGGAGGGTCGGAGGGGGGAAAATGGCTGGCATGGGATGGGGAGGCTTTGCAGAGCTGTTCAGCCCTGCAAGGGGGGAATTTGGGGAAGAAATTCACATTTTTGGGCCAAAAAATTCTTTTTTTTTCTTCTTAATTAACCATTACTTGTGGTGGGGAAGGAAACAAGTCCCCTGGAAATTCATGAGATTTCAATGAAAACCAGATCCCTGCCCCTCCTCAGATTCACCAAACCCTCTTGCATCCATTTGCGTCGCAACATCCCTCTCCCTGCGCTAGGAAAATAAAAGTCACTTCCCCACCAGTCCTTCCAGAAACCTTCCTGAGCCCTGTTCCCTTCCCCCTTTATTTCCTCCGGGATCGTCCAGGCTATAAGGAACCGGGATAAACAGAAGACTGTTTGGACAGGAGGATAAACACCGCTGCGAGGAGGAGATGTGCGTGGTACAGTGAAATACGCTTTTTTAATGCCATTCTGGCATTTAACATCTTAATCTTCACAATGACTGAGCCAGCAGACGGGCACCTTTGCACCGGGAGCCAGTAGAAACCCATTGTGAAGGTCTTTGGGGGGGACAGGCATGGAAAGCAGGTCGTCTTGTTTTGTTTTCCAGTCTATTCTTTTGTTTTCCAGTGCACTTCAAAGCTTTGGTGAATATAAACAGGTCCCTAAGATTTTACCCTGGTCGTTTTATTCCTTTTCCATCCACATGCTGAGCAGCAAAGGGTGTAGAAGGTCCATGGATCTGCCAAGCCACATCTGCAGCTGGGAGATGTGACCTGGCAACATTGATACACCATTAAGAACAGCAAAAGGTGCTTTGGAAAAAAAGAAGAAATTCCAGAGAAATTAAGGAGTAAAGAGGATAATGCAATGCCCTGAATTGCCCCGCAGGTTGGAGAGAGCTGGGACAAAGCCTCGGTGGGTTCCCCATCCTCTGCAGCCCTTAGGGCAGGACCACGTGCCTCTCCAGGAGTTGTATATGCATAGCCCAGACATAAAGAATAGGTTAATTTGGGAACTACAGGGTAAATTTCCTACACAGGTCAGTTCAGATGGTCTCACCAGCACATTGTATCCTGTAAAGCTTATAAATCTATTAACTCAGGACTGCTAAGCTAATTATGGCTGGTTACACTTCCAGCTAATAAAATATTTGTCATTTTTAAAGCATGTGGGAGTTTTTCTTCAGCTTAACCAAATCACCCTGACAATCCCTTGAACTAAAGAGATTCCCAACAGCCTTTTTGCCAGAGGTAGGAAAAATGTGATTAGGCGAGATGATAAAAAGGTATATTCCTGACCATAACACGGTGGGTGGAAGCGATGCGTGGCTGCATCGTTCCAGCATCGCTCTCATCGATAACCCACTGGCGTGCAGCAGCAGGGATGGAGATGTGAGGAAATTCAGGGTTTCAGCATGCAGAGACCTGTTGGACACTTGGGTTTGAGGGGATTCAACATTTTGGCTTCATCCTTAAGCCAAGTCTTGCTGAGCCTGGGAGGATTCAAGTTCACCTGGCTGGTTTTTTGGTATTTGTTCACCTCCCAGTACACTTGAGATGTGTTTAATTCAGCAAAGGAAAAAGAAGCCTTTTGAACGAGTTTCTGCATCTAAAGAGGGTTTTTTTCCCCCCCCTTCTATCTTCCCTTATTTTTTAATGGACTTAATAAAAAAAGGAAATGTATTAGCCAAGTCCAGCCCATGTGTTTTTAATAACTCAATTTAATTAACATCTCCCAAACTGTCTTATTAAAACTAAATTAAATCCTTATTTGAGATGTTTAATAGATCACACAGACTTTGTGCAGAGACAACTGCAGCTGTGGGAGTGCCAGAAAAAGGAGCTGAGATTTTCCTTGTTCACCTTTGCAGGGGCCAGACCTCCTCCTTCCCCCATTCCCAGGCCACAATCCGGGTCTTCTGCTGGGATAAATCAGCTCTAATTCACTGGGGCTGGAAGGAGCCAGGGGGTAGAAATGGGTAGTAGCTCCCCAACTCCATAGTCTATTCTGGAAGGTGACAAAAACTGGCGACACAGCAGATTATGCAGAATATACAACCTTTTCCATGGTGTTTGCCATTTATCTAAACGATGGTTTTGTAAGATTACTTTTTGACTTAAAAAAACGAGGATGCTCAGGTTAAATAAGAATTATCACAAAAATTGCACTGTTTACGATACGCACTACGTGGGAAAAGAGTTTGGCTTTGGGTTTTGCTAGAAACGAGTGGGTTTCTTAAGAGAAACAGGGAAGAGCAAGAACACACCAATTTCTTTTGCAAATATTTGCTCTCAAGAAGAAGTCAGCAGGAAAGTGCCGGCTCCACCGCCCTCATCTTTTGTGGAGAAGCTGGTGCCTTCCCCCGGTGCCTCGTCCCCATCATCTCATCTTTCTGTGCCCTTTTCTCTTTACCTTCCTTTGCATCCTTTCCACTTTCTGTGGTTTTTCACCTTCCCCCCTCACCTCGCCCAGCTTTGGTGGATGCTTGCACACAACAAAACGGCCAGGCAAGTGCTTCTCATCATGTTTTTCCCACCAGGACCTCCGAAGCCAGAGAGCCAACAAAGAAGGCATCTGCTTTCCATCACACCAGCCAGGCACGGCTTAGATCTCCTTCAGTTTAAGACACGTTGGTGCATTAAATATATCCAACCAGATTCAAACCGTGTTCAAACAATGCTCGCTCGTGGCCGCTGTGGCCCAGTTCAAAGGAGCTTGTTGAGGGCGATGGCCTGAGATTGCGCAGCCCAAAGCTGTTGGCAAGGATGAGCTGGACCTCTTGGACAGATAGACAGGACTGAAACTGCTCTCTGGAGTTTTTATTTAGCATCTGCTGGCTCATGTCAGCCATCGAGGTGATGTCAAACACATGGCCGGTCTCTTCCCCTGTGCTCTGGATGGATGGGTTTGGTAGCAGGGTTCAGCTACCGCTTCCACCACAGGAACGCAGAGCTGCCCTGGCTGGACAAGGGCACCCGTAATGGTGGGAATAGTCAGCCCCAGGAGATAATGTTAGTCTGGAAAATGTCTAAACTAAATAGGGAAGACACTGTGCAAAACAGCAGATGCAAAGGCCATGGGACTTGGGGAGAGTCGTGCAAGTGGGCTCAAATCCCTTAAATCCAGTTGGCCAGAAGGTCACCTCTGAGAGAGGCTGGAAAGTCCCACTCCTCAGTGGGTATACGAAGCCTGTTTTCCCTGGGCACACAGCAGCAGTGGAAAGTCTGTGATTCATTTATTTGTGAGACCAAAAGATGCTCCATGCCCATCAAAATCAACACTATGTGTGAGCCAAGAGCATGGGGCACACAAGGGAGGGCTGCCGAGTTGGGTCAGACACAGGACTCCAGCACTTGGGCAAAAAAAGCATTTAAAAAACATATTTACAACACAGTAATCAGTTAAAAAGCCATTGTTTCATCATTTTGCTTTAAAAGAGCAACTTGAAACTGGCAGCTGGTTGTTTTGCAATTCTGTTGACAATGATTTTCCAACCTCGTGTCCATTCCTGCTGACGTTGGTGGAGTTATATCACCTGGAAATTTGCTCCAAATGTGTGTCGAGCAGCATTGTTTACTGAAGATTTTTAATCCTCCATTTACAGCTTTGCTGATGCAAAACTATGCTGAAATCAGTAAAGGCATCTGAAAAAAAGAAAAAACAACTAACCCTTTGTAAGTGGAAGGGGAAGGAGATGTGAATCATTGAGTGCTGGAAAACTTCTCTCATCTATTTGTTCCTGGGCCTGACATCTCCAAAAAAAAACCCCCAAAACCCAACAAAACCCCCCAAAACAATAACCAACCACTTTCCAAACTCAAAGAGGGGTCTGAAAAGCTTAATCCTGGCACAACTTTACCATCGGCCCTTCTGGAAGACACATCCCCATGGAAAACGTTATCTTTGGTTGGGTCCATTATCTTGGGTTGGGTTGGGGTGCCCCTGGGGTGCTCTGCTACAGGGAGGGAGGAGGATTAGCCCCTGTGCTGTGTTTGCACCTTAACTCCTTTTAATGGTGGAGGTAACGATCGTGTGATAATTGCCTCGGAGCAGGGAAAGATAAATGCTCATGGTTTCTGGGCCATCGCTTGTACAGCCCCAGCCTTGCACCCGACACCGCTTGGGGAAAAACTCCCTTTTCCCTAAAAAGCATTAAAAAGATTGATGGAAAACCATCGCTGGGTGTTTTTCTTGCATGACACCTTCCACGGGCAGCCTGTGACTTCTCCCGATGTGGATTTTTGGGGTCCTTTCTTCTCATCACGGGGTTGCAGTTTTAGGGAGGTGTGTTTATGTGGGGGGGGTTGGGGCTTTTTTCTGCCTTCCTTCACCTCAAAGACACTTTTGATGGTGTAAGCACCACGAAGAGCCTGTGGAAGTGGGGTCCCCTCGCGTGGACCCCTGGAACTTCTCCCTCTCCCCCGCAGCAGTGCGGTAACCTGAACTTCCCAGGGCAAACAACAGCAAACATCAAAGCCGTGGGGAATCAGGGCTGGTGCACAGAAGCTGGGGGCTGGTTTCCAGGGTTTCAGGCGCCAAAATCCGCCCAGCAAATCTCCAGTTTGAACCGGAGAGGTTAATGTGGCCATTTATAGATGGGAGCAGAGATTAGACATGTTGAAAGAGGAGAGGAGGAGGGACCCAACTTTGCTTTTGATCCCTCTCTGCTGTTCCCCCAAAAGCCACCATGTGCCCAGCACCTGATAAACACTATTTATAAACCTGGCGGAGGAGAAGGGAGGCCATAAATCTTTTTGCTTTCCTTTTCTCTATGGATCGAGAGGAAAATTAAAACCATGTGCTTGATTTCCCAGGGGTGCCCCATCCTCCTGCCCAAGCATGGAGGTGACCGTGGGGACCTGCCTGTCCCAACCTGGTGGTACCCCCATAAATCAGGAGGTGAAGTCCACACACCGGTGAGGGTGACGTTTCACCCAGGTGAGACACTGCCCTATAAAACTAGCGAGGAAGAAATTTTTACTGACATTTTGTTGAGGTTTTGTGTAAAAAAACAAGGCTCCGGGGCCATAAACTTTGTCGCTGAACCTTCATCTCGACGGCTCCTCTGAGGACCATATACCTTCGTGTCATTACCAAAGCCATTTTATTGGAAAGCAGAAAGCTGATCGGTTTTGGTAGGGAGCCAAACCCTTAATTTTACCAAGCAGGACCCACAGAGTTTCCAACAGGCTTATGGAAGCTGTAGTGGAGATTCTCTGATGTCTAATAAGGGGTTGAGCTTGTGCTATTACCCTGCACCTCTACGCTCATGATAAATTTGGTTGCTGGACCCAAAATTCTGGGTAGAAAGGTGGATGCCAAGCAGGCAGCATGCTCATACAACATCAGGCTCAGCGATGCACTGCACCGTGCTGGAGCGATGATGCCCCACTAAAGCAGAGTTATCCGATGGGGAAAGCTGCTTTCTTTGGGAGCAAGGGGTCAAAGGCCAGTGCCACCAAATGTGACCCGCACAGATGACCTCGCACGGGGGCAAGGAGCACGTCCAGACGCCAAAACTCATTGCGGGGGCGTTGGAGGCAGCAACAGGGAGAGATGGGGAGAGGGAACATCATTCCCTCTCCCCATCCCTGCCAAGCAAGCCAGGGTGAAAGGGGAGATGTGCTGGGCAGGGCCAGTGACCCAAAAGGCCACAGGAGAAGTAGGACCAGATGTTAAACAGAAGCTCACAGTGTTGCTGTGGCCAGCAGGAGCCTGCCCCGGAGGAAATGACCCCGCGTAAGATGCATTGTCACCGAAATTTCTTAACATGAGATGGCAGCTAACTGATTAGGACGAGCTGCCCAGGGGCAGCAGCTGCTAAAAATACTAGGAGGCAGAAAAACGGGCTCCTCCCATCCCTGCAAAAAACGGTGCCGTCGGTAATTTGCTGTGCTGTTTGCATGGCAATGGAAATAGGATTTTCCCCCAGTTTGGGGTTGGTTTTTTCCCATTCCTCCCTCCTTTCCACTGGTACTGTTCAGCTCTGTGCCCTGGACCTAAAATGCAGAGCTTGGGGATCCCTTCTGCCAAGAATACCACAGAGAAGTGCTTTTTGATCTCATTTTTAAGGTGGGGAAACTGAGGCACGGAGCAGGGATGGATATTGCCCTCCCCTTCACAACCTGGGGTTGAGACAGAGCATTTCGTGCAAGCTTCCATGCAATCCTGGCCAAAATAAAAGCCGTTGCCCGGCTTCCCGGGGACACGTGCGATGCCCTTCACCTGGAGCAATGCCACCCGCCGCTGTGCTGCCCAAATCGGTTTGCATCCCCTTTCTCTCTGCTGGAGGAAAAATAAATAAATCAAACAAACTGAGTCACCAAAATCTCTCCTAAAAGCCCATGTTCTCACGGCCAGCAGCGACCGGCCGGCAGCGAGGAGCCTCCCCGTGGTGCTTTCCTTGGAAAAACTCAGGCTGTTTTATCCGGGTAGGATAATCAGTGCAACAAAAAGGGCTTATTTCAAAGCCACAAGTGCCACAGTGAGAGAGAGGTGCCAGAGAAACGAATTCAGCGTGGCAAGAGGGAGGTGCCGATGCCTGGCTGTGCATCTGGGCATCAAGCCTGCGAGAACCGTGGGTTTGGGGATGTAGTTGGGCATAAGACTGGGAGAAGCAGCAAAAGAAAAAAAAGGAAAAAAGGTAAAGTATCCTCCAGCACCATCCAAGTGTTTCCTAAGCCTCCTGGACCAAGCTGCGCGCGCAGGAAAACAGCAATAATTCAGTAAATAGAAGTGGGATTTGAAGCATTGGGAAAAGCAGTGTCTGAAGTTTCCAGAAACGTCCCACAGCACCTGCGTAATATTTTTTCTTGCTGCCTTCCCCCTAATTGCATCCATCTGGGACGGAGTATCTCTTTCAACGCCGCAGCGCGTGGGCAGGAACCATTGGGTTTTGCCCCATTTTTTCTCACAGATCACAGATAAACATGACCTCTTCCCTCAGAGAGGCTCTTAAATGCTACGATAATGCAAATACACAGTATTATTCTTACGGTGCTTTCAATGGAGCCTTTAAGAAAGAAGTTTTTATAAAATAGCTAATTTTCATTCTCTTTTTGTCATATTTTTGGGAAAGGGGAGACGATGTTGAAGGTAAAAAGGAGGAGGCAAGCTCAGCTTTCCTTTTCCCCCAGGAGCATCGCTGGGAGATACAGGCACTCGCTGCCAACTCCTGTGCATGGCTGCGTGCCTCAGTTTCCCTGTTTATCTTAAGGAGATGCTAAAACTTCATGCTTAGGTAAGCTTTGCCAAAAACCCTGATGTTTAAAGCAACATTTCCACGTGCCGTCCCCAGGCGTGATGTTCCCTCCGTCGGACCAGCATCAAACCAGCAGGAATTTAAAGAGAAAGAGAAAACGCTCCCGCTATGCTAACCTCTGTTAGAGGGATAACTCTTACAAGGCGAGGGACCGGGGGGAGTTTCAAGATATTTGGAGTTCAGCATCCCCCCAGGGATCAGCATGAGGCTGCAGCAGGGGCTGGGATTGTCATCACATTTTTGAGCGTTTCTATAAAACATCCAAGTTTTCTTCTGGTGGGAAAAATCTGCAGCAAGGGAGGATGGTTGTTTAGGGGGTCTGGGGTGGGTTTTTCTCCTGATTACAATTTTCTTGGTATGGAGGTCAAGCCCTGATGATCCAAAGCACCCCAGTGACTCCAGACACCAACTTGAAAACAATCCTTTTGCTTTTTGATACCCTCCGATAAAGTTGTGGAGAGTTTTATCTCCCCATCAGGAGCCTCTGTCAATCGCTTCCTAAATATTAGGAAGAGGAGATCATTTAGCTGCCATTTCAGTGAAACCTCATTAAGCGTTTGGAGAGTCCATCTCTCCCAAGTGCTCCTACAGTCCCTGCGACTGCAATTAGTCTCGCAGCGATCTTTTGCTGAGCTCATCCCATATAATACAGCTGGAGAAGGGGGAAAGATCCAAACGTGAGATGCCCAGGGATGGAGAAGAGTCGGGAGCAAGGATTTAGACCCAATCCCCTGGGTAATATCTTTGCTTCTCATGGCAAAGATGAGATGCTTTAATGTCAAGCGGGGGTACCTGAAATCACACTGGGATTCACGGAGGTCTCGTAGGATGGTGCAGCTCCGATGCCACCTCAACACCCTCTGCTCCAGGGTGCCGTGAAGCCACTCGCCAACTGGATCATAGGAGGCTTTTCTCTGCCTCAGGGGGCTACCTGCTCCCCCCCGCAGCCCAGCCAAACCTTGTGTAGGGATTGGGATGGGACGGTCAGGGAGGTAGAGGAGGGAGGTAGAAGAGGGAGGAAGAGGAGGGCGGTTCAAGGCCAGCAGATTGCTGAGGTTTCTGCTGCTGTTGTTTCTATTTTTACTCCCTTTATGTTTTTCCAATTTTGAAATTCCACTTGGAAAAAAAAAAAAAAAAAAAGCCCTGCCTGGAATTTCTTTCATGCCCTGTTCTCAGCCTGCGTGCGTATTTCCCAACGCGTTGTCAAGGGTTGCATTGACTCAGCGGGGACAAGAGCCAGCTCTGGTTTCTATTACCAGTGATTAATGCCAGGGAACATGTTTAGACTCCCAGGGCTTACATGCTGCTCAGGGACTTGGGGAATTTTTGGTACCAGCTCTGGTAGAACCCTTCATTCCTACGGGGCAGCCGGGTTGACATTACTGGCCGGCATTTTGAAGTCGGCTCCCCGGGAGGGTGGGAGCAAGGCGGCAGGGCACCCCGAGCCCCGGCAGCTGTTGGGGTACCCCCCGCTTTCCCTGCTCTCTGCAGAGGATTTCTTCTTGCTCTGGTCCTGGTTTCTTCCCTGGGAAACCCAGTGGTGCAATACAGGGAGAAACGGGGCAGAGCGGCACTCAGAGATTTGCAATGGCAATCGCAAAACAAAGGAGATCAAAGCAGTATTCCTCCTTCCCTGCCCCACTGGCTGCCGATAAAGTCCTGGGGACATCCAGAAAGCCACCTCCAGGACCAGCATCTTCCTCACCCCCAGCAATTTTCAGCTAACTTCAATCCCTGCCCTATTGAAAGGATCACTAAATTCAATTTTACTTTATTCCTTATACTTCTATTTGCCTTACTTTGTTCAAATTGTAAAGACCAGAGCTGGCTACTCCAAAATCCTAGATGATGGGTTGATTTTAGAAGGAATCAGGAAAGCTGGGGAGATCTTCAGTGCCATGGGATGAAAGCAACCCCGTCCAGTCCATGCACACCAAGCTCGGGGTTAGGAGTGCCCATGCTCCTGCGGTTGGGCTTCAGAGGTGAAGCCACATCCCCCTGGGAGGGTTAAACCCCACATTCCTCTCGCCCAAAGGGACCATGGCAATCCCAGGCACACTAGTAAAGCTTTCCCTATGCTGGGTTAATTGGATTAGCCTCAGGAGGAAATGCCCAGGCTCCCCAAACTCCTTCTCCAACAGATGTTCATATAACGCTGCATTAAGAAATAAAGTTTCCTCTTCCAGGTAGCTTTAGCTGTCAGCGATGCAGAGGTGAAGTTTATCCTTTTGCTCTTGATGGTATAAATCCTTTCCTGGGCTTCAGGCCAAGGCAGCTGCTGTTGAGGGGCCGATAGATGCTCGGAGAGTTGATTCCTGCTACCCTCACACCAACCAGCCTGGACCTAGAGGAGGAAAACCCCCAAATGCCTTGGAACGCCATGGGGTTGCCCTGTTTCCAGCTCTTGGAAACAAGACTTCTCCCTGCCCAGAAAAACAAGGTGGCCTTGGAAGTGCATGAATTATTCGGAGTACATCGGTGGCGCTGCCATGCACCAGCAAGACCTCAGCAGGTTGGTTGGGTCAACTCTCTCCACTCAGGGAGATGGAGGTATCCATGCGTCTCGGTTGCCTCTAAAGCCTTGGACGGCCTCCAAAAACTCCAGCCGTCAGCGCTGACCTCCAACAGCCATTGCTCTGGATTGTAAACCCTTTAGAAATCCCATTGACTACGATTTTTTCTGAACATTTCCCATTTTCACCTCCATCCCTTGCTCCTTCCCAAAGAATCCTCAGGGCTGGGCTGTCTTTGGAGATAGAGATCTGTGCACCCAATATATCGGCACAGTGTTGCTTACAGACCTGGGGGAGATGCAAGCAACCAAATCATATCTGACTTACTTTCCCAGCCCACGTTTAACTGCTTTACCTGCTTACCTCTCTGCCTAGGGGAGATGGGTAACTTCTCTCTCACCTCAATCTTGCCAATGTTGCATTTTCACTTTCATCTCAGAAGATGCAGCTCTTTATACCTGCCCATGGTCAGCTATTTCTAAGCTTTTCAAGTCATCTTATTGGAGGGTTACAGTTCTCAAAGCAAGATCAGGGCTTGATTTTGCAGGCAGAAGGGGCTACAAGATGTGGAAAGGATGGAAAAGCCCCTGTGCCATGCCAGGAAAGCTGCCTGGGTCACAGACTCCAGTACCTGGGAGACTTTGGGAGAGGAAGATGCTGGGATTTTTTGGAGAGCTGGTCAAAACATGTTTTGATTTAATTTGGTTCCTCTCTACCCCCAGAAAATTGTTATTTTTCAGCGAAAAGTCAAACTCTGCTCAGTTTACTCCCACACAGTGAGTATTTTTGTGTAAGTCTGTCTTGATTCCTTCCCCTCTTTTGTAATGTCAATCCCAGAATTTCTATGGAAAGCAGACATTTTTTAAGAAAACCTACCAATTTATCAGAAATCCCATTCTTCACCTAGAAAATTGTCTTGCGGGATTATTGCCTTTTCCAGGAATGCAAATTATGCCCTTTTCAGTCTTTTCTTTCATTCAGCAATTCAAGCGACCACGAAGCTGGCAGAGCCATGGGGCTGCAGGGTAAACATGTCCTGCGCCTCCAAGCATCCAGCATGGAAGAGGAGAGCAAGCTGGGGTTGCGTTGGCCCATTCAACTCTGCTTGAGGTCATGGTCCCTTGTGTTCATCCTCCATTCCTGGAAAGCAGATGGATATTGTCTTCTCCATCCTGACTTTCAAGCCAGGCTTCTTGCTTCTCAGCCCGCCCCACGGTCTCCTGCGTGGAGCCTGAGTAACCAATTCAACTCCAGCTTTGCTCTGCTGGTGATGGGGATGAAGAGCCAACGTTGCCTCCTCCCAACCATGCTCCTAAATAATAACATACGGACACACAACCGCGTACTTCCTGCTGACTTCGGCGAGACCTCTTGTCTGCTTCCCCCCATGTCCTTCATGGAGAGAGAGAAAGTGGTGGGAAAGTTATTTCCCAGGGCACCCAGCCGGCTGTGGCAGCGTCTTCAGGCTTGGAACAATGCTTGGAAGGGAAGATGGGGAAAAAATAGACTGGGATGACGGTGTACGGACTTATCCAAGCAGCAGCAGTGCATAGTTTGTGGTGGAAATGTCCTAGAGTTATTTCATACAGAAATCTGGTTTAGGTTAGGCAGCCCCACTAGCAGGCTGGGATATTCACAGCTCCTAGTTCCTTTGCTGGACTTTCATTCATTTACCACCAGCTTTTCTGCTACAGGCTTTGCTTTTCCCAAAGAAGATCTATCAGCCTTCTCCCTGGCTGGTTTTTCAAGGGATCTTCCCAAAACCACATCTGCTGGTGGCTGGAATTTCATCCACAGGAGGACACCATGGGACTCCTCATCAGGACATGCAGGGCTGGAGTCCCCCGAGACTTTGCTCTTACCATCCATGACAACCCTGTGTTGGGGCTTCAAGAATGAGTGAGGGACCATGCCAGTGATTTTGGTGACTGCAGTTGGGGGAGATGAAGCTCATGGAGAGGGTTCGTCCAGCAGAAATGGGGATATGCATGGCTTGGACTGCTCCATGCCACCAGAGCATGGCAAGAAAAGCAAATGAGCAACAGAGTCTGGGTATTTCTCCAATGGCTTTCAGTGTTCTGGGGGGAAAACGGGGAAGGCAAGAACCGAGTTCCCATTTGTCAGCACGTCTAATATCTGCTAGGATGTGAACTATATCTACAAGGTGCTTTTTGAATAAAACAACCCTTGCAGTCCACCTTCATCATTCATACAAAGTGCACGTGGGAAGGCACCAGCATTTTTTCCCATTGAACCTTCATGCATGTTACTAAGCTTAGACACCCCCCCTCCCCGTAGCTCCATCAGCTCCTACTCATAACATCATGCCCTAAATTTTGGGACCCCACTTTGAATGGCTTTAAACAGCCCTGCTTTTCCCAGGCGACCTCATCAGTGCTCTCTGAAAAGCCGTCCTCTTCGAAGCATCTAGAAGCTGAATGCACAGAAGTTGGTCGGTCAAAAACCACAAGGCATTTTTATCCACCACCAGAAACTTCTGTGTTTATTTCTGTTGTTATGGCAACCCAAAACTGAGATCTCTACGGCTTAAAAAGAATGTCTGAGAAAATTGTCAGCAAGTCTGAAAGACCATCCAGGTACAGGAGGGGTGTGCTCAGCAAAGGGAAAAGGATGCAGGTCTTCATGCAACGCAGGGCTGGAGGACCATCACCTGCTCTGTGCTGGTGTTCCTCCTGTGCCACCTCATTTTGGTCATGGTCAAGGCAAGATTTGGGGCTAAATTCTTCAAATCCTTCTTCTACCCGCTTTCCCGAACTAATCCAGCCCTTATCTGCGATGGGTCATCTCCACGCACTCACGCAGGGAGTGAGGACAGGCTTGCAGATTCGTGCAAACCCAGCCGGCGAGCGCATACCAGCCTACGACTGATCTGTATCAGTTTTGCTTGTGTGGTTAAGCGAGTTTGAATCATAAACCAAATTGTTTATTAAAGTAATTTAGCTGAAATGTGCAACTTCTGGAAGCAGCCTGTGCTCTATTCTCACCCCCCCCCCAAAGCCTGATGCTCGTGGTGGGGGAATCGAACGCTCCAGCTGCCGAGATTTCTAAATCCACACATAAAACTTTATTTGTTCTGTTTCTGTTTATCATTTCCATAAGCCATCCCAGTAGGAATTGCACATTCCTCGTTGCTAATTTTAAGGGAGAAGGATTGCACAGATCCCCAGGCTGCCGTCAGGAATGCTCCTATGGAAATTGCATTGTGTTTTCCTGCCAGCATGTTGCATGTGCACCCGGTGGCTCTTCCTGAGAAGACTTGCACACGGCTTTTTGTTGAATTGTTGGGCTTGCCTTGGGGTTTTTTTCTCTTTGCTGGTGGGTGAGCAAGCAGTTGGCACAGCCTCGCCGGTCTTGAGTTGCCGATGATTCACTGTGACCAAGCAAAGGTGGCCACATCGCCCTGGCTTTTTCCCTGCGTGTCTGGTTGCAACCACCATTTTGAGTTTGGGTTGTGAGGTTTTGGGGACGGGCACCAGCTTTGCCCTGGGTTGGTGCAGTCCTACGTGGCTGGGAAGGAAAAGGTGCAAAATCCCATTTTGCTACTGTTATGACATTGCAACGTTGGGGTTAGTGAGGGATGGGCTTCTCATTGGCACCAAGGTATGTTTCCAGCTCAAAATAAGATTCGGTTGCAGAAACTCTCCCAAAACTTGTGTGAAAATCCCAGGCTTGTTGTCAGCACCTCTGCCTTGGCAGCCTCATAGGATCTCCACAAGGAGTTGCTGTGCCCTCTGCTACAAGGCATGAATGCATTTATTTGAGCTGGAGCAAATATTCGGGGGGGGGGGGGGGGGGGAGAGGGGAATAGCAAAACAAGAGCCCCCCAGGCTCCATTTAAGCCACAGCAGTTGCGAGCAAGCCCTTCCAGCGGTTAACGAACCTCGCCGCTAAATACGTCTTCCTCATTTCCACTTTCAATTTGTTCACTGCCTGGTTTTTGCCTCCGGATCCCTCAGCCCTCTGCTGCCAAATTTCTCTTCCCTGTGGAGGGAGGGAGCCTATGAGCCGGATAAGCCCTTTCCTACCCGTAGGGAGAGAAACGAAGCTCCCGGAGCCTCATTCCAATCATTTTCCTTGCTCTGCCCTGAACTGCGGCCAATTTTGCAGCTCCCCCACTCTGGCTGTAAATATTGGTGCTGCTGGAGCCCAAAAGCTGTCACAGCCCTGGGATGTTCCTTGCTGCTCCTAGTTCATATTCCCCTGCTTATTCACCCCCAAATCAGACTCATATATTGGCAGAGCCATGAGACCAGGCACTCTTTTTTGGTTGTTATTCTTATTTTTGGTTGTTATCCTATTTTTGTCCTTGGGGACAGGGGCACACAGACATTAAAATTAAGGACAGATCTTACCAAAACTTGGCAAACCCCATGGCGGCACCAAACAAAATCTCATACAGCGAACAAAATCTTGCAAAAAAATCATCATTTCTATAACATCTGAGACTATCAGCTGGATCTTGCTTCCTTAGATGCTGAAACCACTTTGAATTACCCAGCCAGCACAGAGCACCCATAGATGCCCTTTGCAAAGGCACCCATGGGTGCTGGGAGTCCCAGGGGGGCTCAGGCAGGTGCTGGGCGGCTGAAATCACCGCAGGAGCTGCTGGCATCCCAAAGAAACCAGACCAGGTTTGCCACCGTGGGATCTAGACCCCTTGGCACATCCCAGCCAAGAGCTTGGCATTGCCTCTAACTAGGTCAACAGTGACAGAGGTTTCCAAATTCAGCTGGGAAATGGGCTGTAGGATTTAGATTCACACTTAAGGACACCAGCAAAGGGGTTTTCCCCTGTGTCGCCCAAGGTCGGTGGCAAAATCACGCCGTTTGAGACTTTCCCCCATATTAATACCCACCGCAGCCAGCAACGCCTTGGATCCACAAGCCTTCCTGCAGCCCAGCGAGTGCCGCTCATTAGCCTTTCATTATTTATTTTGCATTTCATCCCCTCTTTCTCCTCTTTCCCTTGCTGGCATGAAGCCCTCGGCCTATTTTTATCAGCGGGGATTGGATCTGCCATGAAAGCCACCGCGTGAGACCTCACAGGAGAAACACCACAACCCCAAAAAGGGGAAAAGGAAAAATAAATATACACATCACCCTGTGCCAGCCAGCCAGGATGGTTGCTGGTTCTCATGGGGGAGGGAAAAGTCGAACCGGGGCTGTGCCAGTTCTGTGCCGAGAGTGATATTTCCCCAGCTTGCTATTTTTTTTTGGTGCCTTCGTGATGAAAAACGAGCCCCCAGCGATGCAGAGCCTGGTGATTTACGGGGAGCTCTGCTCCGACAAGGGTTTTCCGCTTGCCCAGACTGGGGGGCTGCGGAGGAGAAGGCGTTTTGGGAGGGTTTCTCTGGGGGGGGAGAGAAGCACAAGCTGGCAGGCGGATTAGAAACAGATGCTGATGGTGCTCACACCAAGGGCTGCAACAAGCCTCCAGCCTGGGCCAAAAACAGCTACTTTCAGCCAGGATTTGGGGCAGTGGCAGGGGGACACGGTGCCTCCATCTGCCTTTGCCCTCACCAAGGTGCAGCCACCGTCACTGACCCCATTTCCAGTGTCCCTCAGCCCGCCGGACCCTGAAATAGCAGGATGGGTCCAAGCTGGATGAAGCGATGCTCTGCAGAGCGGGGTTTGGCTTTTGCACGTCGTTAAGGTCCAAAATCACCCACGTTAATTTTTAATCCTCCGTGTTGATGCCTGCTCTCTCAGCTGTCCCCCGTCTTCCCAGAAAAGCATTTCGGGAACCCAGGTGGGTGTATTTGGAAAAACATAACCACTTGCAAAGGCTGTTCATAGGAAGCAAGCGCCCTGAGCTGCTCAGACAGCATCCCACCAACCTTCCCGCCGGACCCTGATCCCTGCAGCCCTGCGCGGAGGGTCCCAGCCCTCAGGTTTTGTGCACGGTGTCCCCAGGGAAACCCCATACGACATTCCCCAGTGACCCCCATCCCACCGTCCTGGGAGATATTTGGGGTAGAGCCAGGGAAAGGCTGCCAGAGATGCAGGCATGGGTTTATTCTGCAGCACCGGGTTTATTCTGGCCGGGTATACGGGTAATTGGAAAAAGGCTTCAATGAAACAACGTGGTGGTGGTGGGGCCGGCAGGAGCAGCCATCCCAACCCCCAGCATTCCTGTGGTCTTTTTAAACCAGGCAGGGAAGGCTGGGGAAACAGGTTTGTACTTGGGGAAACTGAGGCAGGGAGGGTGAAAGAGGCCAAACTTCCTAACAGCTCCGCAAGTCACAGCTTCTGTCTCCTAAACCTACACTGTGGGACACCTGCCCACCCCTCCTGCCCTTGCAGACTGGCAGCAACCCCTCTCCTGCTGCCAAAACCCCATGCCTGATTTCTTGAGCTCATTTAGCAAAGGGTTGGCCCTCCCTCGAGTGGAGCCCCCGGCACAGTGATGCCATCACCGGCGCAAAGCTGCGGCTGGGGTTTTTGCAGGAGCAACCGGGCTGAAGAAGGGAAGAAGCATAAAAACGCCAAAGAAAAAAAAAAACCCCAACGCGGGGATTTTTATTTTCAATTTTTCCTTGGAGCACCTCGTCCCTGAAAGGATGATTTCCCCCCTCTGAAAGAAACCCCTTTCTCTGCTGGGGTTTGAGCTCGGCAGCACTTTGCTCTCCCCTCCATCCCTCCCAGCCCACGCAGCCGCCCGCACCCAGCTCCCCGCGAGCCCCGGGGCTACTTGGGTTTGGGCTCGGGGCCCCGGGCTCGCCGGTGGTCTGCGGCGGGCACGCTGGTGGTCTGCACCGAGCCAACGGGTTATACGGCTCTGGCTTCGCCTCGTCCTTTCCAGCTGGTAAATGTCATTAATTGGAGCTGAAAATACATGGCAGGGTTCCTTGCGATGCCTTTGCCACGGTGCCAGAGGTGGAGATGGAAGAGATGGGAGGGAGGGGGCCAGGGATGACCCCGGGCAGGAGGGACGGTGGGAGATGGGGGGTGTGGGATGCCAGGAGGGATGAAGGAGAAGGGGATGGGAGGGAGCGGGGGGTGTAGGAAGGCAGTTCAGAAACAGCGCAGAGCTGGGCTGGGGCACAGAGGGGGACGCAAACGGGTCTCATCACGCTGGGGCCAACGGCAAGTCAAGCCGGGGGGGAGAGAAATTAGGACATCGCCATTTTCTCCCACGCAAAGACGGCGCTGTCTTAAGGAAGAAATAAGCTCAGGTCAGCACGGCCAGGGCTGCGAGTGTCCTGCCGCCACCCCAAACCCCCAAAGGATGCTGCGGGCAAGAGGGGGACGCAGCAATTCGGGGAGCATCCCCTACCCCAGGAATACAGTATTTTGGAGAGCATCCCTACCGCAGGGCCGCAGTGTTTTGGGGGGCATCCCTGGCCCTGGGCTCCCCACGAGGCAGCTGGGTGCTGGCAGGCACACGGGCCCCCCCCCGGCAGCCGGGTTTTGGCCCCGGTTGCCTCCTCTCCTCCGGAGCAGCCTGGCACAATAGCTCATTGTGGGGATGGCTTTCAAGCGAGGCCAGGGAACGGCAGCAGCGCTAGCCGGCGTGGGGGAAAAGCCTTTGGAGGAGCCGGAAAGTTGCTGTTGGATGGCGTTCAGAGGCCTCGGCGCAGCGGGAGGGAACCGGCCGCGGAAAGCAAACAGCATGCGGAGCAGAAAGTGCTGACTCCGAAAGGCAGCCCTGGCACCCCCGGCACCACCCCGGGCACAGCGAGCCCCAGGCGGGTAAATAGGGCCCGAGTGTCTAAATCCCTTCCAGCAGCCCTAAATCTCATTATTCTGGTGTAAGGCCACGACTAGCAAGCGTGCAAGGGTGCGCACGCGTGTGCAAGGGTGTGCACGCGTATTGCGCGCAGCGGCACGCCGGTGCGCGCCCCGCATCACCGAGGGAAGGAGCAAAGCTCACCGCCTCGCCGCTGCAGCACCCCATTCCACCTCCTCACACCTCTCCATCCTCCTGCTGCCTCCTCCTATGGTCACATTTCTCCTCTTTCACCGCCTCCTCCCACCTCTCTTGTTCTATCTCAGAGATTTCTAGAGAGCCCTTCCCTTAGTTTAGTCTTCAGTAATTTCGGTTCCTGTTTCAATCTCTCTTTTATTTCCCTCAAGCACCAGTTGAGATGTCTCATTTCAAGACACCAACCTGAAAAAGACCCGTTTGCTCTCCGGTCTCTATTTAGAGCAGCAGCTTTCGGCGTGTGCGGCTGCTTTCGAGCGTGCAAAACCCACGCCAGCCCCCGGCCCCAGGGATACGCTGCCTCCTGCTCCGCTGTGCTGCTGGATGCATACATCCCTGGCCACGTATATGCTAGAGTCTGGAAAAACCCTGCTTGCTGTTCTGGCTTTGTTTAAATCACGCGCCTGAGCAGCCACACAACAGCACCTGGGGCCAATAAGCCGTGCAAAATCCTCCTAAAGGTGCAATTCCCTGCGCAGGCAAGGTTTTCCTGCTGGGGAGCTCATCCCCCCCCCCCAGCAAACCCCTTCCTCTTAATCTACATTTCGATGCTCTTTTATTAACAGCTTGCTTGCAGGATGCACTGCTGCAACAGCCCGGGACTGCTTTTGGGGGTGCAGAGCTGCGGTGGCGATGCTTTTCCCACGGGAAGAGCTCCGGCTCCCTCCCCAAACTCCGCTTCCCCATCCCAAATCTCCTAAGCAGGTTATTGCACCCAGTGCCGGCACAGAGACCCTCGGCCTGGGAAAAGGAGATGGGGGGAACGGGGCAGGGGCATCAAGAGGGGAGCATTCGCTTCGTCTGCAGCCCCCGGTGCTTCCTTTGGGGGAGCGGGGAGGTGGGGTGCTCGACCGCGGGGGCCGTTAACTGCTGGCCATCATTTCCCCAGTGGGTACCCCAGGTGCACGGGGGCTTCCCCCGGTAGGCCACCGGCCGGTATTTTTAGCGCAAGCGTTAAAGCCATCGTCTGCAATTGCTGGGGTGGGGACAAGGTACGCTGGGTGCCTGTGGCTCAGCTTCCCCTTCAGTTTTTAATTCCTCTCCTTCCCTCTCGCTCGCAAGGACCAGCGGCATCCTCCGGTTTTGCGAAGGCTGGCAGAGCGCTGCGTGCTCCCCTGCACACACAGCCCTTCTGCAAGGGGGGGGGGGGGGGCAAAACCCCTTCGAAGAGCTGGGGCACGGTCACCCCTTTGCTTTTTAGCTGCTCCCCCCCCTCACCGAAAAGCCACCGACGTGGAGCGGCTGCACAGAGACTTGAAAGCGGCGGATGGGAAAGGAGCTGCGCTCACTGTTTATTTACCCAGGGCGGCCGGGCTCAGCCGAGCACGAGGCCAAGCCGCCTGGCCCGGCGGCTCCAGCTGCGATGAAAAGAGCTACGGCAAGATCAAGGTCCCGCAGCGGCTCAGCCGGCGGCAAAGGCGGGCTTGGGCTCTGCTCCTGCTTGGAGCTCTGTCTCTCCAAGCCAAGGATGGAGAGGGCTGGATGCTCACCTGGCTGGTGTCCCTAGGGTTGTCCTCGTTTTGCGGTCTCACCCAGCCTCTCTGCCAGACCTTGGTGTTATTGAGCTCGGGGGGGGGGGGGGGGGGGGGTTAGCTGAGCTTTCGAACACAGGGGTGTCCCACCGGCATCCCAGGACGGCGCTACGGCTGCAATGAGGACCATCGTGGTTCTCCAGCCCTTGGCCTTCAGTTCTTGCCTGGGACATCTTGCTTCCTGCCTGGCTGCAAGCTGAGTTACTATACATGGAGTTGTTATAAATATTCCTTATCCTGGATTCATCTGTTGCATCCTCTTTACTCCGATGACTTGTCCGCCCTTCTTGTTTTCGACAAATCTGAGCGGCGCGTTTCTGAACGCTTTGTCTAATCCACTTCATGCTGACTCAAGCAAACAAGCGTCAATGATACTGTCCTCTGGGAATTTACCATCACGCAAACTCACCAGCCCTATGAATAAGCGTCAGCTCCTGGACCGTGAACCTCTCTGAGATGTTGGCTACATTAATCAGCACCTACACGCTAACGGGCTCCAATCAAACCCTCGTCCAATTAGACACAACACAGATTTCCTCCTGGCTTGATGAGGACCAGGGGATACCCGAGCCAGCATAAAACTCACTGGGAAAAACATCTTGTATAAAAATACATGTATTTTTCAAAGATCTGAAGCACAACGGTCTGATTTGATCTATTAGGAGCCCAGAGGCAGCTTTCTCCTCTTGATGGAGCACGGCCCGAGGTCTCCAGCAGGAAAGTGGATGCCCCGCAGCGAGGGCGAGCTGGTGGCCACAGAGCTTTGCGAGTTGGCTACACCTATTTCACAAGAGCCTGCTGAAGAAAATACTACCATGGAAGGCATTTGGGGTGGTAAACCACAGATATCCCAAACTCCCAGTGATGATTCAGGATGAAAGATCATTTTGAAACACTGGAATTGCCCCTGGGACAGCAAGGCGGAGTGGTGATGGTTTCCGAGGAGCCAGAGAGGACAAGCCATGCTCCCAAAGCGAGAGGGAGCTGGCGGGATGCAGCATCTCCCTTCTCCGGCCCCCGAGACCAGAGGCTGCGATGCCAAACAGACCCTTATTTCCTAATTTCCTATAACCATGCAATTTTGTTTCGTAATGAAAAAAAAAAAACCATAGAAGTTGCTGGGATTTCTAAGTTTTTTGCATTGGTTTTCCGCTTTGCTCCCCGATTTTAGAGAGTAAAGGCAACGAATAAGCACACTGACACTGAGGGTTATGAATTATTCTTCTTTTAATTTCACATGGTTTAAAATACGATATGAAATAAGGCTACAGTATATAAAAAACTCTCCAGCAAAATGATGTGCCAGCATCAGCAATTAAAACAAAACCAATCCCCTCCTCCTTTAAGAATTCAATGTAGGAGGGACTTTTTTTTTGTATCCTTTAAAAACAAAACAAAACAAAACAAAACACAACACAACACACGGACACACACACATCGCTACATCTCTAAGCTACCTCAGCTCAGTTTTTTTAAAAAGCACCTGCTTTTTCCTTTTTTTTTTAATCTCGCTTTTAAAATTTTTTTCCACTTTTAAAAAATATAAATTATATGAAAATACAAGTTGGAAAATAGTCGAACAGCACAATATAACAATCTCTTTCTTTTTTTCTTCTTCTATGTTTATCAGCTTAAAAAAAAATCCCATGTGTAAAAACAAAACAACAAAACAAAGAACTTTTTTTTTTTTTAACTGAGGCAGTTAATTCCTGGAGATATTCCATTTTAACATATATGTATACATAGATTTATCATTTATTTAAACCTCTTTGGAATGTAGACAACAGCTCATGGATGTTATCTAGACCCTACCAGAGAGCAGAGCACGCCAAGGCATCCCAATTTTGCGACATTAACGAGGAACAAGCAACCAAGCCCTGAAGCCTCGCAGAAACCCCTCCAGAAGAGCAAGAGTCAGAAGATGGAGACATTTCCTGCAGCATCGGAATTTATCGGTGCCGTTTTTTGGAGGTGTTGGTTTGGAAAGATGTGAGAAGGTTAAATCTTACAATATCTTCTATTTCTTGCCCCGTTTGGCTATTTCTCCACCTCAACGACCATGTCTGGAGCGGGATGGTGGTAGTGTGGAAATAAAACGGATCTACACTTGCACACACGAGTGTCCACGGGTTATGGTCATCCTACACACAGAGATGGAGACAGAAAGGCAGCAGAAAAAGTGCTTCCATTTTTCATCAGGTTTTGGTTTTTTTTTTTTCTTTTACCGAGGTCCCAGATATCAACTGCCAAGGCCCTGGAAAGCTGTTTGATAGTGCTACGCTCCCAAGGTAGGGCTCAGGCTCTGCCGGGGGGGTCAAGGGGACATGCCCCCCGTACGAAGAACAGCAGATCATGAGCAGGACACAGAAAATATCCAAAAAAAAAAAATCACCAAAAGCACCTGAGACATTCCAAACAAGACAAAATTACCCCATTTACAAAAGCCACGTGTATCTGCCAAGGGTGAAGCTTGCCCCCACGCAGAGAAACCAGCACAGGAGCGAGTCCCATCCTCAGCAGATCTCCATCATCCCTCTCAAACCCATCTTTCTGGTTCAGCACGTGTGAGGTGGTTAACCAAATTTTCATGGCCTCGAAGAACAGGAGGTCAGAGGGTTTGGGTTCCAGCACATCCCTCGCCAAAAGTCAACATACAATTAAAAAGCAGAAAGAAAAAGAAAAAGAAAAAAAAGGAACAAAAACAAATCTGCAAATTTCCAGTGTATAAACAGCACACAGCCCTCTCCGGGATGGTCTCTAGATTGGGAATAAAAAATTAGAGGAAAATAGAAAATTATGAACCTGATGTCCCTAAGATTGTACTACCCTTTTACTGCTGCACTTGCACACAGGCTGCAAGCTGGGATGGCAAATGGCTGACAGAAACGACGGAGAAGCTCCAACCAGGAGCTACTTCCAAAAAACAGAGCTGCTTTCCACGACTCGCCCTTTCTAACCTTTAAACCGTCTTCCCAAAATCACTGGGCATGCACAGGTTTGGCTTGGAAACCCAGAAAAAATAAGCACGAAGGATAGGGTTGGTACCCGAACCTGCAGTTCCTTCCGTTGAGGGAAATTTTATCCCTGTTTTCTGCTTGAAAAAGGCACTTCAGCTGCAGTGGAGCATCCGAACACCGCAGGAGATGTCCTGGGACACAGCTTGCTGCCAAGGGCAGGAGACGGGGCGCCTGGCCTCCTGGCAGCACCCTTTCTAAGGGCATAAGGGGGATTTTTCAAAGCACTCCTAGAAGTGACCCGTGAAGGGTAAGCTAAGGGCACTTTGCAGCTGCATGCAAGACAGCAATCCTGAACACCAAAAAACCCCATCCAATTGCTGCAAATCCAACCCATACGGCCTGTCCTGTTGGGATGCTCTTTAACTACTCCTCCCCTGCACATTTCTGTGCCGTCACATCTTACTCAACTCCCTTTTCAGCCTGTTCAGCAGCTGCTGCGAGCCCTGCTTCTGCGGTAGAGCTCTGCCCCACTGCCTCGCCGGCGGAGGGGCCTCATCCACGATACCCATGTTTTCCTTTCCTCTCTCCAGCTTGGCCAAGCTGCTTTCTCCCATACTCGCTGTCTACCTCAGGAGATGAGCTGAAGTTTAACTTCCCAGTGGGCAGTGTCCCTTTCCTCCTTTGGTGCATGCTCCTTTCACCTTCCTTTCATCCCCTTTTCCTTCCTTCCTGTCCATCCCACCCTTTTCTTTCCATATGCTCAGTGGGATGATGCGCAGCCCCAGCCCCCTGAGCTAACAGCATAACTAATAACCTCCTATACCTACACCACCATCTGCTTCCATCCCCCTTGGCTGGAGCTCTCTCTTGGCCCACTCATTTCTCCTCCACCAGCACCTTTTTTTAAGCACGCAGCAGTTTGGGGGCTGATTTGCCCCAAAATGACCCACTGGGGATACAGCGGTGCTGGGTACCCCCAGCTTCGGAGGAAGCCGAGGAGAGCCCAGCACCTTTGAGCATCACCTTGCCCCGGGGTTGAGCTCGCCATCCGACACTGCCTCTGTGCAGGGGGGCTACATGCCCAAATATTTTGGCTCTTTGCACACAGAGTCCTGTCGTGCCGACCCGATATACCAGCCTGTATCAGGCAGGCACACCCAGCGAGCATCTCTGGAAAGCCTCTCCCAACCTCGCCCCTCACTACTGTCTCACAGTGCCTCTGTAATGAACGCAACTACCTAAAACACACAGACGGACAGACAAACAACACAAAAAGAAGGTACTTTTGGTTCAAACGCATAATACTGTCTTTAAAAAGAAAACGCTCAGTGGCTCTCAGGGGCGAAAGATGCTATTCAGCAGTCGGACCTGCACGGATCCGGTTTCAGGGTCTTATCTGGATATGGAAACGCTCACTGCCCGATCCTCTAACTCACACTGAGCCCATGCCGAAGGCAGTCGTCAGCCTCAGCCTGCTCAGAGCATCCCAGGAAGTGCTCGGTGCAGCAGGATTTACCCCTCTGAACACAAACTAGTTGCAAAAGGTTTGGAGGACAGACGGAGCAGCTCGCCATGGGACTGATCCTGCAACCGTCTCGGGCAAGCACATGAGACCTCTCATTTACCCCGGTGACACCAGTCATATGCTTCATGTTAATCACACCCTGACAGGGTTTGCAGGATCAGGCTTACAAAGAGCAGTAAAGAACCCATTTGCAAGGACAATTTCCTTTCTGCGTGTGCCCAGGCTGGTTAAGACATAGAGCAATAAAGATAGAGCTGGTCAAAACAGGAAGGAAAAAACATTTCCCTTTGGTTTTTCAACTTTTTCCTCATTTTCCCCCCCCCCATCAACTTACATCTTTTCCATTTACGACATTCAAAACACGGGAATTTCTCCCCTTTCCCCTTCAAAAAAAAAAAACCCACCAAATTTTCTCAAAGCACCAAAGTGTTCCTTGAGCAAAAAAGTGATTTGGAAAACGCAGAAAGACATTCTCCCCGCAAAGCTTGACAGGTTTCGTGCACAAAACGCAGCTGTACAAAAAGGCCCCTTTTTTAACAACAACAAAAAAAGCAGAAATTTCAACCAGCTTTATCAGCAAATGGTGGAGCAAAGCATGTGGGACTGGAAGCAAGAGTGGCACACCCAGCCAGCATCACTAGGAGCTAGTTTGGAGTTAATTTTCCTTCACATACGATTCGGAGATGCCGAGTCGTAGCATTACACTTCTCCAGTGGGGTCTACATAAACTAATTAGTTTTTTTTTTTCTTTTTCCTCACTGTGATAAAACTCTCTGCTGGCATAACAGAAACAAACACACACAATATTGCAATACTGAGACCACCTTAGAGCTTAAGACTATTTAAAAAAAAAAAATACTGGCACAAAATTTAATAAAATAAAACTTTAACAAATTTAAAAAACCAAAAAGTCTTGATCCCTCCTAGCAAAAATTCTGTCTTTTGTAGAAAAGACGACAACCGACAGAAAGGCAATGTAACAAGAACGACAAACAGTTCTTGGTTTTTTCCTGTATTGCCCCTCCCCGAAGCAGGAATATTCACCTGCTTTGGTTTTCCTGCCCCATTCCCCCCCCCCCCCCCCCCCAAAGTTTAAAATCCTCAAATCTTCGGGAACACTGTCATTTCCTGAACTGTCAGTTTGTGTGCGAATAACACAAAAACCGAAGGGATCCATTCAATAATATTTTTTCTAAATAGCAAGGGATGGGGAAGGAGTTGGGGTTTTTTTAAGTGAGCTACATTTTTCTGGCTTTCTTAAAACTCAGAATTTCACCCAAAAAAAGCCTGTCTTGGAGCTTTCAGGAAAAAAAAAGCCCATCCTTCTCTGAACCAAACTTTTTCGGTTTCAGCCAAAAGTTTGCTTCTTCCACCACCCTCTCTCCCAACATCCTCAAAGCATCAAATAGGAGTTGCTCTTTAAAAAAAAAAACAAAAAAACCAACGAACAACAGAAATAACAGCAAAAATAAAAAAGAACCAACAGAAAAAGTCCCATCAACTCTCCAAGATGACACGGGGTGACCCTCCGCCCCAGCAGGCCACCCTTCACTCATCAGCATCTGGCTTGACGTCCAGCATAGCATGAAGCTCCTCAGGCGTATAGCCCAGCAGGCTCTGCAGGTCGCAGACAAAACGGTAGACGTAGCGTTTCCCGGCCGTCTTGTGGATGATGTTCTTGTCGTAGTAGTAGCGCAAGCCACGGCTCAGCTTCTCGTAGTTCATCTTGGGTTTGTTTTTCCTCTTGCCCCATCGCCTCGCCACCTGGGAGAGGGGTGAGGAGAGTCAAGGGGGGGTGCACATCACAGGGAAGGGAAGGAATAATCAATCTGGCGGGGTCGGGCAGCCATCGGCAAGCAGCAGTGCCGGACAGGAGGGCAGGGAGAGGACTTTCCTCATCTTTAAGATGGACACAGATGGGTCACAAGCGTTAAAGTTTGGGAAAAGCAACCTCCATGCAATGGCAGAATGTTGCAGAGGACTCGGATATATAAGTCAGGGAAGGGAACGAATGTCCCATCTGTTCCCCAAAATCAGTGGGAAGCCCCCCTCTCACCTGAACACATCCTATTTGAAGAGCTTTGGCAATATGCCTCTCTCTATGGTGTTTCAGCTACTTCACACCAACTCTGGGCACAAATTACAGCTTCCTAGGTATTACTGCAGCCCAATTTTTAACAAGTTTTCAGCTGGGCTCTAATTCATTGTTTTCCCACACACACCCAAGACCAGAACAACGTGACTGCCCAAATCTCAGCACTGAAGGGAGGAGGGGAGGGTTATCCACACCAATATTCCAGAGGAATTTGGGCTGTACACTTAATTCCAGGTCACTCTACCTCATCTGGGTCAGAAAGTTTGAATTCCCAGCCATCGCCCGTCCAGCTGATGAAGGACTGACAGGACTTGTCAGTGAGCAGTTCCAGCAGGAATTGCCACAGTTGGATGGGTCCACTGCCTAGAAGGACAAAGGAGACATGATACATTAATACCAGGAAAAGCACAGCCCTTTCCATCCCAGAGGGGGAAAAAAAAAAATCGCATGCAAACGGTGCTCACTGAAAAAAATAAAACCTTCTACTACCAAAAAAAACCATCAGTGGCCACAGGGCAAGATCTGGGCTGAGATGACAGCTTAAGAGTTAAATCCTGCAGGTAAAAGAGCTTCCTATTTGCAGCAAAAGCTGAATATTCATGCACTGGAATGTTTCACTTTGAGTTACATAAATAGGATTATTTTTCTGGCATCCAAACAGCACGGAGTCATTGTCTTGGCACAAGAGCACCACCATTTCCTCCGTGCCAAAAAGCTGCTGGCCATCGCATGAACTCCATCAGACTCCCGCTTCCCAACCTTGACTCTTTGCTCCATCGCTGTTTACCGAGATAAGGGGGGACCCAGGTATGAAAATTATTTGGCCTCTTTCCAGGGCATGTTGCTGCAGGAATGGGCTACGCCGGCTTGCAGAGCTCAGTGCAGGGAAGGAAGGGGCTGGCTGGCTTGGCAGACAGATTTCACCAGCTCAGGACCGGTGGATCTCCCCATCACAGTCTTGTCACGGTCTTAGCCAAGCCCTAAGCAAACCTCCCTGCAGCTGCCGATTCCCCTAATCCAGCCGCAGAGGCATGAGGCAGCACGCAGCATCCCATGCCACGAACTTTCAGCCTCTCCTTACAACGCCGTGGTCTCCGTCTTTCCCCTGGGTGCTAATTTTGGCCAACAGCAATTTGGCACGGGGTCCTGAGCCCAACACATCTAGCCTGCAGTACCCGGTGCACCCCACTGAGAGCCTGCGGCTTTGCAGCCTGGTTTTGGCTGGATTAATGGTGTACGTGGAGCGATTTCGAAATACTTATCTCTTCTTTGCGCTTGTGTCCCAATCAAAGGTAGAGGAGAAGCCCTCGAGCCAAAACCTCTTTGATGAGCAACTTCCAGATGCAGCCGCACCCAAAATATAGCACTTAGCTCTGGGCAACATGTTTTGGGAGAGATTTTGCCATGTTTTAAACACAGCTTAGAATATATCACTAATAATAAGAATGACAATAATAATAATAATAAACAAAGCCAGAGGTTAGAGGAAATGATTTATCACAAAAAGAATTGCACAGGCTGGATTAGGACGGCAGGCTGGGGTAAACCCGCCTGCTGACAGCAATGAGCAGAATCTTCAAGCAGGGAAAAAAAGAGTTACGTACTCAGAAAAAGGGATGGAGAACAGCCTATTTCCAAGAATGACAATGAAGGCTGTCAGACCTGTGGCTGCAGGATAACCCGCAGAGGGAAGAGAGAGCTGCTCCCCCTTTTCCACAAGGTTTAAAATGACTCAAAAGCAGACAAGCTGCTGGGGAGGAGGAAATGAGAGAGCTGGCTCCAGGACAGGGGAATCGCTGTGCCCTGTCCAGCCCTCCCCAAATTGTTTCCCTCCTGTTATCCCCAAGCAACTGCTCTAGGGTTTTGCAGGCACCGGCTCCTCCGCCAAGCCCTGGGGGTTATCGCACAGCCATGGGCAGGACAGAGCAGGGAACTCTGAGCATCTCTCTGCTTGTAAATGGGAAGACGCCACTCAGCGGGGAAAGGCTCCAGCCCGTCGTTCTCAGCAGGAGCTTGCCAAGACGTTGGCTCTGCGACCGCACTCTCCAGTAGGGATGGAGTTGGATTATCTGCGCCAAAACGAGGGAGGAAATTCAGATGACGCCTTCGCCTCTCATCCGAAAGGGAAGAGCCAAAACCCTGGCCTGAAATGCCACCGCATCTCAAAGTTTAGACCTATTTATAGCAGCGAGCTTTAAATACAGAGAAAACATTGGGCAAAAAGGTTATTTCAGCCACCTGAGGTCCTCCACTGGGAACTGCAGGTGAATTCACATGGGGCTGGTTTCTCTTGGCCCATCTGACTTTACATCAATTCCCTTCACGCATACAGAGAGCACCCAGCACCCAAGACAGGCTAACAGAGAAACAGTGCTAGGAGACAAGACTGAAGCAAGACCAGGTTCATCACCTCGCATTGATTTCTCTCCTGCCCTACCAAAGAACAAGGATTTTTTTTTTTATTCCTTCCCCAGAATAAGATGGATGGAAACCCATCACCTAGGCGCCAGGTTCTTGAGTAAGCAACTGCCCTCAAAATACCCCTGAGCCACCCTGGCTCTGCAGGAGGCTTTTAAGGTTCAAATGTCATTAACCCTGAGCCAAGCGGCCAGTGCAGTTCATGCTTGGTGCTCACGGCTCGTCTGCCAGCTGGCATGGAGAGGTGTCGGGAAACCCAGCAATTTCTCGCCTTCTCTCCAGCAAGCCAGGTAGGGCTCCTGCTTCTGTGCCAGGTGCCGCTCTGCTGGGTATTTTGGGATTTTGAAGGAAGCAGTGTCATCCTTGGAACAGGGATTCCCAAAGTCTAGTCCGAGCTGCCTGCGGAACACGTGTAAAACCCCAAATTCCTCTGTGTTGGACAAGCAATTATGTCAAGAATGTGTTTACTGCAGGGCTTGCAGGCATGTCTCAGCTCCTATAAACACACACCCTGCCAGAGGGGAAGGCAGCGGAGGCCCTGCAGATGTGCCACTGCCGCTGGGGCAGGACTCCGAAATGTCAGCGAGGCAGGCAATGCACGAGGTGGCAGGAACCAAACCCCAGCACATGCCTGAGCCTGCATGCACAAAAACAGCTCTGGAGAGGTGGCAGGGTAGGAAGGCGAAATGATTAGGGAAGGGGTGCTGGAGGTCCATGCATCATCTGGTAGGCTAGAACAGCGGTAATTAGTGCTGGCAGGGCCGTCTTCAGAAATGAGCTTCTTTTGCCTGCTCTGCAGACCAGCAAGGAGCACGGAGTTATTTTTCCCCAATGCCTAAAAGGATTTCAAAGTGACCCTTGGCTCACGCAGAGATGCCACCTCCCCGACGTCGTGTCCCCAAAGCTACCAGGGCAAGCATGAAGCTGCCGGGCTTGTCTCCGCACCCCAAACCTCCGCCCCCGCAGGAACTGGGAGCAGCGCCCATTTTCCATCCCTTCTGCTTCAACCCTTCCACTCATCCCCAGCTGTGGCTGGAAATCCCCACCGCAACGCCCAGTCCAGAATCACTTCATGGTACAAGCACGCACAGCCGCACCGACCGTCCCAAGGCCAGTGTAGCTTGGCGAGTGTATCCCACCACACAACCTGTTGCCTTGATTATCTCCAAAAACAACCACCAGTGAGCGTTCCTGCAGCCTTTTTTTTGGATGCAGCCCCAAGTGTGGGGTGGAGGGACACGCGTCACCTTTTATGGCGCAGGTCCTGCTGCGCACACCCAGGATCTTCCCAGAGCAAGCCCAGCCCTGGCTGGGCAATAGGGACAGCCTCTGTTCCACAAAAGACAAGGCGAGGACTCAGAGGGTGGTGGGATGTCCCCCCACCCCGCCACGACCTCCGGCACCCGTGAAGGCTGCTAAGAATAGTGCCTGCCGGAGGGGCTCGCCTGCCTGCCCGCCGGTGCCACAATGGGGGCCCTGTCTGGCCTCGGTGGCACTGAACAGGGTCCTTCAGCGGGGAGTGTCACACTGCAGGAATTCTCCCACGTCAGGGGGAAAATATGCCTCTTAAGCCGGATGACAAATGGCTGCTACAGTGGGAACCGCTGGCTGAGCGGTGCCTCCTCAGCACCGGTCCTCCGATGGCACCCGTGGCTGTCCTCAGAGCAAAGGGTTTGGTGCCACTCCATCCCTGTGCCATCCTCCCTTGGTCAGGACTGGAGGTCCCCTACCACCTTCCTACCCAGTGGCTCTGAAGCAGTTTGAAACCAAAATACGCACGACAGCCACTTTCACTGTCGCAGTGATGGTGGTACCACCTGGCTGGGGCAGACGGGCATCCACACCATGCCCAGGAAGGCACGGCCTGAAACACGTCATCCCCACTCTCTCTCAAGACAGTTTCACACCCCCACCCCTCTCAACGGCCTCTGTTTTGTTTTCCTTCTTTCAAACAAGAAGAAGAAAAAAAAAACCCTACTGAAAAAAAAACCCGGCGCACCTATGCTTTTCACCCTGTGGTTTGCGGTTCCAACCCAACAGAACAATTGGGCATAGCAACATCTCCAAAACAGCCTTTGCCCCACTCATGTGCCCACCCTGCCCGAGCCCCCTTCGATGGTACTGCAGCACTGAAGGTTGGGGAAAGGCAAAGCTTGTCCCCGTCGCTCCCTTGTTAGACCAAGCCCAACCGCCTCCTCCCCAGCTCTTGCCCAGACTGGTGCAGGCAGTCACACCACCGCAAAGTGCCAGCTTTGCATGGGTGGGAGGGCAGCGGTGGACCTCGTATGGAAGCATCTCCAAAGAGCAGGCGTGAACAAAGCAGGGAAGGACCCAGAAAGCATCTTCCTTAGGGAGCCACATGATTTTGGCCATGCTTATAGACAGGAGAGCAGACAGGCAGGCCACTCTGGGCCAGTTCTGCTTTCCCAATGCATCTCCTCTATTTCAGGGAAGGACATGCTGGGAGGACTGGTCTCACTCCAGAGGCACCTGGCAAAGCACAAGTGGTTTCGTGAGCTTCACCTCTCCCCCTGAAGGTGGTCCTGCAGGCCAGGAGCTGCCGTGCAACGCTCCAGCTCGTTGCTCGAAGGAGAGACGAAGCCACAGTTGCTGCTTTGCCATCACCTCCGGGCTGCTGAGAAGCCGCTGCCAGCGGCTGCAGCAACTCTGGTGAGAGCTGAGCTGCCGTCACAGTTGGGCAGCGTTGCGTGGGGCTGATTTCACTGTCATTTGCACATGTCTGGCAGGTGGAGCAGGAGCCACTGAACCAGCCCTGAGCCCCACCCTTGAGCTGCCCACCTTGCGGAGGTGAAAAGGGCTGCTGAGCCCATGCAGGCTCTGCACTGGAAGCGGAAAACGGGCAGGAGCTGCTGGCTGGTCACACTTGAAGTCACCCTGTAAGAGCAGGCAAAGAGTATGACCCAGAACGAGCAAGCTATCAACATCCCCTGCATTGCACAGGGGACAGAGGTGCTGTTCTGCTGCTTCTGATCACTGGGGCAGCTGACTTCATCTCCAAATTCCCCTAAACCAAGATGCAAGTGGATACGGATGCCCATACAGGCACACTTCTCCAGAAGTGCAGGCAAGCAGGCAGGAAGGATGCTGATGTTTCTAGGAAAACTAGTGCACAGACTCTGCATGGCAAGGACAGCCGGATCACTGGACCATGGTGGGAGAGGGGCAGGGAAGGCAGCTGCTGGGTGGATTTTTGGATGCCGATGCCCACAACACATCCAGGGAGCTCGCTGGTGGAAGCTTCAGGCCAGCAGCATAAGCAACAAGAGGAGGAGAAGAGGAGGAAAAGCAGTACACAAGCTCTCTTGAAAGAGACCCACTTTCTTTGGCACCGACTTGACTTTCTTGCAAAACAGCACCTGCATGCTTTCACTTCTGTGTCACAGATAAGCATCGCTCAGAAACAGAGGCTCGTCAAAGGCTTCAGGCTCTGCACCGCAGACAATTTGGACAGGGTACATGAGTTTAGCAGGCAAATTTGGGCCTTATCGGCATGGTACTGCGAATACTGATAGCAAGGATCAGGGTTGGATCTGGCCTGGGCAAAACCGTTTAGTAGACAGAAGCAGTCCTGGGTGCTCAGGCAAGATAGCATCTGTGAGAGATGGCTATTCCCTGCACTACTTTCTATCTTCTTTAAGGGCAGCATGATAATGAAGATAGCATCAATCTGTCGCTAAGAGAGACACTCGGGTCACATTGTGATATTAGCTGGATTGTCTGTAAAGGCATCAGCAACTTCCTAACTAGGTCCACAAGAAAGGACAGCATCGCAAATGCAAAACCAGCCTTGCAGATGAGGGTTCAAGGTTTGGTGTGCACTTACTTCAGCTTTCTCATCCCTCTTTCCTCCCTTCTCCTCTCAAACACGAGGGGAGTCGCTCTGCTCTGTCTGTTCAGCTACGTGGAGCAGCAGCTCAGCACATCGCAGCTCTGGTGTTGTGGCAATGCAGACAACACCGCGAGATGGAAAGCCCCGGCCTGCACAGACAATGCTGAGGTCCTATGTGCCACAAAGCAAACAAACAGCACTTCTTGGCTATAAACCCACGCAGGTGCTTTGGGGCGCTCAAGAAAAGCCGAAAACAATTCAGCCCCGAGTGGGTATCGCCAACCACAGGGGCAGAGAGAGGGTCTGAACGTCCACTGGACCTGCATCACCAGGAGGGCAGCAGCACAAGTAGGTCAGCGAAGTGGAAAAATGAATATAGGGCAGAAAGGCCAAAGACCAGCGCGGTCAGACCCACACCACCTGCCCTCTGTATGGGCTGCACACTTCTCTGCTACAGACTTTCTGCATTTATTCACATGGCATCAGGTCTCATGAAGGATGCGGGTGGCCACGGTACCCGTCGGAGGCAGCAGCCTGCAGGATCCAGCTATGGCAAAGCCACAGGTACGGCTGCAGGTGGCACGGAGGCAAAGCTGAGCTCAATTTAGCCCAGCTGGGCTCAGGTACAGAGGGATCTATACCCATGTGCCAGCACACACCTAGCACAAGCCGCCCGCCCACACCAAACACTGCACTGCTGCGTGAACGAGGGAGCTTAAACTGAGCTCAGCTAAGCCAACGTGAGCTTTAGCCCATCTGCCTGCAGAGAAGACACATCCTGACACACCGCTTGCCTAAATTTAATAGATGCACTCTGTCTCCATTTCCTAGGTCATGGCAAAAAAAATAAAACCTGGCTTAATGTAACACTCACGCTGGCCAAGTTCTGAGAGAGCTGGCCCCAAAACCAGAGGTGTCCAGAGCTGGCCCTCCCTGCAGCTATGGAAAGTGAAGTTCACCAACTCCTGAGCAATTACATTTCTCCTTCAAAAAAGATAAGAAAATTGCATCAACCTCTATCTGAGCAACCATGGCAACTTGTTAAATTAGGTCAAGATGTGGGGGCAGATAACGCAGCTTTGAAAAGCTGCTTGCGAGCTGGGTGAAGAACACATCAAACGCAAATGGAGCTTCCGCCAAAATGCACCTTCTCACCAAAGCATGCGCCTCCTAGGGCAGATACCATCAGAGATCTGCCGTGGCTGCGATAAAGCACTGTGCCACCTCCCTGGGCCACCAGCAAAACAGGCCCTTGGTAACAAAACCTGAACAATATTGTCAAGTTCTTAAAGTCAACCCAGAGAGCCCTGGAGATGAAGGACACGATCTCCCAGGCTTTACCCTTCCAGTCCTAAAACGTACACACCATGGCATGTCTGTTGGGTGCTCTGCTGGCTGGGGACTGGTGTTGGACATGTGCTCGAGGCATCGTCTCAGCAAGAAAAGGAAAGCAGGGGTCCTGGCTGCTTTGGGACCTTGGGCTGGTAATCCCCCGGTCTGCTCGTTTGGAGGCTCCACCTCCTCACCAGAGCTGCAGAAGGAGCCCAAACTTTAAGTTCCTCTGCTCTAGCTTGTAGACAGCACTTCCTCCCCTGAGTAAAATAATTGTAATGTAAAGCAAAGCAAAAAAAGAAGGACCTAGGAGTTCTGCCTGAGAGTCCCCAAACTCCTTGCTCAGCTGGCACAAGAAAGAGGTCCAGCACTTCTCAGTGGCCATCCTAGACTTCTTTTTTTTTTTTTTTTTTGCAGAAATACACTAGTACAAAACAGTTTTGAGAGTGCCCAGTTGTCCTAGTTTGTAATGCAACATGTTCTCACATGCTCTCGCTGTGACCTGCTTTCACAGCAACCTGGCTTGGCTTTGCACCCATGCTAGGCTCCTTTTGCACAGAAAATGTAAGGTGCTGACAGATCAGTAGCCTTTAAAAAGGGACAGAGGACATCTCTGGAGTCACATGCCTGCAAAGGTCATCTGTCCAAAGATCGTTCCCAACGGTAAATGCAGACTTTGGGGGTTTGAGGACTGAATTACTGCTTAGCAGCCTTCGGAGCAAGCAAGCAGTGCTCCAGCCCAAGGATTTCCAAGTGACTGCTGATTCTGGAAACCTCTGATTTTCCTCTCCTCATTTAAAGTTTCTCAAGCGAAGCAATGCAAAAAAAAAAATAAAAAAATCAGACGCTCCCACTTATTGATCACACCAAAATGCCTGGGCCAAGGGATTATCTTCCCAGCTCAAAATGGGGTTTAAAATGAGGCAAAGGAAAATGTTATGCAGCGCAAAGCGTTTGGAAATGTGCTCTGGCATTGCATTAACCGAAGTCTCCCCTTCCTGGCGGCATGAGTCCAAGGACACTCTTAGGGGTGCTAATACTCCTTGGCAAAACACAGGGTCCAGCCGTCAACTGTGTCTCCTTGCTTGCAGAGGGAGCTGGGAACACCACCTCTCTACGGGGACAGCTCTTTTCCATAATCTACAGCAAATGTGGAGGGAAACATCCAGCTTGGAAAATAAAGCTCCTAGTTTTGCCAGTGCCTCCGTGCCTCAGTTTCCCAGCTGTTAAAAGGCAACCAACGCTCCTGCCCAGGCACTGGGTACCCAAAACACTTCCACAGGCCATAGTGAAAGGCGTTATCAGGAGAAAATAGGAATAAAAACTGCAAGTTGTGCTCACTGGTCTCTTTTAGGAACATCAACTTCCGTGGCACGGTGGAGGACAATGGCATGGCCCCTCCTACCACTCATGCTTCTCCCCACCACATCCCCCAGCCAAAAACCATTCAGGAATAGCAGAGCACACTTTTATTTTGCATTGACTTGATCGAAACAGGCTCATTCAGCAGGCAGGGCTGAGCTTTCTTTCTAACTAAAGCTATAGCAACAAACCACTTCCTTTTTTACACATAGCTCCTAAAATTATCTCTCCACCTCTTCTCCCCTCTGCATCTCTCCCCCCTTATAAAAAACTAGATATCAGCCCTAAGATGAACTGTGCGTGGGAGGAGATTTCAGGGACAGTCGCACCTCAGGATCTGCTCTGAATCTTTTGGTGATCTTTATCTGCACAAACTATTTCCACTGCTTGGCTCCTCCGGGCCACAGCTGCTACCAGCTGGGGCAGGAGAGATCAGTATGTACAAGGGAAAGGGGAACTGGCAGGAGGCTGCCTTGCGAATTTTACTTATAGTACAGGCAAACGACATGGCACAGAAGGACTGGAAAGGATTATCTCAATTTTAGCTGGAAGCCCCATCCCACCAGGTTTCTCTAAGATGCCAGATTGCTGGAGGGCTGACATATAAAAAGCCAGAGGTTCCGTGGCCTATCACCTTCTCATCTCTCCCACTGCAGGGAACGGAAAACATTTGGGTCTGCTTTGGCACCATCCCATCCCTGCCTCGCACCAAGGTAAAGAGCAAACCCAAGTGCTTCTTCCATGCCAAAAGGGGAGAAGATCATTTCACATCACACACAGCAATGCCAGAAATGCAGCTGCTCCTACCCAAGGTGGGAAACCACAAGTAAGTGGCCAGCATGTTGCATAAAAGTGTCACGGGGGGAAACAGGCACGCTCTACTACCTTGTGTTCTCAGCAATATAAACCAGACACCAGTCCCTACCAGACGCAACCAAGAGGCATCCAGGCGTAAATGAAAACACAAGGTATCAAATGCCCTGCACTCAGCCAGGTCCTGCATCCTCCATGAGGTCTGGAATGCCCACGCTTGAAGGACATGCAGCCTTGGGGGGCTGCATGCTCTCAGGTGTCCCCGCATGCACGTGGTTGACCCCAAAACCACCCCAAAACCCCTCACTCACAGACCGCTAAACCAGCAGCACAGACGTGGCATGACCCAGAGACCCTGGAGGCTCTGCCTTCCACCGATGGAGAGGCTCTACCCAAGACACTCAGCAGAGAGGCGGTTTCCTGAGGAGCGTGACCCTACCTGTGTAGCCAGCGAGGGCAGCAGCAGGAATGACAGGCTTGTCCTTGTTCATATCGGCCCGATCTCGAACATAGTCCTTGAAGGTGCCCTTGGGCTTGTGGTTGGGCAGGGCGGCGGGGTAGTCCTCCGAGTCAAAGCTGTCGTAGGAGGGGACACGCTGCAGGCTCTGGAAGGAGGACTGGCTGCTCCAGGACTGCGTCAGGCGGTCGCAGCTATCGTAGCTCTCTATGCTCTCGAAGGAGTCCTGGCCTCCAAGTTTACCTGGCGAGAAGGAAGGGCATGTGAGATGTGCCTGGCCAGCACAGGGATGCTTTTAGCTTGCCACGGCCAGGAGAAGGATGTTTCACCTCCTCACTACACAGGGAGAAGGCAACCAGGCAAATGTTGCTGTCCCACCATGCCTCATCTCCAAACAAAGTACAGCCTGAAACTGGGATACTTGTACTATCTTTGTAATTCAGAGCAGAGCTATTTGAGCCCCGGAGAAGTTCGGGCAGCAAAGCAAGGCAGAGTCAGGGGAAAAACCCAGAGTCTTGACTCTCAACCAAAGACTGATGCCTGGGGCGAACTGGAAATTGTCCTCTGTTTCAAAAAGGCAACAACACAGAAATAATCCACTTTAGACAGATATTCAAGGCTCAGTTCAGGTGCCAGGACCTCTTGCTCTTGCTGCTGAAAGATATGGGTCTCCAATAAGTCCCATATTATATCTGCCAGCCCTATATAAATGCTGCTCAGGCATATTCAAGGGCACTGGACACCCAGGTTCTTTTGATGTTTCCTGCAAAACTATACAGCAGCCTTTTATTGCCATATGTTACAACTAGCTTCCACCCCCAAATCCCCAAACAGCAGCAGATTTGATGGAGGAGGAGAGCAAAAGGCTGAGAGCTCAAACAGCTATTTTTCCAGTTCTGGTAAGGTGAGCACAGCTGGGTTGTATCAAGGCTACTCTCTGGGGTATTTTTAGTAAAGACCAGAACACGAGAGGCCAGATCCTCAGCAGTGCTATGCTGATTTACACCCACTAGAGACAGCATAAGTATACCCTCTGTACTTAAAACAGAGAGCTAAAAAAGGATCCAAAGAACAAACTGAAATTGCTCTCTGATCTCCCATACGCTACCGATTGCTCAACATCTTTACTGACAAACTAAGAGCGTAACAGGATCATTCAAGTTCACTAATTTCCCAAACTGGGCTAAAAACAGCTGCTGGGATTGTGCAAGAACTCCTGGAGAAATTTCCACTGGCAGAGCTACCCGCAGCTTGGGCCCAGATAGTAAATCACAGGGGAACAGGAACGTGGAAGGACGCTGGCACACTCCCCCAGATATTTGTTGTGGTGTAGTTTGAAGAGCGCTTGCTGTGAAAAGACTCAACTACCATGGGCTCTGCCCTGATTGCTGGCCCAGAATCATTTGAAGTTTGGATCCATTGGCTTGATTCTGCTGGTAATATCCATGCTTCAAACTAATTTTATTTTTTTCTTTTAGTTTTTTTGAGAGTTTCACAGAATACACTTCAATCACCTCCTGAACCCTGCAAGGGGAAAATTAACACCATTTTATGCATGTTCATTAATTGGCATAACCACTTCCCTGAGAAGTCCTGCAGCACAAGCTCATTTAGAAAAGGAATTCAAAATCTGACAGATGAACAGCCGCGGTGTCGGAGACATGACTTGGGTCATTTCATTCAAAAGTCACCTAAATTTGACCTAAACATGAGCCTTTAGAAAAATCATGCCTTGCACCTACTCAGGAGAAACTTGTTAAGGGTTTGGCAGCTACACTTTCCAACTAGATGCCCTCACTGATAAGGCAAAGTGAAACAACTCCCATGGGACCACAAAATTAACTCCTAAAGCCCACACAAATAAAGGCAAAAGGCAACTGTCTGGAAAACCTTCATCCTGAATTTCCCACTGATGAAGCGCTTGACTTCACGACAGACTAACCTTTTAATACAGTGGAAGGTAAAGACATACGTGAATATAAATAAACTGGCCTCTGCTTTATATTAAGGCTTCTTTATACCACTCTGGGAGGATTAATGACACGCAAAGGCCCTTCTACATGGCTGAAATGTAGCGTTAGTGTAAGCACAGCCATAGCCTGTTGCATTTCTTCAATTGCAATCAGTATTTTAAAGTGTTTGCTAACACCAGGGGCCCTTGGTCCCAAATGCTGAGTTAAGGACTCTTTCTTCCCTCCCCTAGTGCCTTTTTAGGCTTGCCAGTGAGAACAGGCTCAAGGTACAATTGCAAAGGCATGCCTGAGTCATTGCATTTCAATGAGAATTATTATGAAATCACCTATGTTAAAGAAAAGGTCAAGAAAAGGGAAAGACGCTAATGAGAGAGAGCCAGAAAAACAACCCCAGAAAGAGGAGCTTACCTAAAATTGTAACACCACTGCCCTTTTGGCTCACCATATTGTCCAAGCCACCTCTCTCATACTAACGCTCAGCCAGCAGCAGAAGCAGAGGTAATAATACAAATAATAACTTTCCTGTCATTAGCTCTCCAAGCTTGGAAAAAGAATGAGGAACTTAAAATAAGCTCCCCTCAGCAATGCGTATGTGATGCTCCAGCTTTCATGGTGAAAGGGGCTCCAGCTTTCATGGTGAACCAGCACATCTTCAATTCTCGTTGCTGGATGAATGGGTTTAAATGTTCAACATCAAACCTGGCTCACAGCAACACGTTACTATAATGAATTTTAGGCATGGGGACACCTGGATTCTATTCAGGGCGCAATTGCAGGCAGGTCAGATCTCTTTCCCGTGCCTCAGGTTCCCTACCTGGAATCAGGAGATAATGATACCCCTTTGTCAGTTACTTTCAGCTCTATGGATTAAACTTTTGCTTTGAATATATATACTGTGAGCCAGATCCTCAGCCTTGCATTAAGCGATGTAATTACAAAGTAGTTGGGCATCTGGGCCCCATGTGTTCAGAATTTAATAATATTAATTGAAAAGGTATTTGGGCTCAGATCCTCAAAAGTGTTTAGGTATTAAAATCTCATCATCTCAAACCGGAATCATGTAGCTATAACTCTTTGGAGATGTAGGGTTGTAGCACAAGGATTCAGGGGGTCCTTCAGCTCTGTCGCTGACTCAGCCCATGACATCTGCATCTCCTAACAAAGCACAGGGCTTGGGTTCATCAGAACAGACTCTCAGTTCAAGCAAGCAGCCATCAAAATCAATGGAAATAATGGATAAAAACTTTGGATCATCAAGTGTAAAACCCTTCAGAGCCTTGGACAGTAACTCCTGATGAAAACTTGTGAAGAATTTGTGGGGTTTTGCCTGGTGTCCTAGGAAAATGAGATTTATACAACCACACAGCAGCTTTCCTCCCTAACAACCTTAAAGCCTATTTCAACTTTGCTCAAGTTTGACATGAAAGTCCAGAGCCAGAAATGCTACATTTTTGCAGATGATGTAAAAACAGGCAGCAGAGTAGAATATAAAGACCTTCCTGTTTTCCCTGGAGAGAAAGGCAGGGAGGGCTCAAAGCCATCAGGGAATCCATCTGGGAGTTCAACCCCATAAGATATATGTTGGGAAATGGCTTTGTTACTGGCATTGCACAGCTCCCTGCTGGCCTTGGTGCCTCCAAAGCACTATCTCCTACAGAACCAAAGGCAGCACTTAAGTTGATGTAGGTAGAATAGCAAGAACCCAAGCAAACCCTGGGAGATACCCAACTTTACCTCGACTGGCACGTCCCATGCACATGTTGTCTGGCGTTACCACTTCTTGCTTGATCGTGAAGTAGTCTGTCTGCAGGGAGTCCGTCTGCACTGGGTCACGCAGGATGACCGAGGGATAGTCGTTCTCGTACTTGAGGGACAGGAGCTCTTCCGAGCTGATGGGATGGAGGGTCTGGTAGGACTCTGTGATGAAGCTGGGCTCGGAGAACTCGGAGGGAGGCACGCACTGTGCGTGCTCAATGCCGTAACCTGTTGGCAGAACGGGAGCATCAGAAAGCAACCCAAACACAAACAGCTCAAAGAAACCAGAGCATTGCTCACTCCCTCTCCAGTCTCCCACAGCACAGAGAGATGTGAGGTCTGCAGTGCAAGAGGAGACTGCCTTTGGATATAAAATACTTGGCACAATTGGGCACTAATTTTGAGTAAGGTTTCTAAAAGCTGCAGAGAGATGGTGTCTTATAATTGCACCAATTTACAAAAATAAGACATCCTCAACCGTCATCAATGTGCATTACGCCAAACTCCTCTCAAGCAAGCTGCTAGTGGGAAAAAGCTGGAAAATCATGAAGAGCATAGTCTCAGCAAAGGAGATATAGGGCAAAGAAGTTCAATTGATGACTGTAATAGATGACTCACTTCCACAGTCACCTCTCCTCACTGGCCAGAGCCTGGAATTCCAGTTCATTAAATATATCACAGATTTCAAATGCCCTTAAAGAATATCTCCAAACCAATGGCAATGGGAAGCACAGGACTCCAGATTGATGACTTATCCCTTTCCTTGCTAGGCTCCTACCTAGCAATCCAGAATTAAGCATCCTTCCCCCATTCCCTCCCTTTTTTAATATGTTTTTTAAAATTCCCAGTGTTCTGGAGCGTTGAGGTCACTTTTCAGGTCTGCTGAGCTACAGCTCCAAACAAATAGTGCTTATAAAGTCAGATTATAGCATCTCAAGGCAGTCACCAAAAAATACAGATGGCTTCTAAATAAACCCAAAACACTACAAAAGACAAAATTACACACTTTGCATGCTCTGCCACGACAGAGCAACAACTGCATGGTGCAGTCCTTGTGATGCAGACAAATCTCTAATAGGTGGCTCTTTCATGCCTGGAAGCACCAGAATGATACTGATAATTGAGACTTACTAATGAAGTAGTCTGAAGTATAGCGGGATTCTGGATATGTTGTGTTCACTCCATTTGCTGGGTACGGTTTTACCTCTTCTGCAAAGAGGAAAGGAAGGAAATGTCACATGTCCATAGACATATTGTGCTTCGCAAGACTTGCTGTAATACAGAGAGGTCTGAACTTCCTAAAATGCTCCTCTCTGGGTTAAACTGGGCCGTTCAAAGGAACAGAAATGAGTTAGGAGCTGAAATCCCACTGAAACAAGCGCTTGATGCACTTGGGTTCCTTTGGGAATTCTTGCTGCAGGCATGCCCAAATTTAAACAAAACAAAACCAAACAAAACAGCAACAACTTTCTCAATCAGAGGCTCCAGGTGGTTCTGAAATACTAGTTGCATAATTTCCTTGCTTGCCTTAATTTTTGTCATCTTTCATTCTCTTGAGGATTGCTTATCACACTTACATGTGTGAGCTCGTGAAAAAACTCCACCACACAAGGACAGTTGTTTTCCTGAAGAAGCCCCTATTTTTAGACCAGCAGTAGGTGTGTGCAAGTGAGTGGGTACTGCATACCAAAACCAGCTCTTACAACCCCAAATTAATGCTAATTCCCAGCCTACACAGCACCTTTTACCTTGCACCTGATGCAGGCAGAAGATTCCATGCTCCAAAAAGCTTTGTCACACTGTCCATCACCCAACTCCTGATAGAGACTCCACCGTGTATATACAGGTAGCACACAAAATGTTAGCCTTTCTATAGGCATAATTCACTGAGAAAGAGCACGTATCACACCAGAGCATGGATTCTCTGCTTTCCATTGCTTTTTCCAAGCACTCTGGTACTCCTAGGCTTGGCGCTGAGTTTGCTTTCCCATGTAAAAGCCACATTGCTCCTACCCTGACCAGTTTTTCCATTAACACCTTACTCATTCCAGCATGGCATGTGGGCAGAGATACCGGCATGGGAGATTTTATTTTCTTTGCAGAGGGTAACCAAAATAAAAAACACACAGACAACTCCGGGTTATGTTTATTTCTGCTAAGGCTAAAGAGAAGCGAACCGAAGATAACGCATGTTCGCTTGCGAGGAGCCTAATTTTGGCCCTCTCTCCTGGGGATTGCAGGGTGGAAAATATTCTCTAACAAAAGGAGGTTTTGTGCAAACAGAGAGACCTAATGAGAAATGCTCTTTTCCTCTCCCCACGGTGTCTGCCAAGGGGCAGGGTGGGTGACCACAGAGAAAGAGAGAGACCTTCAGCTATGCTTACAGTCAAGTGGAGGGCACTGCTGACTGCTGGTAACTGAAGAGGTTATTTTAGGAAGAAATTTGGAAAAATATGCCTGAAAATACCCAAATCCATGCAGGGAAAATTCACCCATCTGCTGCCATTTTTAAACCCTGAGCAGCCTGTGGTACATGAGTCACTCTCAGAAAGCGCTCACAAGGGAGGCATGTTAGCCGAAGGGACAGCAAGGTCACAGCCTGTCCCAGCATGACCTGATGCTGGTGGTCACACCACTATAGGTAAAGCCAAACATCTGGGGCTTCACCACCACTCCCAGCACCAACACCCCCAAGCGATGATGGTGGGTGGCTGCCCAGGAAGACGGAAGAGATGGGGACTGGCAAGCTGGACCCTGCCTCCATGGTTGAGCCTGGGGAAATCTTGATCTCTTCACGCTTCACATCCCCAGCTGCCAAGTGGAGACAACCATCTTCTCTTGTGTGGAGAGAGATGTGGCAGGGGCAATTTTGCACGTTATGTTTGTACAGCACGAGCACAACAGAACCCAGACTTTGTCAGGGGTTTGGAGATGTACTACCAGTAAAATGAATCCCATGACTTATAGAGAACAGAAATTAGTCCTTGGGGTGAGGCTGGTAATTTCTTGAAGCTCTTCTTAGTTACTCTCCAAATACTTCACAGATATTGCCCTTCTGGGAAATGTGTTGAGAACCCACCATAGAAGCTAAGGCTCAGATAGCTTATGCAAGAAGTGACAAAGTCACCAGTAAAACTGAACATAGAATGGAGATTTCTTGGTTCCCAGGGCTATGCCGACAGTGTTGAGACAAAGAAATTCAGCTTTATTCTTTTTCATCCTTTTGGAAGAAAAGCTGCAACAAGATTTTCAGCTTATTTGTAAAAGTTCCTCTCTGTCTCAGGCCTTTTGCACCCTCGTGACTGCTGCATCCTAACACCCGCATGTGTCAATGCTATAAGGAAACAAGATCCCTACTTTACTGTGAAACTACAGCACCAAGTTCATCTCCATGCCTTGGGGAATCTGCAGGAAGAAGCAAACCCAGCTCTGATGCCTCAGTCAATATCCGCGGTACATCACACCCCCCTCCAGCAGGTTACAGCCCAAACAAATGAAGAAGGGTTGTGGGAAGGCATAGCTACCTTGCAAGCAATGGCTTATAGCAAAGAGAAATTGGACTGACCACAATGTTTTGCTTTGTTTGGTTAAGTTGCTTGCTGTTGATATAAGCACTCAATAAAAATTATGCAAAACAAGAAGCACAGAACAGACATAAAGAGCAGAAAAACAGCCTGTCATACACAGACCCTGGGAAGAGCCCTGTTTACCTTTTGCAAACCACAGGTAGCAGTAAAATTAGTAATCGGCAATTAACATCCATTTGTCAATGGTTTCCTGGAAGGCATAACTTTGCTCCCCCTCCCCTTCCTGCCACCAGTACAGGCCTGCTGACAAGCACGCAGGGTCAGTATGACAGCACAAGGGATATTCCAGGAAAGCAAATAACTCTGCACAAAAAGGAGATAGAGAAAGAACCCAGATTTGCTGCTGCTCCTGCTCGTGGCTCAGTTAAAGGTGTTAAGCTCTTCATCTGCTCTTTCGAAACTATCCCAGGTTAAGTGTTGCTTGGGCATCCAGACACTATGAAGATGGACACCCAAAATCAATGTGTATGTCCCCAGTCAATGAAAATTAATGCCTATGAATGCTGTCATGCAGGAACTGGCAGAGATGGCTTCTCCTGTGGGCAACACAGCCACTCTTAACAGAATGCCATTACACCTTTTGGGACACAAAACAAAGAAAAGCAGCCTCCAATCACAACTGGGAAATTAGGGTGGGATTTTGGTGGTATTGTTGTACCCAGTTCTACCAGAGGAAGTAGTAAAATTCACAACGGGAGCTGAACGAGCTGAGGAAGAATGCTTTGGAAAATCCCGCCATCGTTTCCAGGCAGGCAAAGCGTCCCTGCCCACTGTGCATTCCTGCCAAGCAGCCAGTGCAAACACCCTTCCTCTTTCCAGCAGTGCCAGGATTTGCATTGCCCACTACTGGTTGGGATGCCCATTTGAAATCCCAATGGAAAGCTGGGCTTTGACAGCTCCTTTTATTGGGATTAAAGCCAGAGGTGAACACCTCATTGCCGAGCCAGACTGCGAGCCAAGGTCTTTGGAAAGGCCCAAAACCAGGCTAGGTTAGCCAGGATGGCATCAGCCAGTCACCCTGGAGCCTCCAGGACTCACCTTTCTGCAAGATCTCCAGATGTTCCCAAAGGATATCTCCCACAAAGTCAGGCGCTAGCTCCAGGAAGCACTCCTTGCCCAGGGCACAGAGGGCAGCTCCGTTCATGCAAAACTTCTGGAAATCCACTCCCTTCAGGCTAAATTCATTCACCGCCCACATCACCCAGTCCCGCACGTGTGTCTCCGTCCACTGCTGGGGATCTGCAACAAGGGGTTGTAGAAGAGATCCATTAATGAGCAACTACAAGCCATTTCCCCAGGAAAACAAGACAGAAACAGTGCTACAGCTGCACTGCACTTGCACAGCCTCATCCCATAGAGCTTGGCAGTCCACTGGCATAAAGGTAAAACATGGTGGAGGAACACCATACCTACAGTTTGGATCAGCCCTACTGCAGACATATTTCATGCAAGGAATAAGCTTTGGATTTGTTTGGGACTTTTAAAAATTCCACCAGTTCTCTGACCCCTTCTACCACCCATTTCTCCATTTTGCTTGGTTTCTCCCTGTCACCAGCCTCTGGTAAAGGGTTCCTGCTGTTTCTCCATATAGCAGAGATGACTAGCAAACAGAAGTCCTGGAGCTGCCTCCAAAGGAGCAGGTCACCAAAGTTGCAAGAGCAGTCATCCAGCAGAAGTTAGCAGGACAGAGAGGCACAATCTGTCAGACAGGTGTAGTCTGCAAGTGGTACTGAAAGGTTTTGCCTATATGTCCAGATTTTTTCCAGCTGAAGCTGCCAAGAAACAAGGCAATACCACATGAAGAGAATCAACAAAAGAGATGGCAGATGTGGAGAAGGGCAGCCTGGCAGGAGGACACAATCTCTGTGGCTACCACGATTGCTCACTGGGAAACCATGTCTTACCTTTGGGGATTCCCAGCCGCTGTTGCTCTTTTGCGAAGCCACTGAAGGTGGCTTTCAATGCCTGAGACATCATTTCTTTGCTGCTGGGAGTTAATAAAGGCACATCCGCACATTCCATATCTGAAAGAAGCAGGAGAGAAAAATGGCCATAAGGACAGGGAACTGGGAAAGACGACAGGAGTCGTGTTGGCTGTTGAATTGTTCGAGAAACAGAGAAATCTTTTTTTCTCCTGAAATTTTCCCACCCAGACCCTCTAGCCCTACACCTAAACCCTGCAAGTCCATGCGCAGGCTTCTGAAATACAAGAAGAATAATCTTGTACTTCTAACAAGCCTCTACTTAAAGGGTATAAACAAGCCATGTCTGGTAAGCTAGGTTACATGGTGCACATGGTCTCCCTACAAGCCAACCATGAATGTGCTACTGGAAATTCAACGGTGATATCAAAGACCTTTCCAGACTTCTAGCCTGCTGGGCTTCATCACCCCAGTTGGTGTCTGGAGCCTGGGAAATAGCTGAGCAGCTCCAGACACCAATGAAAGTAGAGAGTCCCACACCAGGGTGAGCAATAAAGCAGGGAGAAAAGCATCTCTGAATTACCGCTCCACCTCTGGGCATCCTGGTCCAACGAAAAGCAAAAGGAAAAAATTAATTTTCAAGAATCACGGGCAATCCTGGAAAAAGTAAGCTGACAGCAGGCTGAGGCAGGATGAAGAACCAGCAGAAAACCCATTTGAGGAGGAAGGGAAAACAAAGAGCTGGAAAATCCCACATTAGCACGGAGTTACATCATGCGCAGCCAGTCCGTAGCACGGAGCGACGCGATTCGGGGTGAGTCACTGAACAATGCTCAGCCGCCCCCATGGGAGAGCGTGGGGCCAAGCCAAGAGCCGGGCCTTGCAGTAAGTCCTGATGAGAAGCAAAGCTCTTCCTGTCTTTCTTTTTTTTTCTTCGTCTTCTAATTTATTTGGAAGCAGGCGGATATTTGTAGCCAAAGTTTCATAAACAAAAGCAACCATTTAAAAAAAACCCTCCTTGATCTGAATAAAGGTTTGGCTCTTTTTCATATATTTTAAGCATTCCTGAAAAACAGCTTTCATGGAGAAGGAAAGCCTCATCCAACCACCATCTCAAACAACTGAACTTTATCGGTCTCATATGTAAATCTTCCACCTGAGGCTGGTTGAGCACTGTAGCCTATTGGAAATTTTTCAATGAAAACTGTTCTCAGAGCAAAAATGACAACACGCGCAAGCTCTTTTGGTGTTTTCATGAATGTCTGGATGTAGACATCAAAAATCAAAGAATTCTCTGTTTTGTGGAAACCTCAGCCACCTTGGCTTACCATCGCTCTAAGTTAATTTAAGCTCTGATTTAATAAGCCATTATACCTGCAAAAGACTGGCAAGTGCTTGTTTCAAGCAGCATTGAGCGCATCCCTAACGCAACGGTGAGTCAGGGTGGGAGACAGCACTGCAGCCGCCGAGCACGGGCAGCCCAGTGCAACAAAGCTGCTTTCCAGTCTGACCCAGTCTGGGCTTCCTGCTCCACTCAGGTACCTCCACAGCCAAACTCACAGACACCATTTAAAGTCCAAACAACACAATGTTGGGGTTTTTTTCCAAGTGGGAATCCGGGGATTGGGTCAATAAGCATCCACGTGCAGCTCTGTAGCACAGGGAGAGGGTGAGCATGCTGCAAAGCATCCCTAAATCATCAGCTGGATGCACCAAATGCAATTCCACCGCCAAGCCAAACAGAGCAACTTTTCTGTCTCCATCTTTGCACATTCCACCTACCGTTCCCAACTAAAAGACATGCAAAATGTCAGCCCCTCTATTTGCAGCTCCCTCTAACGTTAGTCACCAAGGCACTCCAGTAATGATTTGCTCAGGTAGGACTAGCAAAATTCCTGAAACTGAGCCTCTCGGGATGCAATTCCTCCCCCTAACCCCACCACATAAATCAAATCACTGTGTGCCTGCCACAGTGGAAGTATCAGGACCTTCAAAAGCAAATAATACATTCAAAGGCTATTTGGCAAATTACACTTCATTATTTACTGGATTTGGCTGGAGAGGGCACGGAAAAATGAGCAGCCACCCTCACTATCTCTGTTCTCCATCTGCTGCGTTGAGATAACACTGGGAGAAAGTGGTTCAGTGCCCCTTTCCCTTCATCCTCATGTTACATTTTAATGCTTTGCTTTCTGTGCTCTGTGGTTACAGGGACCACCCAGGAATCCGCTCCCCTCCGCCGGCTAGTTAAACGGCAGTTCACTGCTCCCGGGTGCTATGGGAAGATGAGTCAGAGTTAGGCTAAGAAAACATTTCTAACCCCAATTTTTACACTGAATCACTCGTGAAAACCTGTGCGGAGATGACTTCCTTAGGCAAGCCACGAAGAGCAACAGGGCAAGGTGAGGTGTGTGCAAAATTGTATTTTTATCTCTGCAATACAAGCGAGTACCTATCACTGTTCGCCCATTTTCTCCTGCAGGATTCATGGGGTTGGGTTTGCACATACCCAGAGAATCAATTTTTCAGTAGCAGAGGATAAGGTTTCGGTTTAGTAAGGTGAACACTGAGCTCTGCACAAACAACATGTCAAAACAGGGAAGACTTAAAAGTGATTCCCAGGGAGAGGTCATCAGAGAAGCAAACAGCCTATTTTCAAATTTTAAAAAAAAAAATTAAAAAGCAAAGTGTCAGAGGAGGGTTTCTATTTAAACACCAAAATAAAGCAAAAAGTGCATTTCAAGGCTTCTCCTTCAAAATACCTTGTACTGGGCAGATTTAGGATTGAAATATCATGTACTTTTTTCCTGTTAGATTGTAGCTACTAGTGAAAAGTTCTTCAGAAGACAAAACAGCCAAAAAGTCCCAAGCCTGCAAACGCTTGCAGAAGCCTTATTTTAGTCAGCAGTGTCCCACATCTATACAAAAGCTCACACGTGTAAAACTAAATGAGCTTGTAAAGCTCTGCATACCTGTTTGTGGACAAGTCTTAGCCGTGTGATCTGAAAGACACAGGGGGGACAGACAGTTTTTAATCAAAATTCTGCCTCTGCGGGTTCTGAGATACTGAATTTACTTAAGTATCATTTTCTTTGTTAATCCCTGCATGTCCAGTGAGCACGATGGGCTTTACCTGGCTCTGCCCGATGCAACTTTGCTGGGTGCAGGGGAGTTACTTCCCAGGGAGGAGAACCAAGCCCTGGTGATGCCCTCCAGCACCCGCAGACAAGTCCTTCGCCTTTAGTTTGGGATGCCTAAAGGTCAGAGCCAAGTAGAATTTCAGTAACAAAAGCAACCCGGGCTTAGCTCCCCCGGTTTCGGCTTTCACTGCCATCTGAAACCTGTTTCCAAGATTTTAATCAAATCTTGCACAAATAAAATGTCTCCTTTTGTGTACCTCCTGCTGTCCACAAAGTACACACACGCATGCATGCATGCACACACACGGGCTCTGAAGAAATGTATGGGAAGGAGCATTAGCCAGCACCAAACCAGCTGTTACACCTAAGCTCAGTTTAGAAATTTCGGGGTTTTAATCTGAAAAGCAAGCAGAGCAGCGGGGGCCAGGCGACCACGGCGTTGCATCCCAGACTCGGTTTGCTGTATCATTTTTATGACGCCCATTAAAGCCTCATCGACACGGCTGCCACGTGCAGTTTGCTGCCTAGATGCCATGTCCTCCACTTGCTGCCACTGCACTGACAGGGAACTGCATTTGATTTTCCTCCTGGGAGACCAGGCAGGGTGTGTTATGGTTTGATTTTTAAACACTAACAGGAGTTGCAGTCACTCTGGAAAATTATGTCACCAGCATCTCCAGCATCTGTAGAGCAGAGATAAGTAATTTGCCTTGCGCGGTGGGAAGGCAGAGAGGGACATCTATTCATCTGGCTGCAGCTTTCCAAAGCAAGGAGGGATCTGGGGGCCCGGTTTGAGACCCCGGAGGCTTCTCAAAACCAGACCTCTATTTTTCCTCCAGCCCCCTGACATCCCTGGGGACAGGACTTAAGAAAGACAAGAGCATGATAACAACCCCGATATTGCCAAGAGCCAGTGTTGCATCCCTATATGGGTTTCATGCTAAGGGGGATCTGCCCAAAACCCACACCCCACTTTTGCTAGGTGTTGCAACAACAGACGTGGAGTCTGAGAGAAAACCAGCCAGCAAATGGACAAAGAGGCCAAGATCACCGAGTTCATCTCCCAGCCAAATTCCCACTCTGCTCTCACCAGGCTCCGCATGTATAAACTATTTCTATGTATCTGATCTTTTTAAAGGACTACGATTTACAAACTTTAGGGATTTTGACCTTAAAACGCAAGCAACTCTGCTGTACGCCAAAGCATTAGCATCTGATTGCATAAGCAAAATAAATGGCAGTAAAGGAAAAAAAGATGCTCTTAGCAGGAGGATGGGAGCAAAGTCATTTTTCACCCGAGTTTCCACTCAGGGTCAAAGCCTCTTTAAAGCTCCCCTCGGCCACTCACTTTTTTTCCCATCAAAAGCTCCAGTGTGTCCTTGTCTGGTCCCTGCTATTTTACCCAGTAGCCTGCGTGTAAATGGATGTACGGCAGGTCAGAGTGGAGCCAGCTGACCCAGCGGCCTCCTCCTGCCCTTGCTCTGATGGATGGACACAAAGGTCAGGAACCCAAAGCGCTGTTGTCTCAGGTAAAAGCCCGCTCCCTGCCCAGCCTCCTTGTCCTCCCCTTCCCAGGCCTGAGACTAACCCCGCAGTTTGCTGATACCGTGAGGATTTCGGGCCCCTTGGTGGCTTGAAAGAGGCACGGGGACAAGTTTAGAAGAAGTGTGTTGGTTTCAAACCAGACCATTTGCAGAGAGTCCAGAAAAACAACTCTCGAAGACTGTGCATCCAAGGGTTGCAAGAATTTGTGCCTGTCTCCCTCAAAAGACCTCAGTCCTTGAGACCTGAGCTAGCTGAGATCCTCCTCTGAGCCCCCACGCATGACACCCCACCTCGAGGTGTCCACGGTGCAGGCCATCCCCCCACCCTGCATGTCTGTGATGGAGCAGGAGTTTCTCAGAGGCAACATGGGTTTGCTCTCCTACTTTCTTCCCACATGCCCACGGTGAGCCCATGACCACCAAGCCCCAAGACTCCCCATCTCCAGCCCACACCAAGCCCAGTGCTACCCCAGCTCATCCCCCCCTGCCGCGCCGAGCCCCCTCCACCCTAGCCTTCACCAGGACCAAAACTAGGGCAGACTTAGTGATGGGGGAGCTGAAACACAGAAGATTTCCCAACGTCCCCCAGCTGGCAGGGTTCAGCAGCCGAGAAACCTTTCTCAGCATAAGAGGAGGCTGGGGAGAGGGGGGCCAGGAGCCGAGACCCTTCCCACGCTCCCCGACAAAGCAGCCCGGGCACCATGGAGGCACCATCTCCCCATCTCAGGTTTCCACCACCACCACCAGCCACCTCCACTCCCCCCGGGGCAGCTTTGCCTTTCCCAGGTGCCCCCAGCTCTGGAGCGGGGACGCCCAGGCTAATAACCCCAGCTGAGCCCCCTGTTATTTAGGCAGGATTAGGCAAAAATTTGTTTGCACTTTTGAACTGTTTTCACAAGCGTTGCCTCTCACTCCCACGCAGGAAGCAGGAGAGGAGCCGGCCTGTTCCAATTAGGGCTCCTTGGACCGAAAGGGCAGCGAAATTCAGGAGGGGGAAAGGGAGAGTGGGACAGAAAGCCAGAAAAAAGGAAACAGAGGGAAATCTGGGAAGCAAGGATGGATGGGGAGAAGGGGTGAGCACAGGGAGAGGCCTTTGCTGGGGATGCGGGGATGGGATGGGAGGAGAGAGGCAGAGGACCAGGCAGTACAGAGGGGAGATTTGGTTCTCGCCAGAGACCAGCCCTGCTTCCTTCTGCAAGGAATGGCACAAAAGGCACAGACATTTGCTATTTTAATTTAAAATAAATATATTACTTAAAAAAAAAAAAAAGAAAAAGAAAAATAAGTCTTTTTTTTTTCTCCTTCAAGCAGTGAAAAATAAATACTCTAAGATGAAAGCTGGGCTTCAAGAGAAAAACAAGAGAGGAAACCGAAAGCCCACACTGCTTAGCGCTGCAGAAAGCACAACAAAGCCCGCTTTCTTCCGGCATTCAGCAGCTTTCTTATGGAGATGTGGTGTGTCATGGGGGCGAGCTCTTCCCCTAAATAAAGGGCCTGAAAACTGTCTTCCCTAAATGCAGATAAAAGCATTTCTTCCAAGTTTGCACTCCCAGCACTTAGAGCATCACAGGGAGCGAGGAAGGGGAAAGGTTAAGACAAGGGTGAGATGCCAGGATGCTCTGCTAGGCCTCAGGTGTTGGGGTAAATTGCTTCACCTCTCTGTAAAATGGAGACACCCTCGCTTGGGTGCAAGCTCGCTAGAAGAGGGTGCTCGGGGGAGATGTGCCCATGAGGAAAACTGGACACAGAGCAACCAAAAGGTGAGGGAGGGTTTGTTTTGGTCCTGGGTATCTTGCAGCTGGTGAGGAACCAGGCAGCAGCACCGGCAGGTGAAAGGATGCTTCACCCACTATCCCAGTGCTATCAAAGTCACAGGCTTCGCCTTCCAAGCCTGCCTGCTGCCCTTGTTCAGGCTCCTTTCCACTCCCCCTCTCTCTCTCTCCCCGACAGCTTTATAACGTGGGTGTTGGATGGAGATCCTGGGAAAGCGGCATCCCCTGCAGTCCCAGGAGCTCGCAGGGGAACAGCAGCCTGGTGGTCAGCTCACTCGGTCCTCCCTGGCTTTTGTGGGGGAGAGGAAGGAAAGACGTGCTAGAGAAACCCCTGGACTGAAGCTAAGCAAAACCACAGGGCTTCAGTCAATGCTCAATTGCAATGCTGCAATTACGGGAAAGTTTCCCCAGCCTCAGCAGGCAGGGCCAGAACCTACGGTTCAGCTTCCTGCAGCAATGTGAAGCGGGGCTTCCCTCAGTCAAGGGCTTCACTCCGTCCTCCCCATTTCAGCTGCTAGAAGGAGCACAGATGGATAAAAGCAAGCACCGGAGAGATGTGGCCACCTCTGAGGATGGGGAACGTGGCCACAGTTTAACAATGCTTGTCAAAACTGTGCAAAGCAGTCAGCAAAAAAGATTTTTCCGTCAAGACGAAGCAACAGCAGAGGTTAGGCTGTGCTACGAGGCCAGCATGGTTTAGCTCCAGCACCGCCATTAACGGAACACAAGCACCCCCCACAACGGCAAACACTCGTGAATCTCGTGAATCTGCTTTGAAATGGCTTCTGTCGCTTTAAATTTAACAGCGTCGCAACTAAAAACTTGTGCAAACCTCTTCCGAACCCGCCGGCCTGACGGCAGAGTCCGGGGTTAATTAAACCCGTGCAAAACCCGAGCGGAGGCTGAGCTCACAGGTCACTGCTCTGGAGATAACCAGACAAGGAGGTTGCAGCCAACGCAGAGGCAGCGAGCAACAACCTCCACGTGCCCAAACCGCTCCTGCTCGGGACTCGAAGCCTCTTCCTGCAGCGGTCAGGCCCTTATTGCCCTTCACCCTCCCGCTTCCCAATCGAACATCACATGAGCTGGGGCGTCCCCTCTGAAGATTGGATTAGCATCTCACTTTCAGGCTTGTTTGCCTCCGATCCTTCCTAGCAGGGCTGGGAGGACACTCCCTGCCTCATGCAAACCTGAGACACGCTTCCCCTGTGATAATTCGCTCTAATCCCCGCTAACCGCACTGCTAAAGAGCTCTAATCCCCATGCACAGGCACACACGCACTAATGGGAGCGCGGGGTGGGCTCAGCAAAGCCTGTAATGGACACCCAGTCCCTACTGAAAGGAGGTCAAGTGTAAATAGCAAGCCCAGGTCATGCCCGTGTCAGCTGCCCCGCATCAGTGCTCCAGCTCCGGGAGATGCTCCTCTGCAAACAAGCAGCTAAAACCTGGCTCTTCACACCCCGAGTCCCAGCAGTGAAGCTCAAATTGCTCAACAGCAATGAGAAAAAAAGGGAAAACCTCCAAAACCCCAGCGATCCCCACCGAACAAACAACTAGATATTCATTTGCTTCTTGGAAGGGTGCCCGAGGTATTCAAATGGCTCACGCCTGGGACCAGAAGCCTCTTGAAATTCCTCGCTCTCTTCGGGCTGGGCTAAGAGCCCTGCAAGGCCAGCCATGCTGGCTTCACCGCCCTGGAGGTTTCTACAGCCACAAGAGCACGGCCTGAGCCCTCCCAAAGCAAACCCACGGCCGGGCTCTGGCAGTCCATGGAGGCGACAGTGGTCCAGGTCATCCACACCCAGCGCTTCCCACCATCCGCGAGAACATACATTTCTTTCCAGCCAGGTTAAAACCAGGACTTCTGCTGTTCTCACCTCAAATCTCTGGCTGAGGATTCCATTTCTGGCATCTTCAATGAAGAAGTGATGCGACTGGAAGATTTGTCTGAAGAGAAGGATGCATCCAAGTACCCTGACATAGATTTACCCTGGGGTGCAAAAGCACACACGGGATGCTACCAAGGTACTACTGTAATCACACCCAAGCAGTTCAGATTGAGCATTTCTCTATGCAGACAAGCCCCCACTCTCTCCTCCAGACATTAATCTCCCTCTCCTTCATCATCCAGGGATAGGGACAAACACGCAATAGGGATTCAGCTCCAATGCCTCCAGCTGCTTGCTCCAGGGAACGATGGGGCTGCCAAACCACACGTGATAATCTCCCAGAAAAGGGAGAGCAGAGATTTTGCAAGGCCGGGTTGAGGTTAATGGGCAGTGCATTGTGCGAGGAAGATGCTGTCAGGATCGGAAGTGTGAAAAGAGAAGGCTGAGATCTCTTGGCAGGGCTGTCCCCTTGCAGCAGGGCTAAGGGCCAAGGAAACTTCCCTCATGTTGAGCTCTTTCATCACCCCACAAAGAGATCCCAACCCCTCTAACTCAGGTCAAACACACCTCAATGCCAACACATTTTGTAAGCAGCTACACGTGACCTCACAGTTCGGGGTGGTTTCATTGCATACCCACGGCCACGTGAAATGACTCCATGCCCAGAATGAAAAACCAATTGTTTGTGCTGCCCATCACCACGATATGACACACTTCTGATGTAGATGGACTCCACAGATGTCCCTGCTGCTGGAAGCCCACTGGTCCTAAAAAGGAGCCTCAATTATCCTTGCCTCAGGAAGGGATTAGACATGCAGATGCTCAGTCAAACGCCTCCAATTTGTCTGTCCCAAGGAATTCCTCAACCTTCACTTGATATTCAGCCCAAGTCCTGCATAACTGATCTCTCTGTGTCCTGGCCTTAACCCTTGCCCCCAGGCTGAGTCAATGCCACGTCATGCCAGACACGAGGGTACCACATGGCAGGACACAGCCTGAAGTGCCCTCAAGCTAGGATGATGTTCAACCCCCAAAATACCTCCTTCCACATCAAAGTCGCTCTCCTCCACTCACCAGCTCTCTCATTCATAAACCAAGAATGTTTGTTAAAGCTGGAAGGGCTGGACCTGCTGTGGAGACACATTGGTGCTGTCCATACAATAAAAGTGCCTACTGGTCACGAGTGGAAGGTGCCTACAGATATTCCTACAGCATTCCTCAAGCCCAAGACATCTCCACATGATGCAGAGAGCACGAAGCCAGTGATGCAGAAGGGATCAAGCTGATGACGAGGAAGGGAGGCTCGGCAGCTCCGGGTCACCTCCCGAGCACGCAAGCTGCCCCAGGGCAGCAGGGTACGGGGGCGCAGCTTGCCACATTGCTCTGCAGCTGCAGATTCCTGCCGCCCATCCCACCCCCACCTCCGCAGCCTTCCTGGCCAACCCTTCCCTTCAGGGCAACGCCAGCCAGACGTACAGCCAAGCAGGCAAAAAAATGCGGCCGATTGCTCAATGGGAGGGTGCAAGTTGCAGCGTATCACATCCCCCATGGATTGCAGAGGGATTGCTGCCGCTGCCTTACCCAGAGAAAGCCCTTCTTCTAATATTAGGCTTTTGATAGCATCTTTTTTTTTTTTTTCCATACAGCAGGGAGTGTTTCAGCTCTGCCCAGGAAGCACAAGCAGTGCTCGATGAAAAAGGCGAATGTGTGCAGAGGAGGAGAAGCAGCCCAGGAGCTTTACTCTGTCCTCACCTGGTGACCATCAGGTCCCCATCTCACCACCTCGTCCCTTTCTGCCCAGGGACCTGCCACCACACACAAGGACTCCAGGTCTGTCCTCCCTTATCAGGCCGAGCTGTCCAGTTGTCTTTGCAGTTACCAAAGGAGAAGAGGAGAGATTAGGGTATTTAGCTTTGAAATCAAACAAATAATTGCACAGGCTTTTTGCAAACAGATCAGGGTTGGGAGGTCAGAGTGCAGCTGGCAAATCTCAGCACTGTTTGCTCTGACTAAGTAATATTAGATCAAGGATAATCAATCATTTTAATCAACAAAATTATTTATAACTCTTTAGAGCAAATAGTCAACTCTGCAAGCAGGTGCCAAGAGATGGCAGGTAGCATAACGATACACATACCTCTAATTCCCCTGTGGTAGATAGGGATTTACTTCCTTGCATCACTGGATTTACTGCCACTGAAGACTTGCACTCGCAAGTACCTTGACCCCTCCTCTCCGAAGTATCCTTCTTCCCTCTCTGTGGCTCACAAATACACACAACAGGCCCCTGCAGCTGAAATCAAAACCAAAGTAGCTCGCAATATTCACTGCACACTCCAAGCATCTTCCCTATGCTAGCTGCATCTCTCAGCGCAGCATCATTTAACAGGAGGGGAGAAAGAACCAACTAAACAGAAGAGGCAAAAGATGCTCAAAGCAAAGGTCCTGCTCTCTTTGCTTTGCTGCCTGAGCCAGCCCCATCTCCTCCGTTCTCCAGGCAGCCCTCAGGGTTGTGACTCCACTAATGCCACCAAATGACACCTCCACGAGCACCATCCACATCCCAGCCCACGAACAAGAGCCACACACGCTCTACAGCCATTGCACATTGAACGTTTCCACCCACCAGCCCTGGGACGGGCGCGCTTTACACAGCAGCGGATGACCCCAGCAGCCACAAACGGGGGAGGATTTTGCCGGCTGGACTGAAAGCCGTGCAAGCAAACGTATCGCTGGGCCAAGGCAAATGAGGGTCAGCTTCACATCGGCCTTGGGGCCAGGAGGGGACAAGGGACAAGGCCATCCCTCGATGCCGCCTGCCAGCCCAACATTGTTTCACCCCCCTGTCCCCAGAGAATAAACCAAGGTGTTCAGCTCCTCCAGTGATGAAGGCCAGAAAGGGCCCTGGGAGAAACCTGGGAAGGGAAACTCTCCAGCCCACGCCAGAGAGAGTGCCTTAGAAACACCGATGCCAAACCAATTTCATTTCACAACATCCCAGGAACAATTCTCCCGGTACTATTCATTTTTAAGCAGACAAGGAAACGAAGGCAAAGAACAAGGGGATTTTCCCAAGCACACCAGGCAGCTGAAGAGCCCCGAGATTAAGCCTCTTCCATCCCAGGGCAAGCACAGAGCTCCTGGGCTTTGCCCCTTCTGGACTATACCATGCAGCCTCCAGGTTATCAAGCATCCCCATGCATGAGAGCAAGGGTTTTCCCAATCAACCCTGGGAAGGTCTTCATTTCCAGCTCCTACTTCGAGGAAACTTCTCGCCAGGGAAGGGACCAGCGCAGAGACCGGGCCAGACAAAGGCCTGGGAAGATGAAAAAGGTGGGAGTGAGCTGGAGTAAGCGGCCAAAAATGAACTGGGCTGCCCCATCAGCTTCAGTCATCCCAATCCCAGAGCCAAGGCTTGTCCAGGATGGAGATTATGTCACCTATTGGGCTCAGCCTGGAGAGACGGGAGAGCGGGCAGGGATAAATCAGAGCAGCTGGAGGTGCTCAGATTTGCCCAGAGGAAGCCTGAGCTTGGAAACCTCAGTGAAGACTGGGGGGAGAGAGGCTGAGACACTCGCGGCCCTCGCATCCACCCCGCGCGCAGCATCCGGAAGCTATTAAGGAATTACTGCCTCTCTGGCCCCGAGCCTTCCCCGGCAGAAGTGCCTGGGAGCAGATGGTGAAAGGGCTGATTGAATTCGGCTGCTCAGGCCAAGAGGCTATTAGGAGGAGACGTAAATGGAGGAGGGGGTGGAGGGGGTGTCATTTGGCAACTCAGGAGCCGGGAGCCCTTGCCAGGAACTCTGGGAATCCTCCACCGACCGTAACAAGCTTGGAGGAGCTTCGGCAGGGCTCTGGATGGGCGGCTCAGGGGTGTGAGCCTTCCTGCTGCCCTTGGTGGCTCGGCCCCAAGCTCCTGCTGCTTAGGGGCTGGAGAGAAACCGTAAATATACAGGGAGCAGGAGCCACAGGCTGGTTCCTCTCCCCAGACATCTTCATCTCAAAAGGCAGCATGGCCACCACGGTGGACGGGCACCCTTCCAAGGAGGCAGGACGCCTGCAGAGACCTGTGTCCCTGCAGTCACAGCCCCAGGAGCTGTGTGCTCCAGAGCCTTGATCCCGGTTGTACAAAGGAGGTATGAGAGCTGTCAGGTCAGCAGCCCTGCTCGCCTACGGGGCCAGCCTTCCTCCCAGAAAAATGCAGGTTTGCAAAGATCCTTGATTCGCAACCTGGTCTAATCCCACCCCATCCCCAGCGCCTGTGGGAAGGCACTGGGCATGGGACCAGACCTCCCAAAGTGCCTTCAAAAGGCAACAGGACTCAAGTGACTCCGGATGGTGAGGAGGTAAGAAAAAAAGGCCAGGGCAAGAGACACATATAGGATGAAGAAAAGCCAACAGGCAAAAAAAGCGTAAATACCACTCACGAGTCATCCACGGTGCCAGCCCTGCTGAAGGTAATGCCAGCGTCCGAGCAAAAACACTAATGAATAACCGAAATTGCCTGGGGATGAAGGAAGGATTTAAATCCCTCCCTGGGAAGTGGGGGAAGAAAAAGGAGGAATGACCCAAAAATCAACACAACCCCAAGCTCTGGGCTCCCCGCCCTGGCAAGACAGCTCCAGCTCCCCACAGCCCTGTGCCTCCAGGGGGACACGCACCGGTGCCAGGGCCCTCACGCCGCCCTGTCTCCAAATTCATCCCTCTTTTTCCAGCGGAGAAAGGTCCGATGAGTCCCCCTGGGCTGCCTTGGCTGACTGCCCCGGCTCCCCGAGGTTGGGAAATCAAGGAGCCTCGTCAGGGCTCTGCCGGAGGGGCCGGCACGGAGCGCTCCATGACCGTAAGGGGATCTTTTCGGAGCAATCTTTTCCGAGACAAGTCATGAGATTATTTCTTGCCTGGAATTTGCTCCCGCGGCTCCCATCAGCCCCGGACTGCTGAGTCAAGAGACCGCCGGGGCTGTGCCCTCCAGATGAGTAAATAAATTGCCATGGGGAGTGGTGGGGCAGCTGGGGGGGGGACGGCGCCCCGGCTCGGCACCGGATGGAAGGAGGGAGGGGACCCGATGACTCCTCGAGCCTTCGGCCGGGGACGCAGCCCGGCTTGGCAGCCGGCTTTGCTGCTGCTTTGCAACGCACCGAATTAGTCACCAGATTAGCGAGCGCAGTTACACACGCTGGCGCAGAGCTGTTTAAAGGCACACTATCCCTCCCCTTTGCTTTTCTTCTTTTTCTCTGGGGTTTTTTTCCCCCCCTTCTTCCTTTTTGTTTTTTTTTTTTTATTTGAAATTTTTTTTAGGCCTAACTCCAGCTTTCAGTGAGTGCTTAGGACCAGCAGCCAGCAAACTCCTGGGGAAGCCGAGGAAGAGGCAGTCCTCAGTCATAGCCTGAAGATGCCAAACGGCTTGGGCTACCAGCAAGGGGGCTGGTCCAGCCCCGGACCAGCTCAGAGCAGGGGCAGCCCCCTGCTCCCTGCCAAGCCCCCTTCCCTCCTCACCCTGTTGACATTACACTAGTCCAGCGGGCAGCCAGGTCACTCTATAGGATCCATATGGCCCCGGCTGCTCGGGGCTCGGCTGTTTGAAAGCAGGAACGTGCGAGAGTCATCCAGCTCGAAGGCAAAACAGGCGCACGGCCGGGGCCTTTCAAGTTGCAAGCTTTAGAGCCAGCTTCAAATCTGGAGCCGCTTAAAGGGATGGAAACCAGCCCCAGTGACTAACCACCCTGCCGGGTCACGGCTACTGTGACAGCTCTGAAACCCCACTGCTGACGCTGGAAAGCGAAACTTTCCCAGCGCTGCAGAGGCACCGGGCTTCCCAGAACCAGGGACAGCCCTCTGACATCAAGCCCAAATTTCTTCGTATCCCTTCGAAAGGACGGGTCCGGGAAGCGCCATGGGGTTGGGGCATGGGATGGGGAGCCACGATGCTGCTACCAGCCTGCCGGACTCATCTGCTGCCTGTGGCTGATGCTGGGGATTGAGTAAATGAGTTTTTCCCCACTTCTGGCTGCAAACGAGGAGGAATTGCATTTACTGACCTCACGAAGCGGTCTGGAGAGACGGAGCGGTTGGGTAACATGCCTTGAGCATTTTAAAAGAGAAAGCACTTGGCACTGCATTTTAAAACCGCTTCTAACAATAATGTGTAAAAAAAGAAGAAGAAAAAAAAAAAAAAGACCCAAATTTCACGTGTTCCACTACATCTTTTTTTAATTTTCCAGTGGAAAAAGCCAGGAGTACTCAGCTTTTGCAAGTTGTTTCTTCTGATGGTTCAGGTTTCGGTAAACAATTTCTCAAAACTAAAAGGTAAAAAAAAAAAACAAAACCAAACCTTGCTGCTTCCAGAACACTGACCAAAATTAAGTGGTTTTGCACAAACACATGCAGACACCTACGAAAAAAAAACTTTCATGTGGGTCAAAAAGCCACATTTTGATTATTGTGATAGATGGTGCTGACGGGGAGGGGGGAAAGCAACAGAAAACAAACCCCAAAGCACTTCCCAGTGTCTGGCTCCAGTTTCTGGGGTCTACTGGCTGCAACGTCAGCAGCAGCTTTCCCTTAGTCAGCAGTTTTATCCAGGGACCTCCAAGGACATCCCAGGAGAGGCAGCATCCCAGTGGAAATCCCAGCCCAGGACTCCAGCCACCATGAGGACATGCAACCCTCATCCTACTGTGCAAGACATTTGGTTCCTGGAGGGACGCGGGGCTGCGCCATTTGCCTCCCCCACAGCCTAGCTCCCAGCCCAAATCAGTCAACCAGTACACCCAAACTGGAAAACCCAAGAGGCAGATGGGTCCTGGCCTGCCTGGTGCTGTGGAGGAGCCAGAGACGTGCAGTATGGCTTAACACAGACCGTAAGGAAACCTAAATACTGCAGGTAAAGGGAGACCTGGAGCACACGGCTCAGGATGCTCCCATGTCCCTGCTGCAGCGTAATGGGGGCACTGTGCCTCAGTTTCCCCTAGAACCAAGTCTCATCAAGCCTTTCTTCAACATCTTTCGGGGTCAGAGGCCCCAAAAGCATGCTGCATTTAAAAAAAGGCAAAGTCCCACTGGCTGCCTTCTCCTGCGCTCCCCACCAGCCATCTGAAGAATGCCTTGGAATCACGTCAAATATTTGAAATGAGATGGGGGGGCGAGGGGGCACGGGAAGGGGAGAGCTGGGGGAGCCGCTCCACTTTTGACTCAGTGTCTGGCTTCTTTCATCAAACCCACATTCCTACTCATGCCATCACCCTCCGGGAAAGTGCGACAACGTACATAATCCATGTGGAGCCAATTTAAAATCCCCTCCGTGTAAGAAAATGCATTTTGTTCATTAACAAGCTCTGAACGCTTAGCTGGGGTTATGAGCCAGCCTGCAGCTCCACAGCCACCCCAGCAACACGGTCTTCAGCGGGGAAGGTTTCCAATGCACAGCCGTGTCCTAGAGGAGAGCAATCCTCCCTGCAAACCCACCCAGGGTGCTGGGGGATGCTGAGCCAGTGCGGCTGAGCCCACCACACACTTGTTGCAGTCTCAGTAACGCTGGATTTTCTGCACCAGCCACCTGAGAGGCAGGTCTCTGCCTCTTCTGGCTTCAGAGGAAAGGTTTAACTGGAGCAAAAAAAGCTGGAAAGCAGGGGATTGCTGGAGCAGGGGATTGCTGCTGTGTCCAACACCAGCCACAAGATGATGGGGACGGGAATTCCAGCCCCAGAACCCGACCAGCTCAGACGCAGACAGAGCCCTACGACTTTGCACATCCCAATCCACAACGGGGGCTGCCGCCAGCACACAGCAAATAGCTGAGGGCTCACGGTGACCTCTGATCTTCAACTCTCATTCCCAAACCAAAGGGAGCCACAAAAACAAGGGGATTTTCCTCTCTGGGAAAGAAAGCTGCTATTTCTTCCTCACATTTGTAATATTTTTCTGGCAGGTTATATTTATCCATGGGCTGTGTGGCTACAGGAACCAGATACAGGACTGAATGGCTGCGCTGCATCAGCACAGCATCCTGGCTTCTTGCAAACAACAGGTCCACCTGCACGGTGCACAGAGCAGGTCGCTGGATGGAGGGAGCCCAGGCATCGACAGCAATTTGAGGCACACCAAAAAACTGCATGGTCAGCAAGACCAGGGGAGGCGATTGGGAAAAATATATCGCCTGCCCGGTCCTGCACGTACAGATATTGCCCAATGACTTGATGCTGTTCACAGGACAGAAGAGCAAACCAGTTCTCAGATTCTTGCCAGTTGAGTGGAAAAAAAAACCCGAAAAACCTCAACACAAAAATGTGCAGTTTCATGTCACAGTTCAGAAAGAGGCAAGCAACGGTGGAGAGCTCTGGGTTTGCCCCCCATCTGGGCCTAAATAATCCAAAAGTCACTCTGAGCCACCCACCACATTCAACAAGGGAAGAGAACAAGTTAGAGCACTTTTGAATGCAAGCGCCAAGAGCTTTGCCTTCATCTAAACACACGCAGCCTTGCAGAAGCTCAGGCTTTGCATGCAAACATTTGCAGCCTGTTAATGTTACAGGCTTTCAGATCCGGCTGGTGTCTACAATCTAGATATGAAGGCTGAGCCTTTTAACCAAATTACAAACTGAAACCACCCTGATTTATTTTTTTTGCCACCTCTCTGGACCTGACATCAAACTATGTATCCCCTCCGGATGCGGATGCGAGTCCCTCCCTTGCTCAAGGAGATACTCGGGCAGGTAAAGCGACTTGCAGATTTGCACATTTTCACATAATTACCACCAAAGCCTGCAGCAGTCACAGGCACAAATCCTCAAACCTGGGGAAGCTGGGACAGACAGAAGAGAGTTGATCCATAGGCTGGACGTGCAGGGCTATACAGCAGGACTGAAGCCAGCTTTGCAAGGGTCGCCTTCGCATCTGAGACCACCAGAGAGCTGTTATCTCTGGAGCCATCTCACAATTTTGCGATCGGCAGGACTCAAGCGCCCCCCCCCCTCAAATTCCACTGCACCTGGGAAAAATGTAGGAGCTTGTGGGAGAATCAATAAATATTTATTGTTTAACCAGCAGTATTTTGACTGGAGATGTAAGCATGGCCCGATGCCAGCAAAACCAGAGCCTTCTTGGCCAGTGCTGCAAATTTTTTTCTGTATCTAGTTGGAAGATTATAAACTACACAATGAAGAAAAAAAAAAAAAAGAAACATAGGCAGCGAGCAGCTTAGTCACGGAAGAGGAACAAAAGAGCTGAGATGTATAACTATGTTGTGGGTTAAAAAAAAAAGGGGGATGCAGGCTCAATTTTTGGCTGCGAGACAGCTGTACAGTTTGTATCAGATTTGTCCCACTGGCTTCTGCAGTGATGAGGCTTTATGCTGGATCAGAGCATATATCCCTGGCTTCAGTGGAGCTGCACTGATTTGGACAAGCTGCAAACCGGCCCGTAACTCACAGCCGAAAAGCAAACCTGGGGCATTAGGTCTTGACCTGCGGAGGCACAATCTTGCACCCATAAGGGAGACCCCACTGTCCATGGGGGTCACCCAACCTCACAGTGCAATGAAGTCAGTCCCTGGCTCCAAGGCCATTTTAATGCTCAAGTAAGGCAGACCATCCCTTCCTTCTTCACTTCAATTAGTCCCCTGGCACCATCCTACCAAGCACAGGTCTTCCCCTGAGCAAAATTTGTCAGCCTGGAAGATGCCAGCAGCTCCATCCTTTGGATACATTCCAGGGACAGCAATGACACTTGCTCTCCTAAGTCATGTAATTTGCTCGCCTTGTGCCCATGCAAGGACCAGCTGACAGTGCAAAAAGGAAAAGAGCTTCTTTCTTTGTCTGGGACAAATCCACCTGAATTTGTTCCTTTCTTCCCCAAAATCCCAACTGATACTGGTACCGGTACTGAGAACAGCCATTTGGGATGACAGATCTGCAAGTTTACACTGCTAAACTGTGTTCAGACAAAAGTCTGGTCTTGCTCACACCCACCTCTTCCCTGAGTGCCTGAGACATATCTGCTCTCACCGAAACAGCAACTTGTGAAGAACACCAAGACACCTTCCATTTTACCTCCGGCATCAAACTGTCATCCCAAGGTCTAACCACAGGACAACTTTTGCACCCTAAACCCTGTCCCTGCTGCCCCCCCAACTCAGCCACACAGCAGGGATCCATCCAGGAGGATGCAGTAACTGCTTTTTCACAGCAGCATACTCAAAAGCTGGCTCCCCTGGTAAAACTCAGCGTGCCACAGACCCGTCGGAGAGCGTGCACACTCCCAGCTATTTGCTGCCTGCCTGCCAGCAATCTGCTATGGATTTGGGAGAGTGGGATGGCATAGGACGTGCTCGTCAGCTCGCTTTGGACAGCTCGAGCACGGCATTCCAGCATAAGACCATGTTATCCCTTCATTTTATAAGGCCTATCAAAGCATGGCACGCTGTAATTACATGGCAAATTAGCAGCCACTTCATGTAACAACACTGTAATTACACAGTTGTTACGTGCTTTCGGGAGTTCATGATGAAAAAGTGAAAGGAATGGGGCTTTGCTCCTTTTTCCTGGAAATCTCACTCCCTGTACCCAGGTTAAAAATGCTGTAGTCAGGGATGTGCTTTAGTGGGTGTATCCCTGAAGGAAAGGTCTATGGAGTTGCCCTCTTTCCACCTCTTTTCACAGCTTTGTCCCTTAAGTAGACAGAAGTTAACACTAAAAAAGCTGGAGCTGGTGGCAGCCAGGTCCAGACAGTCCCCTCCCTTCTGGGAAACTCTCCTTCCCCCCATCCTAGCTGGATACCACAGTAATGGGCATTTTGTAAGTGCATAGAAAGATAATTGCTCTTTTTCAGTTCAAATTCTCACCTCCTCCACAGGCAATCAGCATCGAAAATGCCAGAGGAGCCCAAAGCCCTCAATTTATTAGATTCTCACCCTTGTTGGTTGATGATTCATGCCCACACAGAGCAATCCACAGCCAAAGCCGAGCTCTCACCTTTGCTGCTAATGCAAAAGTAAAAGCATTCAGAAAAGATGCCAGATGCAATTCTTTGCATCCCTGAAATCACTTCACCTTTCAGTGCTTGTTTCCTTTCCCCAGGCTTTGCTGGGCTTCCAGGCAAACACGCTGGCATTTTGTGTGCGAGGACAGGTAAATGCTGTGCCAGTACAACTGATACAGAGGAAGGGACAGAGGACATCTGGAAGCAGAGAGGGAAATGCTGGTGTTCTGCTGCTGAGTTTCATCCCACATGTGAAAACATGACCATGCAAGCCACCAACACCACCAATCTCTTAACAGCAGCAGGGAAACTGAGTCACCCAGCGGCTGACACAGCTGTAGGGACCAACCTGGAGTCTGAGTGCTGTGCAAGGATAACACAGGATCAAGCCTTCCTTTTTGGAAGAGAAGATGTTCCAAGTCCCTCTGCACTACTCTTATCCCCAACCAGCTCAGCAAACTGACACCCCTTGAACGGGCTGATCCAGCTGTGACCCTATTCTGTGCGCATATATAAAGACCTGGGAGCAAAGGTATGGCTGGAAACTTGCCCTCCCTAGACAAGACAGAGGGAAGGATGAAGGATCCCATCCTAAGACCATAATGAAGACGCATTCAGACTCGTAGAGCATTTTGCCATTTCCCTGCAGCAAGGCACTGCAGAAGAGGGTATGCATTTGCCAAAAGACTCGCTTCAAATGCGAACTCTGTTATTTACCTGCATTGAAAGTGAAAGCCCAGGACAAAAAGACAAGATTGACCTGGCTACGGGAAGGGGAAGGACCGTGATGCAGGCAGGTCCTACATCTGAATATACACTGTGTAGAAGCTGTCCGCTTCCCTGTACCCTGCTGAAACCACAGCACGAGAAATCTTGCTTCAGGTCTGACCCGACGTTGTCCCAAACCTTAAACAGAGGGAAAAGTTCTTGCGGATAAAAATACACCCCTGGGATGCCACCCACGCACAGGCCAATGGAAACAACGCATCTGCCTCCCAGCTGTCCTTAGGGTACGCATGGGAAGCACTGAAACATGCAGGGTCCTTCCGTCTCCCAGCACTCCGGATTTCTACGTTGCATATGCACAGACCAATTCCTCTTTTCATGCCAGGCAGGATCAACTCCACCACCACACCTGTAACACACATCCAGAGAAAGGAAGCAAGAGGGGGAGTGGATGCAGGAGGATGGGGAGCCCAGCATCTCTGCCTCATCTGTGATGCCCAGCTTCACCACCTGCCATTATAGTCCTTCCAGGGTACCTTGTGGGACCCCTCAGGGCCAGCAAGTCAGCAGCTTCATTAGCAAGAAATGTCGTTATCTCTCAGTACTTGGGAGTCCCAATTACTGCCAGCTTCCAGCAAGGGTTGCTGAGCTGCTTTTAACTCTGACCACAGAGAGCAAACACAGCTTTGCAGAACTGGAGGAAACAAATTGATTTGTGGAGGGCAGTGTTTACCAGTCGCAAGGTTAAGTTCCCGTTAGGGCTGATTTTTGCATGGTTTGGGTTTTTACTGTCTGACAAAAAGCCAGTAAACTAAGTCCCACCAACCCATTGGTGGATCAGTCACATATCTGCAATCAAAAGTCATGTTACCATCTACTCTTATCAGATCCTTATAATGAAAACCCACGCACATACAACTTGTATATTAAAGAAGAAGGCCACCATGGTGGTTTTTTGGCTCCTGACCTACTCATCTCACTCACACATTCTTGCTGGCAACAGCGGGGGGGAATTTGGCTTTGGAAGCTTTGTACAACTTCACATCCCTTTCAGGTTATTTTTAAACCCTTTGGACACACTACAAATCCCATCTAACTTTTACACGCAGAGGCTGCCTGCACGTGTGGGTTGGAGCAGGGTTTTATTTCAGGGGAGTGAGAGGGGGACCGTACTGTGCGGCCAATGCATCTCTGCAGTTTTACAGGGCATCAAGCACCTGGCACATTAAACATCTTGCACAATTGAAAACCTATGCCTGTAACGACTCTCCCTGCATAAGGTTAACCCTATGGATACCGTGAAGCAAATCTGCTTTGCTGCTTGCTGGCATGTAAACGAACAAGGGGCTCGACTCCTTCTCAGCCAGGCCAATGCCCATTTGGAAAAGAAGGACAATGGGCAGATTTGGTGGCAGATTCAGCAACCAAAACCAAGGGCTGAAGGAGCCATCAGGGAGCAGTTAAGTCCTCAGATGCAGCCCAAACCAGCGAGGAGTAGAGAAAAGTTACGTATGTCCCCTACACATGGTATTGCTGGATCCCAGAAACATAAGCTAGCAGCATCCATACTCCTTCTCTCAACATCAACCCGACCAAGCAAGAAAGCTTCAGCATTCTCTAAAAAGTTAGAGGGGAAATGAGGTTAAGCCAGCTAATTGACAACATTGACCTTTTTGGCTCACAGTGCTAGTGCAGCCACCAAAACAGAAGCGACTGCAGCTGAAGTCGATAGGGAGTCAGCTCTTTTTTACCTTTTTGGTTTTTGTTTTTCAGCGCTCTTCCTGCCAAAGTTTAAACTTTGGGTCAACTCTAAAAATTGCTTGCTGACATAAGCTGCAGAAGAGCTTTCACAGAGAAAAGAAAATGAACTTAAGGCAGCGTGAAACACCAAGTCCTTTCTTTAGGCACAAAGCAATTACATTGATCCAATGCTCAAACACCTAAACAACACAGACGCCTTTGTAACATGCTCTCACCCATGCCAGGAGACATGTAAATTTAAACAGATACTTTGGTCTGAACTGAAAAACAAACCCCACATCCCCCCAGCCCTGCCTCAATGGACCAGGTGTTTTGTCCCATCCCATTTTCTTCCCCTGCAAGCAGACTGCCATCACGACCTGAAGCGCAGCAATGAGTGTCCAGTAAATGTTCTTTTAACCAAAGCTTTAGGAAATAGGCACGAACAGGTCCTCAACTCCACCAAAGCCTCTCATTTAACCTGCGTAGGTGCTTTGGAAAATCATTCTTAGAGTCCTCATTGCATTTTGAAGCCTGGCCCTTCAGAGGCCACACCTGAAAGCCAGGCTCAGCCTTGCTGTCAGAGGCACAGAGCACCACAATAGCTATAACCGGCGACCGGGTCCTCTCTATGTGCAGGTAGCGTGGGAAGATGGATCACACGAAAGACGCTCTGTCCACATCAGACACCGTGTAGCGCACCGGTGGCAGACGCCCCAGGCGTGTGCTGACTTACTGGAGCTCTCTGCAGACAAGCTGATCCTACACAAGCATTTATTTTAAGTCTAAGCGCCAACCCCTGCACCGCTCTGGCCCCCCTTGCACTCCAGCAGTCAGCTGTCATTTTATTTCCCACATGCAGCCTGAAATCATATTGCCTGGCAGGAGCTGAGCCCCCTTTCTGGGTTTCCTAGAAACTTGCTAACTGGCAAAGAAAACGCACAACTCTAATTTGATTTTCTTTGCTGCACAGGCGCTACACAAAATCCAGCAAACCTCCACTTCAGTGCAGTGGGAGTTACAGCAGGGAGGGATGAAGCAACAGGATTCATTTCGCCCTCCCTTGTACCCACAAAGAGAACTTTTTTCCCTGCAGGCCCTCGAAGCCCCATCCTCTACCTCGACTGAGCAAGGCAGAAATCAGTTGAGCGTCTGGGGTCAGCAGGCAGTCAGACGACATCAGTATGCGAACAACAGCCCTTATTATGGTAAAGGCTCAACTATTAGCGTTAACCACAGCCAGCACCAGCTAAACTTATCACTACAACAAAAAAACCCACACGCCTCGTTTCAGTAACGTGTTGCTATCTCCCTGATAGCTCCTGCACCCTTCCTCCACCCATTTCTCCAGCTCCGGGGGGAGAGGGAATCAAAGCAGCGGGCTTTCCTGGTTTAAACGTGGTAAATCTAGAGGAGGTAGCGCTAGAGTTTTGTTTCCCTAATACCAGGAGTGCTTGGACCACACAAGACATTTCCAGCAAAGGATGGGGGGAACGTACATCCCAGATAAGGAGCTTGTGCAGGGCTGCCAGCCCCGGCGTGGCTCCCCCACTCGGGAAAAGGTGGGGGTATCCCGGGGAGCTCTTAAAAATTTAATAAATAAATAAAAACCCAAACCAAAACCATCCGAGTGCATGTCTCCTGCCTCCCAGCCGGAGGTGCTTGTCTACATCCCCGCAAGGATGCCAGAAGCATGAGAAAAGAAGGCTGGAGGGGCGGCGGGTTGTTTTTTAAGAGAAGGGGGGGGGGGGTGAAAAGTCTTAAAACTGCTCGGAAAGCAAGTTCGCCTTCCCCCAGTGGTGCTGCGGAGCAGAGCCGGGGGAGCGCAGGGCCGGGCGGCGCCGCTCCGCTCCAACTTGGGGGGGTGCCTTTCGTTTTCCCTTCCAAAAGACAGCCCCCCCTCCCCCCAAAAAAACCACCACCCAACCCTCACCGGGCAGATATTTCCCCACCACGGCCCTCGCTGCGAAAAAAAGGGGAGAAGGGATCCACAGGGCTCCCCGACGAGGGCGGGGGGTAGGGGGGGGGGATACGGGGGGACACGGAGGGGAGGGCAGGGCGCTCACCGGGGGACGGGAAGAGCTCGATGTCCACCTTCTCCGTCTTGATGATGGTCAGGTCCACCGCCGCCTTCATGGCTGGGGCAGCGCCGCGGGGGCGTCGCGCCGGGACCGGGGGGCGACGGCGGCGGCGGCGGCGGCTGCTGCTGCTGAGCCCCGCCGTGCGCGGAGCGGGGCGGCCGGGGCAGCGGCGGCCGGGCGCCTGCCTGCCTGCCTCCCTCCTCCTCCTTCTCCTCCTCCTCTTTCCTTCCTTCCTTCCTTCCTTCCTTCCGCGCTCCCTCGCTCCTCTCTGCTGCTCCCCTCCGCTCCTCCGCCGCCCCTTCCGCGCTCCCTCGCTGCCGCTCCGCCTCGCCCGTCCCCCGCCGCCGCAGCCGCCGCCGCCGCCCCGGCCCGGGCTGAGCCGCCGAGGGGAGGAGGGCGTTTGGGCCGGCCCCGAGCGGTGACAGCGGCGGGGAGGGACCCGCCTGCCCCCGCCCCGGAGGCGGCCCCCGGCACCCGGCGCCGCGGGGAGCGGAGCCGGCCGCTGCCCCGGGGTCCGGCGGAACGGCGCGGCCCGGGGAGGCCGGGGGGATGGAGAGGGGATGGAGGGGGGATGTCAGCGCAACCCGCGCAAAGCTGGGTGCTGCTGCGCCTCGGCCGCAACCTCTGCTTGCATCCCAGCCCCAAAAGGCGAAGGGAAGAGCGAGTTGCGGGTTGAGCACGGGAAAATGCCGCCGGCTGCACGCAGCCCTGAGCTGGAGCCACGACGGCCTGCCGAAAGCCGGTGTTTCTTGAAACCAGGCCAGTTGCTTTCGCCCTGCCTGTCTCGGCACCAACCGCCGCCTTTCACGCCGGCATCACCCCTTCCCGCCGGCATCACCCCTTCCCACCGGCTTCACCCCTTCCCGCCGGCATCACCCCTTCCCGCTGGCATCACCCCGTCACACCCGCATCACCCCCTCATGCTTTCATCACCCCTTCACGCTCCCATCAAGCGGATCCAAATGTGCGGGCACGGTCAGGGCAGAGCGTGCGTGCACAAGCACGCTCAGGTGCGTGGCGATGGGTGACGGGCAGGGGTGGTTGTTCACCCGTGTGCTTTGTACAGGTGGGAGGCCAAAAAGGTGTGGGAACTGACTGGATAAAAAGCATCTTAAAGATGCAAGATGAGTATCGTGCCAGCATGGCATGAAGTTAACAGAAGAATATCGGTTTTCACATGAATTATGTTTTATTATATTTAGGTAGCACAAACTTCAGACCACAAACGGCAGAGCGGGAGGGAGATTATGACTCACAGATGTCAATTTACCGGTACAAGTGTTAAAAAAAAAAAAAAATAAAGTCATGAGCAACCAGCTCTTGTGGTTCTCTCACCGTGAAAGTCTTAACAGTCTCCAACACACTGGCAGAGACCAGGCTGCTCTGATCAAAGATGGGCTCAAATGAACATCCCAGCTGTAACGGTGGGGAGAGAGCAGCCAAGTGAGTGAGCTGCCGGGGTTCAGGACTACCTGCTAACCCATAGGATGAACCAGGGTCCTGCTTGCAAACACCACTGAAACCTTCAAACGCACTGAAAGATGAGCTGCAGATGCAAACGTTACAGCTCAGGATTATTTCTAGTTTCTTCAGCAGTGCCCTTCTCAGTCACCTAAGGTGTATTTATAGAAGGAAAGTTTGTGTAACTAAAAGAAGCTGCACAGTGCCGGGGCCAGAAATCGAGAGCCTGATTCTGGCTCGCACGAGCAGCCGGTTTTACCCAGGTGGATAGCTCAAGACACAGCCAGCAGGAAGTCTGAGAGCTAGCAAAGCCAGGCAGGCAGTTAGCTCCAGCCAAAAGTTCATCTTTCAGGTGCTTCACCCAGTGACAAGCACTCACATTTCCAATTTTACAGGCAATCGTGCTTCTAATTTACTTGCAAGCTCAGTTATAGGCAACCTATTGCTGCGGCAGCGAAGTAGAACCAGCGATTCGCTGTGTGACCAATATATAACCTCTCTCCCCTGATTCGCATGTGCTTTGGAGAACCTGAGCTGTGCTCAGGCAAGGCACAAGATTTGAAACCTCCAGCGGTGGGTCCTTGGTTTGAAACCTACCACAGGAATGAACCTGGAAATCCGAAAGTGCAAGGAAGATGGCTGTAAGGATAAAACTTAGTCCCCATTGCCTCTCCCCATACAGGGTAATGTGCTTGCACCTGCCCTTCGTTTTGGGTTTCTTTCCCCTCTTTCCCATACAGGGTGGACAGCAATGATTGAAGGAAGAAACTATAGAGGGGTGATTTAGCAGAACGTTTCCAGTTGAAAATCAAAAGGGGATTCAGGAGAAACAGCTGCCTTTATGATCCCTTCCAGAGCAGGCTTGGGAAGAGAAACCCGATGCAGGTATCGCAGCCTGACAATTTTTCCCGTCCTACACTTCGCTCAGCACGCTGCAAACTCCCGGGCGAGCGTGCGCATAGGCAAGCTGCGATCCTGCAGCGGGGCGAGTGTGGGAGAGTGCGTGCATGTGTGTGCGCTGGCGCAGGGGGAACTGGTTTACGCAGCTGGCTGCGGGTTCTCGGCCGCGGCGATGAAGCCATCAGAAAGCACCTGTGGTCCCAACCGTATTGAAATGACCCAAGCGTTCCCCCCTCCCCAATTCAGCAGTGCTCGATAATCCACCCTGCTCAGAGCGAGCGCAGCCTCCTGCAGCAAACCACAATCCCCAGACTGAAACAGAAGAGGAGGCATGCGGTGAGGTCGCTGGGGCTCGCCCGAGCGGGCGCTGATGGTGATGGGCTGTCGACGCCAAGTAGGAGAAGGCTCTCATGAGCAGAGATGGTCCCAGACAAAGCTGCCGGTGGGATTCAAAAGCGGCACCAGAGGAGGCAGCGGCTGCCCCTGCGGTGTCTGTGCTTTAGCCTTGCTCCGGCGGGCCGATGCATTTGGCTTGGCCTCTCCTGCAAGTGTTATGGTCTTAAGCACTGGCTGAAGTCCAGTGCACCTGTAATGGGGCTCCTTCTCTTCTGGACCAGTACAAAGGCTTTAATAAAGATCTTTCTCACAGCTAGTGTGCTTTTTATTAGGAAAGATACACGTGCTCTTGGCATCCCAGCTCAGCCCTGATGCCGCAAAGCTGATGACACTAAGCCACAGCTTGGTGCAGCATGGCTGCGGGGAAGCTTTGAGCTTCTCCACTCCCCTGCCTTACCCCCCCTCCACGCTCCCCCAAACTTCTGTTTCATTTTGCTTGTGCAATGTATGGCAGCCTCTACGTGCGGGGAAACTAGAAATGCTTCCAAAAGTAGCACCAGGGCAAAAAAACCCAAAGTGGAGGAAAAGAATGGAGAGGCTGCGGACAGAGATTTCCTCCCAGGGCAGCTGAATCTCTCCTTCAAACTCAACTCCGTCCTAGCAGCCGCCTTAATTTGTGTTCACTTCAGAGCCTGCAACATGAAAGCCCTGGCTCTGAACTCCAGCTGAGCCGCTCAATGGCTCAGTGTTCGCAGAAGGCATGGAAGGAATCCATTGATTAGTTTCTTCAGCTGGGATGTGACCATTTGGAGTCCAAGACCTGCCAAACATGACTTCGCCTCAGCAACTGGTTCCTATTTGCTGCTTACAGGCTTTAGAAAAATCTTTCCTCTTCCACATCCAAGTCTCACCCTCCTTTTCCATCCTGTCGTTATTCAACATTAATATCTATTCAGGCTCTCTCCTGTCGAGGGAGGATGCCGAGTTGTGGAGAACAGCCCTTCTGCCATTAATATAGCCAAAAGATTTTGCTGTTGACTGGAGATAACCATCTGCCCTCCCTCCACAATGCAGCCTGACTGTTTTTCAACAGTTTGGAACAAAGAAAGGATGGGCAGTAATGCCACATTGTTCCTAGGGACGCTGACTAACCTTGGTTTAAAAGCATAATAATAATTATTCATTTAGCGTTGAGGAAAGGTATTACGAGGCCGGAGTCTTTGCCGTGATTTCTGCACATGCAGTGCTGGCAGGACTGCTCTTCCACAACCTCTCTCCTAGCTGGGACCAGCTCTTTCCCTTCGGCAGGGCCAAATTCACTCCTGTCATGGCCCTTTTGCAAACAGGCAGCTACTGGCTATCCTCCAGATGTTATGGAGCTGGGACAGCTTCTCCTCTCCCTCGGATTTACCCATTCTCATTACAGCAGGCTCAGGATTAGGTGTTACCGGTAGTCTGGAGAAGGAGCTTTTCCTAGCACTGCTGCTACCAAAACGTGGCCACCTCTGGGGTGAAATACAACGGCTACGTAATAACGCAGAGCAACACCACCCAGCTGTTATGGACAGGAAATGAAGAACACCATATCCAATTAAAACTGCAGGGGGATATTTATGGCAGAACGTAATTAGCCAAATTGGAGCCTTCCCCAAAACTGCCATGGGATTTTTAATGACCGCAAGCGGTCAGGGCTTCAGTTTGATGTTTTGTCAAGTAAACAATATCCAGAGGGCACGAGACAAAAATCAGAGGCAAAGGGGAAGGGGAAAAAAAAAAACAAACGTGTCATGCAGTTCCAGAGAGAAACAGAGACATGAAAGGATTTATCGTAAGGGGGACATTGTTGGAAAGAGCAGCAGCCACCACTCCAAGAAAGGAAAGAGCAGGGAGGTGGCTCTGGGTGTGGAGGTGGCCCTCTGCAATGAGAGGAAAGAGCAAGCAGCTGCCATGACCATTCCCCAGGGAGATACCTTTCCTGGAATTTAAAATGATATGAGAAATTCTTTCAAGCGCCGTAATAGCTGGGAAGTATTTGAGTAAGTTGTTTTACGCTGGTAAAAGGACGCTGGATTAGTAGTCCTGGTGACTACAGCCTCCTCTTTTTGGCTAAGCAACAGGCATAGAAATAGAGCTCGTTAGTCAGCACGTACTGCGTGTCCCCCCGGGCTGCCTGTAGGGAAGACAGGCTGCTCTCAGATCTAGCATTTGTGGCCAGGAGGTGATGACCATCACAAAAGCATTGGCTCCTCTGTGACCCAGATGGCTGTGGCCTCTGGGGTCCCCTCGCTGCTCCACGTTATAGGGCTGGAGTCACGGAAAGTCCCCATTCTCCGCGCTGTCTGTATTAAAAGCAAGTTTCTGTTCACGCTGCGGAGATCCAGACTTCAGGCCCTGTCTCAGCCCCGAGACACTGCTGCCACAATACCGTCCTCTGATTGCCCTCCAGGCGTGAGCAGAGGAAGCCGCCTCCGAGCCTCCCCAACTCCTGCTCTCATTAACTTCCCAGAGGAGATGGCTCACAAAAGCATCTTTGTGGCCAGCAAGGAGTCAGGACTCCAGCACACACACATCCCCACGTGGCTGTGAGGGAGCGACAGCTCGGGTCGACACGCCGTAGGTGCCTCAATCAACAGTCTCGTAAGCTGCTTGAGCATCTTCAAGTGCCTCCAGCTATTGGTTTCCCAGAGGTCCCATGCTGATTCATAACCTGATTAGCTAATCTGGGCTCGAGCAATGTAATTCTGCCTTGAATTTCGTTGGCGGGGGGTGCTGTCAGTCACTTGTTACCCTGCTGGAAGAACTGGCTAGATGGAAAATCCTCGTAAGCTGTTCTGCAGCGCTGTTTGCTCTCGGTACATTTTCCCTCTCCTCCTCAAGTAACAGCACTGAGTTCTTGGTAAACATAACCTGAGGATTTTTGCTGTTTAACTCTTGATACTCGCCATTACTCTGAGCACACACAGACAATACACATCAAACGTCACCTGTAGGACCTCTCATCTTTGGTCAGATCTCTGGGGCAGCCTCCTTCATAGCAGAAACAAATGCAGCCAGCTCAGACTTAAGCAACACACCTCTGCTTGTGACTTCACCCTTGGCATTCACCAATTTCTGGTGACAGAGTTTACTGAACCGATTTGTGATGGTCCTTGAGATCCCCTTCCCTGGGACACAGGTGAGGGATTACAAAGGAGAGGCAACGGGGTCATTGCTAATAAGGCAGGTCTCCTGGACAGCTAGAGTCTATTCACTAGCACTTATCTGCTCTTTTAATCTTTAAAAAAAACCACCACCATCAAAAAAAGACCCACTGCTTCAAGACATGCCAAGTAACAGCCACATTTCACTTTCATGAATGTGCAAGGAGTCACACAAGCACCTCCCAAGGAAGGTCAGTCCAGCACCAACCTCTAGTATACAAATTCACAGCCTAAGAAATGGCAGCCACCAGAAAAACACGCTTGCACATAGCCGGTTGGAAGTGGTCAGCACAGGGAAATAAAACACTCGACTGCAATGACCCCCAGGTTAACGTTGTGGCCGGGACAGAGGGGTTCAAGAGATGGAAGTTTAATTCCTGGTCAATATTTCCACATGACCTCTTACAAACCTTTGTGCCTCCATCCCCCTTTTTTAACGAAATGACATTTTCTCGCTTCACAAGGGGCTAGGAGCATCAGAGAACTGGGATTCCCATTCCTTGTTGCGCAGGGCCCTGGGTGGCACAGACACTGATCCAACAGCCAAGGTCCCTCTAGCCCAAACCAGTGTCCCACCATGACCATGAGATGACAGGTGCATACAGCCAGTCTGCAGAGATAATTCGTCGGTGGGCACGACTACCTCACATACACCATGCCCACAGCAAGGGAATTACGGGGGTGAGACCCACATTAGCAATTAAAGCCCTAAAACTGCCCTCCTAAGACAGGCTCTGCTGGCAGAGACATCCCCTTCAGCACGCCGCATCGCTCCTGGGATGAAGGATTCGCCTGCGTATGTGTTTCAAAGAGGAAAAACCCTCGCCCGGCACTGGAAACCTCCTCGCTTGCAATTGTCTCCGCTTGGCAACCCGGCCCGATAGTGAATAAACGACAGCGAAATATTCCTCTCTACACGTGTTTGGGTTTTTCGGGGTGGTTTTCTTGGACGGCGATCCTGGCTCTGCAACAATACCCGTCTTGTTCGGCCCCAAGCTACAGAGCAGGCTTGAATAGATCTGTCTAAAATTATAAGCGGGCAGCCCCTGGGCTCTGAGAGATCACAGGCCACATGCTGGGGCTGAACAAAGACTCTGCTATTTCCTAACAATTAGCCTAGCTAAAAGGACATCTATCTCCTTCCATTAGAGCCACCACGTGCCTCCCAGTCAGTCCATTGTAAAGCTAATTAAATAACACGCCTCTCTCCCCATGAGGGTCTCCTGATTAGTTCGCCCAGCTCCTAAATCCTTGCTGGTGTAAATGGGGAAGAGACAGCTGGTCGGCAGGGGCCTGCGACTCCAGTGGAAGTATGGTCACCCATCTACAGCTATCATCATCATCACCAGTTATTTCAGGTTTTTTAAGTAGCTTCAGAAAGCTGTTGAACGGAGATCGCGAGATACAAGGGGGTTCAGCACACAAACAGGTTTGCTTCCCTATCCGCTTCCCCACTGCCTGCAGCAAAAGCTGTGAAAACAGCTGATTTTTTTTTTTTTTTTTTTTTTTTGTGCTTTGCTGGTAGTTGGAGGGAAAAAAAGCAGACGTAAATATTTTTTCTAAATATGTTCCGGGTTGATGCAAACCAGTTTGGGTTTTTTTCACACACTTCCCATTGGGCTAAAACAGCAAAAAGAAAATAAACAAGGAAAATGGTGTTGTCATTCAACCTGAGCTAAAACTTTCTATTTTTGCACTTTTAAAATGGAAAAAAAAAGTCAGTGAAAAGTAATCTGTTAACAAACCCTCTTTTTGCCCAGTTAGTTCACCTCTTTGAGGAGGTTTCCGCAGGACGGGTAGGTCTCGGGTGCGGATGAGCTAAATGAACCTGCTTTTTTAGCTGGGAGGCCCAATTCGCATTTCAGCATCACGAGTGAGATGAGACAAAATATATCTCTGACGCTTGGAGTTCCCTTCCAATCTGAAAATTAGTTCTGGCAAGTCAAGAAAATTCATTCAGATGACACACCAAACATCACAAGGGCCATCTGCAATGTCCTGAGCAACACTTCAGGGGGGCCAGGGGACACCACAACCCATCATCTGTCCCTGGAAGAGGTTGACATGGCTCTTCTGCAACACCCAACCTGCACCTACTAAAGCCAAACGCCGCGAGCGGCTTTTGTCTCCGTCAACCCATCCCAGTTCTTCAGGCCGAGCTATGTTTGCACCACCACGAGTGTGCAGCCTCGCACAACAGCACGAAACTGCTAAATCACTCCAGATGTTCAACACCTTTTCTCACACGCTTCCAGGACCCGGAAGAAATACAGTTTCCTTCTGCCAAGTCTACAGTCAGCGATAGTTGCAAATATCCCCTTTACCCCCTTTAAATCACTATTTTCCACCCTTGGCTATTTAAATCATTATTTTCACACTGAGAGAGCATGGCTGGAAAACTGGGAAGGTGGGTCAACAGACTAATGAGCTGATTTCCTGTGGACCTTTGGCTCCAGGCTTGAAACAGCTGGACCTGTCGCTACAGATGGAGCTCCATCCACCCAAGGAAAACAGAAAGACCCCATTCCTCAGCTCTCATGGCGGGGAGACAGCAGGAGGAAGGATGCGAAGGAGGAGGCAGAGCTTGGTTTCATTCTAATGGGAATGAAAGCTTGCTCCTGTTTTCCAAACCCATGAGCCACCTGTGCTGCTCACAGCTATCCTGGGTAGCAGCCACTGTTGGAGCCTGGGTGGGAAAATGCTGAGAAGCTTTAGAAATGCATTGGGGCTTGCCCAGAAATACATTAATTAGTGTGTGTGTATGCATGTCCATAGGGTTTTATTGTACAAGCGCAAGGATCAACTCATTGCCCATTGCTATTGAAGTCATATTTACCCTATGCTCAGGAAATGCAGACGTTTTACATCAAATAATTAAATTTTACAGGGACACATCAACAGGACCAGGTAAATCATCATTAAAAGATGCTACATGACTCACTTGAAGGCCTAGAAGGGGCTAATACAAGAGTCAAGCCCAAAACACAGTTTGAATGTAACCCAGGAGGATGGTACTCAGTCCTCCAGCTGCTTTCAAAACCCAACAGCCAGGTCTGACTGCTTCATTCATTGCGAACCTACCAAAAAAAGGGTAAGAGCCAAGAAAAAGATGTCTTGTATTAACTGCCTGCCTTCCCTCACCCAGCTAGTGCTCTTGATCCCAAAGCTATGGGAATGGCTCCACAAGCCACTTGATTAATAAGAGCCCGGGGGGGAAAAATCGTTTATATAACCTCGTCTTCTCTAAACTTCCTAAGTGCTTTAGAAAGTGGCTGCCCTGGAAACCCAAACTGGAAACGAAAAATATTATCTCTTCCATTTATAAACATCTCCAGCACTAATGAAGTGAGGAGCGGCAGCAATGGGGAGGGGAGCATTGAGATGCACTTGGCAGGCGTGGGAGAGCCCCGATAAAACCATTTCTTTTCAGGTGGGTGTGGAGCGGAAAGTCCTCCCACTGCAGTCCAGTGCCACTGTAGGCTGCAGAGTACAGCACTGCAAGGCCTCCGGGGAGGGATTTCAGAAGATGGATGTTTATGGAAGTATCTGCTACACTAAACACAGAGACAGACCGACAGCCTTACTAGGTGCAAATGTAGGGGGAAGGAAGACAGGATGACATGAATGAGGCAAGAGCAGATGGATGAAACCTTAAAAATCAGTTCCCTTAACTTGAAGCTGTAGCTTGTAGATGAAGCATCATGTCCTGGTATTGGAAAGCACTGAGCGAGAATCGGTACTTACTGTGCACACCTACTTTGTGGCACAAACTGCACAGACCGGGCTCCTTGTGCATGTCAACAGACCACGTCTGTTTACATCAATCTGATCTAAATAAACATATGAGTGGTCCAGATTAAGCTCTTGGGTTCAACCACCCTCTGCCGTGCAGCCCCTCAGACACACTTCTGAATCAGAGAGCCAGGAGAATATTCTGCAGAATAGCCCAACCTATTTCTCTGTTTTCTTTCCATGTTGGCATTTCCCACAGAGATTTGTTTTTGCATCAACACAGCCAACACCAGAAAATGCTGAGTTTTGGCTGGAAATGTTTGGATTTCATTTTGACAAAATATTGATGATTTCCGCAGAACAATCTGTCACTTTTGGCAGCAACAAGAAGAAAAGTAAAAAAAGACGTATTTCATCTAGATAGGGGACTGAGCTGACACCCAGCCTGGAACTCAGCACAAGTGGAAGGCAAAGCAGGCTACTGGGCTGCCTCGTTATCCTGTCATTTTGATTACTGTAAAGCAAGGGAAACTGTTAGTGCTTTCATGTAGTAGCTGTTTGCCTGGATAGAAACACAACCAAAGCTGCCAGACAAAGGAAGCTCTCCTGGGGATAGGCAGTAACTAGATGCAAAGCAGGGGAAGAGAAGGTCTGGTCATCTCTGGAGACATTTCACAGATGTAGATACCCAAAGGCTGCAGCATGGCAAAGACCTGGTCCAGGGCAAGACTAAGATGCCAGCTTTATTTCCATCACTACCTTCCATAATTAGTCATGCTTCTTGAGCCTGCAAAACTGGGTTGAAATCTCCCAAGTGCAGGCTCTTTTGTGAGATGCCTGGAACTGACCGAATTAGAAATTTTCCATGAACAGTCTCCCTTGGGGCATCTCCTCCTTTTTCTCTACTCTACCTCAATGCTGACATCAGTCTGGCCAAAATGAGTGCCCTCTGCCCCCCCTTGAACTTAGGAAGTGGAGAGTGAATCACACAAACCAGGGGAGAAAGGCATTTCTGACTCCTGAAAAACAGTTGCTGATGAGTTAGGGAGAAGTAGTTTGGACCAGCTCTTAGAAATCAAATCTCCGCTTTGGTGAAGCAGGTTTTTTTGCTTCATCCTATTTGTGCTACGGGAAGCATGAATATCTACAAGTGTTTTTGCCACTCCATGCGCCCCTGCTCATGCAGTGTATGCCGTGTCAGCGGCCTTGTTTGCCTTTCCAGGAAGGGAAGTCCTGTCATGAGCTTTATTATACTGCTTTTTGGTGTCTGTGCCCATCCACACCCCCTTGCCGAAATCAATGGCAGTGTTCCTACTGAGTGGGTTGAAGCCATCCCTGTTTTCCTACCGGCTCACTGCAGGCTTCAGGGGTTTAAAGGCTAGATTCTGGCCTTGAATCCTAACCTGCCCTTGCAGCTTCACAGGGGAAGAAAAAGCACCAAAAGAGGAGCCCTGCCTCTAAGCAGGGATCAGAGGTCTCCAAAGGCAGCTCCCAAAGGATGGACCTGCACTGCTCACGCTGGCTGAGAATCTCCTTTCATAAGCCTAATGCCGAAAATAAGCCCGCATGAAAATTCCACCCTCCATCTCAAGCTTTTTCCCACACCTCACTTGAGCCATTTGGAGGCCGGCAAGCCGCCTGCTGCAAGTCTCCCATGGCTTTTCTGCAGAGAAACCATCCTCTTGATGTACACACACTACCTCATTAGCCCTGCCTGCTGCCAGAGAGACAGCCTCCCTTCCCAGGAACCAGCTGCAGACAGAGAAACTGTATTTCATCTATTGTGAAACAGCCAACAATTGACCCGCTGCAACTTTTTCAAAGCCTATTGATACAAAACCCCACAGGGGAAGGTCCATCCGGTGGGCTGTGTAAACTTCAGCACGTGTTCAGCAGCTTCAAGGGCTCAGCCATGCTAGCAGCTCGGTGTCGCTTAAGACATCTTTTTTTTTTTTTACAGTATCAAGCACTTGTACAACACCGTTCTCCAGGGACTTCCAGCCACTCGCCTGACCTCAGTGAATTAAGCATCACAATAAAATGTGCAATGAATTAATCATCTGCATCTCCAATGTGAGAAACTGCTACGCAGTGGCTCACAGGCAGCCTTTTGAATGACTTAGGCATCTCACTCCAATGGAAGTCAGTGGGGTTTAGATGCCTAAAGACTTTCTGGTAAATGATATAGCCAAGGTCTTCCAAATTCCAGCTGTAAAACCACGTAATCTCAGCCAGATCTCCTAAATCTGCTGTTCTTATCCCTGAGAACCTTTCCTCCATAAAAAGACCACAGATGCTGGGGAAGAGCCACCAGGATCTAGAGCTCAGATGAAAGAAACCACCCCACAGTCTGAGAAGAGGATGTTGCATTATACCAACCAAGCACTGCGGGATCCTTGCAGTCAAACAGCTGATTACTGCAAAGCAGGAATGAAGAGGAGAGATGCTCCGAGAACAGCAAGAGAGCATGGACCCTGTACGTCCCCCCAGGCACTCCAGACAAGGTGAGAAGCTTCACATGCACAAAACAGCATCTGGTAAACAACGTGCAGAAAGCACACTACATTTGAGAAAGCTCAGACCTGGGTCTGCTCTGAAAAGGAGGAATCATTTCCATCCACAATTGACAGCAGGGGCAGCTCAAGCTTATTTCTATTCAATTTTAGAAAGAGAGCAGAGAGATGCAATCCCTTACAGGGCTTTCAAGTAATATTCATCCTACTCCTGTCCTTACCCTTGTGTGGCTCTAAGCATGGTATTTCTCCTTCCTGCTCTTCATCTATCCAGCCTGCATATAAGCTCCTTGAGCTGCGTGGGGCACAGGACAGTCCAATCCTCCTGGAGGTGTCTGTGTATTAGAAATAACAATAATAAAAAAAAAAAAGACAGACCATCCTCATACAGTTTGCCCCCCTCCCCAAATGTCTGACAGCCTGGTTTCTCAGACTGAAGTGATGCAAATAGCTCAGATAAGGTTCAGATAAAGTATCTGAGCTCTCAAGGGCTTATCTGAACTGAACACCAACTCCAAAAATTCTGAAATTTGCCCTGTGGGACTATCTCCATGGAGCTTGATTTCCATCTGAAGCCTCGACCTCCAGAGGCTGCAGAAACAGCTACTGTTCAAATGCATTCTTGAGATAGCAGGGTGGGACATGGCAGGTCTGCAGCTCCCCTGTTGTGCGCTATCTGGGGATTTGCCTTCTGGTGGGAATGTTGCAAGAGCTGGGCTGATGGCTCAAGGAACCGGTGACGGCACCTTTCACCGCCAGCACTTACACTGTAACAGATGAGGTAAAAACTTCTTCGGTGGTGTCAATGGAAAGATCACTTTCCCTTGGCTACAAAGTGCTCCATGCTGGCTTTTGCTTTCAGCCCTGCTCCCTCTCAGTAATTGCTAGCAGAGGGAAGGCTTGTGGGAGAGCACCAGCTTAGGGTGCCGTGCCATGAGCTCCATCACAGACCGTGTCAGCATGGACATCCAGCTAAGATTTGGGGTTTCCAAAGCAGCCTGGATGCAACAAGGAGCTGGGTGCAAAACCCATCCCGGCTTCTCTGAAAATCTCAGCCTGGCAGGATGTAAAGGGAGTCAGCAATCACGGTGAGGAGCTCTTATCAAACAGACCCAGGCTCACAGTAACAGACAATCTCTAATATTCATTCATGCTTAGAGATCCAGCCTTTCTGAAACACAGATAGCTGCAGCGGTCTCAAAATGTGTGAGACCTGGTAGCGAGCACCCATTTATAGTATGCAACTCAGATTGTGAAAGGAGCCAGGGGAAGTCCAAGGCCAGGCTTAGAGAGGGTAAATTGAGATCTCTTTGTAAAGTTGATACAAAGGGCCCATTAACTCACTTACACCTGGACTAGAGTTATTCTTTGTCATCTTGCAAGAGCATCAAGGGTCTCCCATCTTACTGCCAGATCCCATATGCTGGGTGCTCTACAAACACAGGACTAAAAGACAGCAGGAGGGATTCATCCCCGAAGGGTTTGCAACCAAATAATCAGTGATCTAATAATTTATACACCTAATGCAAATCTAGCAAGGATGAAAAAAAGAGCTTTCTGAAAACCGTTTCAAGCTCCACAGAAATTACCCCCAAATCTCGCTGATTCAAGCAGAGAAAGATTTCCTCTCTGTAGAGGTTTGCAACCGTCAGGCAGAGTTCTCAGGCAAGAATAAGTATGAAATTCTATAGGATGGCTCATAAACCATAGAAAAAAAGGTTTCATTTCCTACTAAAAAATTCCCAACGGCTCGTTCCCAAAGGGCCAGCATGCCAAAGGGTTGTTGCAGAGCGCTGGCTCCCCTTCCGCATCGGCGCTTCGCCCTGGCTAAAAACCAGGGATTGGGGGAAAATGCGTGGGCAGGCTACGGGCTCTCCGCAGCTCCCCAGCACTCAGCTGTGTTGGCAGCACCAGGGTTAACCGCGGCGGCGCCCTGTAATGCAATGATTTCTGGTTTATTTCAGCAGGGGAAGTGTGTCCCGGCCTGATTAGCCCAATGGTTTCCTCTTTTCCCATAACCTCCAGACCCCCATGGCCTAAGTGTTTACTTTCTGAAATAAAAAATCTGCTAGTGTTTTTCTTTTTTCGGGGCATGTGTATTTTGGGAGGATTCGGGGGGAGGAAAGTGGAGAGGGGGAGTTGAATGGGATGGGAGGCTTGCATACACCTCCCTTCTCTCTCCCACCCCTCACCCCCAGCTCCTTTCCAGCTGCAACCTCTGAGCTGAGACTTCTGGCTTCAATGTGAGAGAGAGAGAGAAAGGGAGAGAGAAACATATTAATGAGAGAGTTCAGTCTCTTGCTTCAGCAGCTATAAACACAGCGAACATCTGGAGGGAGAGAGAGGTGCTTCACGCTGCCAGGAGCTGAAACAAACAGGCAGTTTTCAGGGTCCCAGCCCACCACGCTCCCCATGTCCTCCTCTGCCTGCCCTGCACATAGCTCTCCTGGCATTACCCAGCTAGCCCTGTCCATCCGGAGAGAAAATAGTGGCTGGCCTGACTTACACTGCCCTCCCTGCTCCATGCCAGCACAGCAAAGCCCACCTAGGTGCTGCTACAAGAAGGGCTGGCCATGTGCGATCCAAACCCTCTAGAGAGAGAGCTCTGCTGCCCACTCTCCCCAGAGGCATGTGCTCCTGGGTCTGTAGGCAAAGGAGTTTGGGAAAGCTCAAAAAAAGAGCAGCTGTGCTTTGCGTGGCCAGTGTGAAGCAAGTGTTGGATGGTGCGGGATAGCCTTCTCCTCCAGAAAAAGAAAACAGGTACATCCACCTCACTCCATCCCTACAGAGGGATCAATCCTACTCCAAGACCAACCCAAAGCAAGACATCTTCTGCAGTCATCTTCAAGGCACCACAGAAGCCCTGAATAGCCTGTTGCTTAGCCCCTTTCTTCCTTGACTCTACACCAAATTATTCCTTCCCCATGGCATAGCGAAGCTGCCAGTGCTGCTGCTCATTTTTGTGACAATCCTGGTGCAGCATGCTAACCTGCGTTTTCCCTCTTGCTGAGCTCTCATCCCCCTGTTATACTAAAGGCCCTCAGCAAGTCTGCAGGCATCACTCAGAAACAAGCAACAACCTTCCAGCTTTCACCCAGCCTCATCCAGGGGACCAACGCCCTGTTCAGACCACGATTCCTCCTTGCACGGCAGCTGATCCCCAGCTGACACCAGTCTGCAGCTCAAGTGGGAAAAGAGCTCAGCGCTCGTTCTCTGGTGATGACCCAACGTGCAGGGAGCTCCCTTGGGTTTTGACTTTGAGAGGCGAGACAGGGATTTTTCCAGAGTCAAGCAGGAAACAAATGGAAAAGCGAAAGCCTGGATTTTTGTCATTCTATTGCTTCAGTGCAGATAAACCTCTCCAAGTGCTGACTTGCAGCAGGTTGCAGTGAGGGATGCAGAGGGAGCGTCAGTAGGTATCATAGGGTCATGTTTTTCTCACCTGCGAAACAACTAGGATCCACACAAATTAGACACTGAGTCCAGGTCCCAGTGACCTGAAGGGCAAACCAGTAACTGCTCAGCATCCTTCACAGGGCCCTCGCAAAAGGGCCAGGAGAGTCTAAGACACCACAGGCAGCCCACAGCTCTGAAATCCATTCACAAGGCATAGAGGGATCTTTTCTCTCCACTGACAGATTGGAGTAAGTGCTCGTAATGGAGAAAATTATGCGCGTCCTTCAACAAACCCAGAGGGCCCAAGTATAGTAGGTGTGACATGCCTTTAACTGGAGCCAATGAAACACCCAAAGACTGCCATGAAGAAAAAAGGTCAAAGAAAAACCCATTCCAACCAAGCTATAAACAGCACCAGACCCCAAGAGACTGCACCACCTCACCGGCCAGAGGATGACAACAGAGCCCAGCAGAAAGGGCTCATTCATCCCCTGGGCCAGAGCAAATGGCCAGGGAAAGCTGCAGATCTGGGAGAACGACTAGCAGCAGGTTGGGCAGAGGCAGGATTTCGTGCACGGCTTTTGTTGAGCCTTGAAATAAATTAGCATCCATTGCCTCAGCTCTTGCTCTTCCCTCCCTGTGGTGGCTCACCCCCTTTTGGTTTTTTTCCTGTTCTATTTCTCTTCACCTTCCTCCACGTCCTCCCTTGCCCGCTCCTCGTTTGTTAAGGAGGGAGAGGACAGACTGGACGGTCTCCTCCAGGAGACCTGCCTGAGAAGTCCTGCTAGGTCTCGAGCCACAAGCAGATGTGCGTGCCCTGTGAAAAGACGCCCATTCATCTCTGCGGAGAGCGTGCGGGGGAGGCAGCAGCAGCACAGGGGAGGGGGGAAGTGTTGGAGGAGGCTGAGAAAAGGAAGGAGGCCACAGTTAAAAATAGGATAAAAGGACATGAAAAAAAATGCAGATTTTTTTTTTTTTCTTTTTTTGAAAAAAAGCTTCGCTCGGAAAATGTGCTGCAGCTGGAGAAGCCATCGGGCTGAGCCTGGTCAGCTTTCACCTTCCCCCCCTCTCTCCTCCTCCCCAAGCCCCCTTCCTCCGAGCGTGGGCCTGGAAGCCGGCCCAGAAACCGCTCACAGAAAGAGCTTTCCTCCGGGGATCTCCACCAGGGAAAGAGTAGGTCTCGCGGCAAAGGAGGGGGCAACGTGGGGAAAAGCAGGGAGAGTTTGCCACGGATGCAGGCGGTCCCGGTGGGATTCCTGCCTGCAGTCCAGGCTGAGCTGAGAGCTGGGCTTGAAGGAAGATCACAGCCAGAGTCAGCAGGGTGGGGGCAAAGGGAGGGCATCCCTATTTTGCCTGCATGGGCGTGGGGCAATGCGGCATGCTGCAATGCGTGGCTCCAGCTACAAGGGCTTTGTTTTCCTGCCAAATCCAGCACACCACCACTATGGCCCAGGCTGCAGGGACGCAATGTCCGTGAAGCACCAGGGGGTCAGATGCAGGTTTGCTGCATTAGGGACATGCCACCCGCAAAGCTAATAAACCCAAAATATTCTGGGCTGAGAGGTGGCACCAAGCTAATGTGGCCAGACAGCATCAGCCACAAACTGGCCAAGGCTGGTCTCTGCACTATGCCCTCCCACAGCACCGGCCTGAATCACACTGGCTGTTAGGGATGAGCCTAAGGTGATGCCTTTTATTTGTGACAGTGTCTCAGTGCAAGAAGCCTGACCGAAATCAGCAGGACTGCTTTCATTAGCGTGGGAAGCAGAGTCAGAGATGCAGCTCTAATTTCTCCTCTAGAAAAGGCTTTCATTTCATTTCTTGCCTTGTAAAATCCCAAAGCCAATCCCATTTGTCTCAGTGAAAGCAGGATCGCTCCCCAAAATGCTCCTGTACTGTCCAAAAGGCTGGTAGCACCTTCAGTCCAAGAGTGCTAATTCAGCACGACAACAGCCGTAGAAACATCTTCAGCCAGAGTCATTTCATCCCTTGCTTGCCATTAACAACAGTTTTATCTCCCCTATCAGTAAGGAAAACAAACCCGTTCAGAGTGGAAGGGGTTGTCAAAGTGGCCTTGGCTCAAAAAGGCAGCACAGCCAGGACTATGTCCGTGCTGAAATTATAATACCGCTATCAAATATTTTCTTCCACTCCAGTTTTATGCCTAACCTTGTATAAGCCAAAAAATATTACCAGAGGCTAATATTAGGATACTATTACTCTATGAATTAAACATACGGCACTAAGTGTGGCTTTCAGCATCCTTTCAGCAACGCTGCTGCTTCGGGCAGACACATGGCACCCTTAATTTTGGCCTGCCAGATGGTTCAGCTAAGGTGCAATGGCCTTTACACTCATATTCCCACTTGTCCAAGGAGCAGAGCTACTTTTCATAAACAGGCAGCAGCTCCCTTCTTGCTAGTTTTATTCTACCACCTCTGGGATGTGCCCTTTGCTTGCTGAGAACCCAGTTTAGGTTGATTCTCTGGGCAGTAATAGGCCCAACATATGCACCACAGAGTGTGGTAGTAAGCTAACAAATAAAACTGACTCTATACCATTTCCAAATTTTTGCTTTTTAAACAAAAAAACCCAAAAATATCACCACCGCTTCTTGTCTTTATCAACAAGCTAAATCCCCATATCACGGAATAATCTTATCGGACTTCAAGCACAATGTAAATAAACTCACCCAAGCTTCAAAGGCAAAATATCTTCTCTAAACGCAAGCAGCTCTAAAACTTTTAGAAATGTTGTGGGTTTCTATTGCGAGAGGATATATTCACACTTGCATTTTCCTTGTTGACTTGTTTCTTTCACCAACATCAAGAGCATGAAAACCAAAATAGCCTCTAGTACACCAGAAGAATAGATGACAAATGGTTCTAATGTGCACCCGAAACACAAAGGAGAAATGAAAGACCGTTCTTAGCAGTATATACAAATGAGAGTTTCCTCTCATTTAAAATTAGAGACTGCTCTAGACGGAAGAAACAGCAGTATTTTTTTTAAAAAAAAAAAAATCAGAGAAAGAGTACCTTGCATTGCAACAGGAAGAACTGAAAAGTAGTTCTTAGGTACTGCAAGAGAAGTAAAGACCTGTCCTACCCATCCCAATATACTGAAAGTTTGATTGAAACCTGTTGAAGACAATGACAGCTTTTTTTTTTTCCACTGGCTTCACTGAGGTTTGAATCAGGCTCCAGTCTCTGCAACAAGAAATTTCACAGACCCAGCATGGAGCAATGAAGATCTGCGTTGCAGATATGTTGGTCCCTGGAGAGAGCACTTTCACAGAAAAGGGGAGAGGGTAGGGAAAAAAACACAAAGAAAACTTTCCAGGCACAGATTTGCAAAATGTTTGAGTAAATCCAAATGCTGCAAGGGCAGATTTCATCAGAGCAGAGTTGACATCATGCTGAGAGAGGTCACCCACAGGAGTTGAGCAAATAGCTGAAATAAGAACGGCTGGGAATAGGCAGTAGAGTTTTGCTCCAGCCACAGGCGCAGTGCTCTGCGTCCGTCTCCTACTCACACACAAGTGCTCACCAAAGGAGAAAAAAAAATCGAAATGCCTGAATATTTGCCAAGGAGAGATTTCAAACTGTACATTTGACCGCAACAGTCACTGGTTCTGCTGAACTCTTTAGCTGCAGAAAGTCTCTAAACATCAGGGCTTTTCCCCTCCCAAGGGGCCAATGTGCATAACTAACGAGCCGGGAACAAGTCACAGAAGACCAGCACATGCCATGCAAAAGCTTACATGGGATTTAAGTGCTTCATGATAGGCTTATGTGGGACTTAAGTGAAACATAAACTTCATATTGGCCCTTCACAAAGGTCACATTCGTGCAACTTGAGCTTTTTCACTTAGTTCCTGCAGTTGGCCCGTGCCACGGCGTACCTAAGCCCTCTCCCCTGCCACAGCACAACGGGGCTCTTTGCTGATACCTCACGGCCCGTCCCGCAGGCAGGAGGACCAACTGCCCGCCCAACATCTGCACTGCCAGCTGGTTATACAAGAAGCAGCCCCAAACTGCAAGCTCAGCTTGAAGATTCACGGGTTGAACAACGTGCGGGGCAAGAATTAGTCACCAGCGATTTTGTAACGACTTTCAAATTATGAATGTGTTAGAGAAGATGATCATCTAGTCCAAGTCAGTGAATTGTTTTAGCTGTGCAGCACATTGCAACCACACAGCCCTGACAGCACAGCGTGACCACACATCTCCAGTTGTGGTTACCTGAAGACCATGCCACTACCCTCCCAAGGAGCAAGGCAATGAGCTACAAAAGCAAGAGACCCAAAATCACTACCACAGTGGAATTAAACCTTGGGAGTCTCTGGCTCCTTGCAACCCCCCATGAAGGCCATTTTCCAAAGCCACTGGCAAGGACATCAGTCATGCAAATGCCATGGGAAACGCTGAAGATGCAACCAGCAGGTTGGCAGGTCCACCTTGCCTACAGTGTCTTCCCGGAGACCCCCCATGTCTGTCAAGACCTCAGGGAGCAGCAATCAGGGCCGCAGTCCCTAAATCCAAGGGAGGTGCACACAGGACGTCAAAATCACCGCCCGAAAGAGGAGAGGGGTTCTCCCAGGTGGGGACCCACAGCATGGCAGGGAGGAAGGAAGCTCCCATCCTTCAGCATCACTCTGGCAGGAGGAGAATAGTTAAACAAAGCAGCTTTAAGGTTTTTATCTGCTTTCTGGCCCCATCTCCACTGAAGGAGACCCTTGACAGCCAGCAAGGCAGGTACCAACCTGGTGATGGTGTGGTAGGTGCCCTGTGGCTGCATTAAGGGCAAAACACCCCAATAAATTGTCAGGAAGAAAGCAAATATAGGAGGAAGGAGACAAGCAGGACACGCTGGACAACAGACGAGAGCGTGGCGGGCCTTTAAGGCCTGTCTTTTCACCTGACCGTGCCAACAAGCCCCAAGGCACTGGGGGGAAAGGCGCCATCCCAGTTCCCAAACCCACCCCCAAAATGGTGTCCTACCCGTGCTGTAGTGCTCCAGGCCGGTGGGCACTTCTTGCGTGGCAGGCTCATCCCAGAGCGGGCAGCACATCCTCGGCTGGCAGCAGGCGGACTGAAAGCCGCAGGTCACCCAGGGATCCTCACAGGGGCTGGCGGCACCTTGCTTCTGGGAGCAGGAGAGGGAGAAGCGTCAGGGGAGCGAGACCCCGAAATGGCTGCCCCATTCAAGGTGGCAGCGTGCCTTTCTCCCCCCTCAAATCAGGCACGAAGCCCTGGGCCGTCAGGGTTTGCTCCGAAGAAACAGCGTTATCCAAACTCACCTGGCTGAGGGGTGTGACGATGAGGCTGAAAAGGCATTTTTTTAAAGAAACGTGAGGGAAAAAAAATGAAGGCCCGCCATGAGGCAGTGCTCAGCAAGATGGTGGCGAGGAGGGGCATCTCCTCAGGGCCAGCCGTGGGGAGGACACCCTCCTTGAGAGCGGGCTCGTTTCAGCCCTGCCAGCTGGAAACATTATTTTTTGACAGCGGGAGGCCCCACAGCCCCCCCAAAAACGTGGGCAGGTCATGGCCCTGCCCCGGGTCACAGCCCTGGCACTATGGGGGAGCCCGGTCCCACGCTGGTGGGAGCTGGGGCAAGCCATCAGATTTATGTTCATATGCCTCTTTATATTGACATTATTTGTGACTATTATGTTTATATTTGCATTATTTGTATTTATATTAGTTATAGTTATGTGTCCGTGGACATCTATATGTGTGTATACATACATCTGTGTGTGTGTGTGTATATATAATGTGGTATGCACACATGAAGTGTATACACAGATGTGTACTTATATAAACTTACGTTTTGTTACACATATATTACATAATATACTGTATTTTACGCTTACACATAATACATTATATATGTATATACATGTATTGATTATACATGTGATATAGGCATGTATATACCCACACATATGTAATCTTGGTTATAACTGTCATTATATATTACACATGTTTGGTTTTATTGTATATAAAGTGATATTTATACTTCATAAAGAAAATATATGTATTATATACACAAGCATATATAGATATATGGAAATAATCCCAGGATATAATTTTAATTTTATTTTATACATACCTATTTTATACATACGTGTATATATAGTATGTATATACCTTATATAGATATTTGCCATATATACATGTGTGTAGAGACATATATACCATATAATATATATGTATGGCTCATATATGTGTATATCTCTATATAAGAGGATAGCAACATATATATAAATAAATTCAGGATGCTTTCTTTTTTTTTTAGTTTTTATTATTTCCCGCAGGGAAATAGTTTTGCTTCGTTTCCAATCAATATTTAAAAGCCAAATGCTTGCTTGGAACCATTTAAAGGAAAAATAGTGAGCTGTGTTAGAAATATTTCATGTGTCAGAGTGGTCTTTTCTTCCTAATTTGGTGAAAATTTTGCTTTCTAGCAAGTCGTCTGTGCAGCCTGGTGTCTCAGCTCAGAGTTATAGCTTTCATCTGACCTTGTCTAGGATCTTTAACACTGGCCAGAATTTCTTTGGGCATATGTCTATTAAAGTGATTTCTCTGAATAAGGGTAGAAGCATGGTCAAACCTGTCCCATAGCTGCTGGCAGCCAGCATGGGCACGCCCAGGATCACACTCTAACATATATTATACATGACCACCCATCAGTTGCACAGACGGAAAGGTGCTGGCTTAGGAGAGGGAGCACCAAAGTTGTCCAAAAACTCCAGAAAACCAACCAAACATTTTCCAAAGCCTCATCTGCTTTGTGCTGATCCCACTACATTCATCCACGGCAGGTGAAGGTCAGCACGGGGAGCGGAGGCACAGGGACAATGGTTACCCTAACAATCCTCCTCCAAACACAAGTGCAGGAAATCCGATGCAGCGATCCTATTTCCAGTTGAAGTTTGCAAGCTCGAGAGGTTCAGATAAGCTCTGGGTAAACAGCACTTGGACGCTGCTCTGAAAACTGTGTGAAACCTTGGAACAATTTAGTGGTCAACACCAAGCCATGTCAGTGAATAGGCCAGCAAAGTTGCAGCAACCAAAGAGAAAACCCACTTCTAGGGACAGAAAACCAACCCAAACTCCTTTCTTACCATCACTCCAGGGCGAGCCAAAGGATAAGGGGCTGTGTTGCCGATGGTTGTGTCCATATAGTAACTCATCATCTCAGAGGTGCCTGCGGAAATGGAGATGGACATTAGATGCCCTGCTGCAAAAGGCATAAAAACTGATAGTATCTGCTAAACCTGTGCTTTCTCACAGCCATATAAAGCTAGGACCAGACTAGCATCTTAATGAGTTTAAGCTGGAAAAGTTAAGAGGAAAAATATCTGTATTAATAGCAGATATTGTGATTAGATGTGTTGTATCAACAATGCAAACACACAGATCCATTAGTGTAAACTGATGAGAGCCTGACAATGGTGAATGAATTATCACCTGGAAGCTGATGGAGCTACTCTGAGGGAAGATGAGATCATATTTCCTTTGCTGTAGAATCAGTGGGAAGTCTTTGCCATTTTTTTTTTCTTTTGAGAGAAAAAAAAAAAAAAGGCCAGTTTGTTGAGATCAACACCTTTCCTGTAAAAGTTTTGTCAAAAACAATCTCTTTCACAAAGAACTTTGCTGTTTTCAAGAGACATTCTTCTGTTTTCCCGCATTAGCTTACGTTTCCGTTGCTAAAGCTCTCCCTTGCGTTGCTGAGACTTATATTCCTGGGTAATTTGCAGTGCACTAAATAACGATCTCAGCCCGCAGGAGCACATCGCAGTTTCACATGTCATTCCTAGCATGGGATGTACTCCTCTGAGCAAGTCCTTCTACCAGTGCTGTTCATTAGATGTGATTTTTAATTATCGATTAGCCCATTTGTGTAGCTGAGGTGAAGGAGCTGCAATCTGGCTCTGTTTTCAAGTAAGTCGATGTTCCTCCCTCTCTCCCTTAAATGCACAGCAGAAAATGCAGGGCCAATGCACTTTCTGTGTTTTGGGGAACATGACTTAAAGGTGCTGGGAGGAAAGAGTAAAGGGGGAGTAGCCTGGGCTCAGAACGGCTCACTCAGGCAGGATATGACTTGGAGCCGAGGGGAATGGCTATTTTCATCATGCCAATACACAGCATAGCCTGCGAGACGGAAGAGCTGCCACTGCTTTAACCTCTCTGAGGACACAGAAGCTCCGGCTCCTCCGAAATGCCTCCCTTCTGATTTCTGCAGACCTCCTGCGCTACCGACTGTAAACCGCTGCAGATGCAAACGCTTGTCCGAGTCATCTTCTAGACAGAGCCAGCGCAACCTCCTTACCTTCAGCCTCCACTTCGGCACTGCATCCACGAATAACTCCCAAAGGCACTGGGACCTGCTCCCAGCCTTCCCCTCCACACCTTCCCCGCTCACAGGGCCGGGGGGGGGCTTTGCTGTTGCTGGGGGCCAGCCAGCGGTTAGCAAACATCCAGGCAAAGGGCAGAGCCTGCTTCAGCTGTGCCTCACTCACCACTTTAGCAAACAGGGACTCCAGATAGCGTCTCCCACTGCGCTCTGTGACTAATGGCCAAATGTGAAACACCTGCATGTGTATGTGTATTAAATTATTATCATCATTTCCTGCTTGTTATTACTAACTTTTGCTCTAACACCAGTTTGTTTTTTTTTTAAACTTCTCTTTTTAATTCACCTACGTGGTAAAAGAACAACGAGCCTATTTCTCTTTGCGCTTAGAGCAACACAAAAACACGCATATTGCAAGTTACTGTGGCTGAGAAGCCTTAACTAATCTCAGCATCTGTGCACACCCTACCAGCCTGCTCTAACGAGGCGTTAAAACACGTTCGCTTAAATCTCGTTGCAGCTGGGTCAGTCTGCAGCTGGGTAAAACAAAGAAGGTGCATGGAGCCCATTTCTGCAACTCGGCTAATGAAGGGCAAGGTGCTCAGTCCTAGGTCGGTCACACAGCCATCCCCTGATCCTAACCTTAAACAAGTGTAAACCATCTCACCTAGACATGAGCTGATCTCCCTCTTGCTCTAAAGATTAATGCTGCCAAATGCTACCAGAGCAAGACAGACTCTGCAAAATGGAGACAGAGAAATCTCCAGGCTGATCCACCTATTTCAATGGCACACACGTGTCCGAGAGTACTCAGTTACACCGTTAAAATAGCAGTTAAAACAGCAGTCCCCATGAGCAGCTCTTTTTCCTGCTTTGCAGCTTGTGCAATAGGCAGTTGGGGTTGGGGTTTTTTTTTCCTTTGATCAAGACACCTAAGTCACACCAGTTCTCGAGAACTGCTTTCATGCCTCTCTGAATGTCGTTTGCATCTTTCTCAGGATGCCGTTGCCAGCTGAACCTTCCAGCAAAGTGCCACACGTTGATGCTCGAAGCAGCATGTGCTTTGGTCACAGGAGAAGCACTAAACCCATCCTGACACCCAAGACAAGGCTTCATGCAATAAAGAATATCAATAAGATTGCCAGAGCTGTAAAGCAGCACCAGCAGCCCCCTCCCGAGCCCTGGACTGGAAAAGGGGAATTATCATCTCTAGACAGCAGCTGAAATAGATTTATAACAAGCACAGTTTGCTTTTCAGTTTCTCTTCCCCTGCAAGGTGTACTGTTAAAAAGCACGAGTCAGGGTGAGAAATACTGTGCAAACTCAGCAACCACCTGCACCCCCATCCCTGGCTGTTCAAGGCAAGTCCAGCTAAAATGCAAGTTAAATTCTGTCCCCCAACCTGATGCAGTTTTGGGGGGGTTTAAATGACAGAGACACGCAGGCTTGAGGCTGTGAAAGGGACCTGGAAGACAAGCCCTGCTCGAAAAAGGGCAGGTGAGCAGATTCTGTGCACAAAAGAATTGTGCTCTGGAAAAACAGGTATGCAAGGCCAGCAACGGGAGGCAAGATGACAGCAGAAAGGGAGCTCTGGTGTGCTTTGTCCAGGCTAATTTTAACAGAACTTCCACCACTTCCCATAGGAAACTACTTCACAGCCCAATACATCTCTCACTGTCAGCAAGTTTCCCTGATGTTTGAGCGATATTTTTCTTCTCTTTAGCTTCCTCTAATAAGAGCCTAAATAGTTCCTCTCCTCCCCTTGGATGCCATTAGATAGTTTTAATGACCGCTCAGGAGCTTGCAGCTGAGCTAAATTCAATGATAGTGCTCTTCGTGGCAGGTAACTTGGCCGATATTAAGGAAATCACTGCAGATTTACACCAAGATAATCAAGATCCACAGCTTGCTGAGAGCTGTTAATAAATAGAGGGGAATCAGAGCCATTTGGTAAAATCCTTAATGACTTAACAGCTTGACTTCAGTCTTATTGTTTGCTCTTATTATTCCTGTCTTATTGTGAAAACATGTGTGGGAGAAACAGCATTTATTTTGGGACTTGATCAAGTACCAGCCAAAGCTATTAGACTCTTGGGTCATTTCTAAAGTAAATTAGAATTTTAATTTCATTTCAACATCCATCCCTCCTCTTTTACAAGAGGTTTTTTTAAAAACAAATTACAAGCTTAGTTTAAAAAGGGAAAAGCTGATTGTCCTCATGATTAACACACGCACCCATGCAGAAGTGAGGAAGGAGTTAAAAATGTATATTAAAACAAAGCAAACTTTGTCTATTGGATACATGAAGACCCTTTATAATAGTCTCATATAGTGTTTTAGTATTATATTGTTTTAAGGATGGGGAAAGAGAAGCAGAGTGAGACCACAGTGACTTTCCCGTGGCACAGTCGAGACCAGCAGCTCCCACCTCTGTCTCCCAGTTTAGTCCTCTGTGCATAGGTCTCCCCTGTGTCTTGCAAAATCCTGGGGCTCAGATTGCTCCCCAGTTTCTGAGTTGTAGGACCACGCTCAGCTTCTGCCCATCCCATATCCCTCAACCCCAGGCTGGCAACCCAGTAAAGGTGTCGCTGAAGGGTGGCACAACTGGGACAGCTGCAAAACAGTACTCGGGCGCTTTTCTCCATCCCAATAAACCAACAAAATTCCCTCTCCATGGGGATAGATGAGGAGCCAGGAGGACAGGGCAGCATCAGCAACCCCATCAAAATATTTCTGACTTCAAGAACTTGAATGAAGACTTTAAAAATGAGAAGCAGCATCTTCAAGATGACCATCCTCCATGGGCTGCTGCGCTGGCAGCTCACTGACCCAAAGCTGCTTAGTGATAGCCATTTTATTTTTGCACCAAGTAATAATTTATCATCTTTGAGGGGGTGGGGAAAATAGCTCGTGGAAATGACATTCTTCCGCAAGGCTTTAACCCTTGAAATCCTGGCATTTTCCAGGCCGCCTGCCAATTCAGTTCTCAGGGGAAAGAGTGTTTGTTGATCTGTTGGCATGTTAAAACCTCATTCAATTCATCAAACCCTGGCACCAGCTTAAAATAAAAGAAGCGTCCTTAATGCAGGGATATGAGCAATAGAAATGAGCATGCTTCTTCTGCTGCCTATTTACAAACCACGCTTTTTAACAGATCGGCCACCTCCTGTCTCCATTGCATACCAGGGATCCCACATTTGTTATGATTTTAAAACTCCGTAGCGTTCTCAAAGATAATACCTGATTTACTGAAGGGAAACCGGGCTGGGCAGTAAATAATGATGCTATGGTAAATAGAGCAATATAGCAATTGCCCTTCTGCACCCTCCGTAAATACTCCAAGAGATTAAATGACTTGGCTAAGGTCATATGGAGAAAGTGAGCATGAGAGGCCGAGTATCTGAGCCCCTGAGTCACTATCTTAACTACACAGCGGTGATTGCAGTCGGATTAGCGTTGCCATAAGAAGGTTGTCCGCGCTGTTTCTGGGAATGATGCGGCTAGCAGGGGCAGGGGGGGCTGCCTGTCAGCACATCACTTTCTGCTTTAACGCTGTGCTCTTCTTTTCTCAGTAGCTGTCAGATCTGAAGGAGATACGATGGTATCTTAAGAGCCTTCCCATTTGGCTGGACAAGCTCTAGCTGGGATGGATGACAGCAGTTGTGAGATAGTGCTGGGACAGTTAAAGTTTGGACCAGTCTCATATACACACGTGCCCACGAGCCCTTGTTTTTTGTGCTTGGTAGTAAACTGCTTTCTGCTTTAGTCTTCTCCTTTACCCTGCTCATTCATCTATTACTCAGCTGCTATTTTATAATGAAGCTAAAATAATGCCACCGTCAACAGCACCACCAAATCTATAGCGAGCTGACAGCGCAGGTCATGGCAAGGAGAGGGGTTTAGGTGGGATACTAAACCAGGGAGGCTGTTGCCATTAAATCACGCTGCTCTCTCTTGGATCATAGCAGCGACTTGCAATTGCAGGAAGATGTGAATGGGTGGTGGTGGGGTAATTAGGTCATCTGTTATTTCACTCACAAATTTCCCTCCGTGAAATAATAGACTTACAGCACAACATCAGGGGCCAGATCGTCAGTTGGGGCAAAGCAAAAGAGGAAAGAACCGGATGAGTTTCCCACAGCTCAGCAAGGGATCCCCTGCACCAGGGAAGGATCTGGCCCTGCGAGGAGCACATGGTCGCCATCTCAGAGAGCCCAGTCTGCCCCGTGGTAAAGGGGTCTTGGTCAGGGATTGACAGCCCAGCTGTAAGGCTGCGTTTTGCTCTAGACTCCCGCAGCAGGACGCTTGAGACCAGCCTGCCCAGGTCCGACAGTGCTTTGAAAATCCCACGAAGCACCTCTTTTCATTAGGTATCCAAATCGCTTTAGAAAATTAGGTTACCTTTCGTTCCTCTGTGCCTCAACTTGCCAGATGTATAACGAGGAAAATAGCACTGGGGTGTTTTCTAGTTTGGAGGGGCACAAGGTACCCCGAAGCTCAGCGGTGAAGCTGAGGACAGGGGACGCACACACACACACATCCCGGTGCTGGGTGCACAAAATCCACGGTGTTCTTCTGCACAAACCCCAGCCCCCGGGTGAGTGGTGCCATTCCCTGCTGCCCAAGGCGAAAATGCCTGGGCAGCCCCAAAAATCTGGCTTGCCAGAAAATTGTTTACACAACAGGCAAGGGAAAGCTTAAAAAACCAGCCAAATTAGAGGCAGCATGAATAGCCTGTAAGCAGGAAACCGCTCTGGACCCAGCCCACAGCCCCCAAAGGTGTCAGTTGACAGCACAGGATGGGAAGTTGATGGTAACTGTAATACCAAAGGAGTGGCCACATGCAAAGCAATGATTTAGAGACTAATGGGAAGGGGGAAGGCCTTGCCTGTGTTCCTCAGGGACTCACAATTCCCACTGGCTCTTTTCGGCTGGGTGAGGGGTGCAGGATTGCGCCTTTCCCAAGGAACGGCAGCGGCGCGGCAGCACATCCCTGCGGTTGTCACACTCAGGGCTCCAATTCCTCCCAAAAGCAAATGCTGGCACCTGTGGCACTTTCCGCCCTTTGGGGGATGGCATTGCTATTGAAAACAAGGGGAGGTGCGGCAGCAAACCCCTTACCCGCATCCCTCCAAAGATGGGAATCAGCCCCGTTGTGAAGGGGTCCGCTCCTTGTCTGTCTGTCTGTGCTCAGGGCTGGAGGGAGCTGAGTGAGCATCCGACCCCAGGCACTTTGCTTCTCCCCCTGCCTTACAACAAAAAAAACCCAAACCTCCATCCAGACCAAAATGCAACTCAAAATAGAAAAAGAACTGCAAATTTAATCCACTGTAATAATGCCAAGGTGCAGCCTTCTGCCTAGAAGAGGAAAATAATAATGTTCTCCTAAACATACATATAAAATTTATATACTCTATATAAAAAATAAAGGGGGGGGGGGTTTAAAGGGAAGCATCAGCTCAGACATTTATATAAGATTCTGCAGTACTGTTAGCAAACACATGAATCAGTTACTGGGTGAAACTGGAAATGGAGAGAGTAAAAGTAAATCACTGGCAAAACAAATCTTAGATGTCCTGAAAATGAACACAGGTACCTACAACCCACAAAAGAGTTTAAACAGACTCTCTCCCCACCGCCACTTACTACTTAGCTGAAAGACCAGGGGAAAAGCTTATGTCTTCCACGGCTTCCCACACTTGTCTCCGATCTCTTTCCAACTACCTGGTGCTATCCTCTGCGCTGGAGCTGGAGAGGATGGAAATATAGTGTTTGCAGCAGGGCCGCCTATTCAAAGGGAGGGGGAGTGGTCAGTCCTGCATCCAGGGCGGTGGGAAAGGAGAGCTCCACGCCGCTCATGCTCCGGCGGCCACCGCTAGCCAGGAAAAAGCCACCTCTGGCAGATGTCACGCCGTTGAGGAAAAAAAAAAAAAAAAAGTGATGTTGGTTGAGGTGGTCATGGGGGGCAGCCTCCTGCTAGCCCCCCTCCACCCCCAGTGCGGGGTACTGGGCTGTGGTGGTGGTGGCCTTTGTGTCCACGCTGCTCCTGCGTCCTGTAAAGCGAGCCGAGGGCTTCAGCGGGTTTTGCAAGTGCTACTCCGGCCCCCCAAAGTCCCTGTGAAGTGGAGCTTATACTTGCACGGCGACTAAAAAAAAAACCAGGCACGCAGAGCACGACCAGGGTGAGGTTTATCCAGCCCTGATCCCCGAACCTCGGCTCAGCTCCTGCCTCTGCCTGAAGGTGCCTAATGGCAGAAACTGCTGTTTCCTCCTAAAAGGTCCCCTGGGCACTTCTGCCTTTCCTGCTCCCGTGCATATCCCAGGGCACCGCCGGCTTTCTGGTGCCTGCCTTACCCCCAAGGCTGGGCAGGATCCAGCCATCAGGCTGCTGTGGACACAGCCTGGTAGCCTGCCCCAAAACCCCTTATCACACGCCTCTGGTACCAGGCGTGCCAAAAAAAAAAAAAAAAGCCATGGTATCTGCTGCTTGCTTTTAAAAGCATAAAGGCTGAAGCAATCTCCCCTTATATAAGGCACCAGAGAAGGGAGATGCTGGGGCAGCACTGGGAGCCACTGGTTCAGCTCCCTCCTCTGACAGAGGTGCCTGGTCCCAACCTGCATCACCCCACAGACTGTTTTTAATGCAGATGCTAAAGGAGGCCAGGGGCTTTCTGGAGAGAAGGCTGCTGGGACCTGAAGGGCAGGCGAGCGCTTTCCCGGCTGGGCAGGAAAAGGCAGAGGGACAGAAACACAGGTTGCAGCGGGCTCACTTCAAAAAAAACCCAGTGTAAATTACCTGCTTCGCTCTGGGAGTGCAGGACCTGGGGCTGCCCTCTCCTAACGCCTCTGCATCCCCCTGCCCAGCCTGCCCAAACCCTCGCAGCCTGGCCAGGGACTTCTGAAGCCCCAGCTCTACCCCCAGATCCTGGATGCAAGAAGACGAGCCCATCCTGCTTCTCCTGCTCTTGCTTTCCAGGCAGCAAAGCTGCTTTTTCCTCCAGGAGAGGGCTCCAGGCTGATAATCCTCTCCAGCTACAGCACAGATCCCCGTCATACCGTCTTTGTGAGCAACCACTCCATCTGAGCCCCTACCAGCAGCCTCAGGAGCGGGGCAAAGCCCAAACACCAAGGGTTACATATGTGCTGATCTGGGACATTTTGTTTATGGGCGAAATGGGAGGCTGGGAACAGCTGCTGTGATTTTCCCTAGAAATCCTAAAAGCAAACTGTAATATAACAGCAAAAAAGAGGACACAGCCATGGGACTTGGCCCTTATTGCCTCAATGCACGGACACTGTAATATTCTGCTTGCCAGAATGTTTGCAGAAGTGGCTGGTTTTCAGGGAAGTTTGCAGCGTCTTCACAATAAAAAAAAATGCAACATGCACATCTAAGTACTGTCACTGGAAATCCAGGCTGAAGTATTGATCAGTCTGAGGAGAGAAATAACTCCCGAGGACAGCCCTTCCCAGTCCAAAAATGGGTATTTTGGATACTCCCAGCTAAGTGGACATTTGCAAAGTGCAGACCAAAACTGCATTTGCTGTGACATGGATAATTTCTGCCTGCACAGGGCTTCTGTGGCATCTACTGCTGCCAGATGCTATCCAGAGGAATCAAATGTGCAAAACTAGTGTTCACAGGCATAAAGGTCTCTCCTGTTCTTCACCCACCAGTCCAGGAGATTGCTCAAATGCACATAGTGACAAATAAAAAGAAAACCCCAATATTTATGCACATAAAACTATTAACAGGTCCTTCAAGGATTTTCTCCAGCTCCTAAATGAAGAATGTATCTCTCCTTTAGCCCTTGCTTTAACTTAGAAACACACGGCTACAGGTGGCCCGAATATACGTTACCTGTTGAACTTGCAGCCGTAAGGCACGGATCGCTCTTGTAGCTATTTTAACGCAGGAAATTATTTACAGGGTTCCCATCTTCTCAGGAAGGTTTCCAGCCTCCTGGGCTTTGGTACAAAGCCTCAGTCACGTCTGAGCGCCAAAGGAGTGGAATGCATCCAGCAATCAATTTTTATCTGGGCAACTCTTCCCAAGGCTGCAGGATAACCCCGCTGGCAGCTGCAAACAAGATGTCTTTCCCTGGGCTGGATGCTTTGCTCTGCAGCAGACGGTTCTTCCGATACAGTAATCTATATATTAATAGCCTCTGTATTATGGCTGTCCAATCAACTGTGTGTCTGCAAAATGGAGACGCTTCTGGTTTCAGCTGTTTCTTACAAGGCAGCACGATGTCTGCTGCGTGCAGATCACCTCGCTCGGCTTGCACGTGGTGGCCTGATTTTGGGCACATCAGTCACCTAAGTCTGTTGCTTCAGCTCGCAACAAAAAGTTGGGTTAAATTTCGGGTAGCTCATGGAATTTATCATACAGCCATTGTGCATCGAGAAGTACTTTCCATTCCAGATGGTTTGGATTTTCTTTGTACTCGTAAAAAAATAAAATGATTCCTTAATGTTTAACTTAAGTAGTTATTAATGTTTTTACCGAGTCTGAGATGTCTCGTGGATGTTTCACAGGTTGTGCACTAGTAGGCTGCTTCAATTTAGGGGCACACGGGCACACGGGCTCCTTCTGGAAGGTGCTGGATATAGGTGTCAGCAGAAACAGCCCCTTTCCCAATAACCTAAGAAATCCTTATCACTGTTTTGCAGCTAGAGGAATGGATGGAAAACGAAAGCAGCATCATACTGAAGGTGGCTATGACTGGAGAGGGTCACAGTTTGCATCCTGGAGCTGGGCAGTGAGCAGGGATCACCTGGGCAAAATTCATCACGGCCAAGTGCTCTGAGTTTCACTGTCACCTACCACAATTGACTCTCTTGCAGCCGCCCAGATTACTTTCCAGGGAGACATCCTGCAGACTTGTGGTCCTGCTTGAGGATCATAAGCCACTAAGGGTGAGAAGTTGCATGTAATAAGCTTCCACATCCCTTTATGGATCTATAAGTATCATCATTTCCATACTACACTGGAAAAACAGAGCAGGAACTGATAAAATGACCCTGAGCGCCTGAATCTGTCTGCTTTTAGTTGGCATTACACGCTGACTCCGGTACAAGGGAGCAAAAAAAGAGGGTCTTGATTTGGAGGGTTACCTTCCCAGCCTCTGTTTGCCCTGGGAGAAGGTGACACAGCCAGATCAAGGAGCTGCCTGTGCTTGTAAATACTGTGGCAGGTTTGCCCAGGCTGCAGCAGCATTCCCTCCTGCCCCTCCTCAAAATCAAGGCAATGACACGCAGCCTGTGCCCCAGATGCTTCAGCAGTGGTCCCCCAAGAGCTGTGCACATCTGGTGGCCAGGTGCTGAGGCTTTCCGTCGCTGGCTGGCCTCGAAAGCAAACTGGAGGCACCATCAGAGCTCAAGCCTTCTGGCCAGCGGGCCAGGGACGAACACCCGATTAATTGCCTCCTCGTATGGAGCCCAAGGGTGCTGCATGCCCTGTCCAAGTTGAGGGGAAATATCTGTCTTCAAAAGCGGGAGAATAGGGATTTTCCACCTTTGGGTCAGGCAGGAGCTCAGATCCATCATCTTGGGTATGATGTGATGGATACAGAATATACGCTAAAAGAGAAGCAGTTCAGGGTGTATGGGAGCATCCTGAATGCTTAAAGGGGGTCCACAAATGACTTTTGTGAGGCTAGATTAGGTTGGAAGCTGCTACAGTTAAATCTCCTTTATACGGATTGAGTTAATTGCTATAAACTTGCTCATACATGGTTCATCTCACTTCTAGAAGGGGTACAAGAACCATGCAGAAACAGACTTTAAATAACTGTGCCTGAAGATGTTAGACTGGCTTGGATGTGATACAACGTGCAGAAAAATCCCTTCCTTCAGCTTTGAGTTTTCATTTTTAGTCTATACACATCACTATAAATACATATATGTGTATATATATGATAAAACCCAGAATAACACCAAGTCCCATCCATATTTTCATTCTGGAAGAGGAAGTGAGAAATTTCCACTCAGCTCTAACTCTAATGTTAAGCAACATCTCTAGGGAAGTTCTAGCCATAACATCACCAGTCTGAGCACTTAAGATGCAAATTTGTGAGTTTTGCCTTGTAAGCACAAAAAACAATCACTTTTCTAAAAGCCAACATAAATATTATCATTGCAAACTCCTTTGTGCAGGTGCCTACCTCGCTCACACCATTAACAACATAGGGGAAGGATGCACAGGAACTCCTGAAAGCTGTAAGAAAAAGGTGATTTAGTTCTCATTTATGAAAATGTTAACTGGAAAATCAGTCATCATTTACCAGTTCTGTCATCTTAAGAAAAATTAGGCCTGTTGGTTGGGAGGGGGATCTTTTATTAGACTATCTGATAGACTCAGAAAAAAAACAGATAAGATTTCATCACATATACCCTCTTCAAATCTGTAAATTAAAATCCTCATCCAAAATCATTTAATCTAAGACTATAAAGCCAGATTTCAGAAGTGCTCTTTTCCCAGGCAAGCATATAAATAAAGATCAGATTTACAAAAATGCTATCAACTAACAATTCCTGCTCAAACACATCTGGCCAGATTTCAAAATGAATTCAGCAGCCAGTTAATCACTTGCTCTTTATTACTTAACTTACTATTAGCATGGGGGTAAAAAAAGAGAGATATTTTTATTTTCTTTTATCTGTTAAAATATTCCCTGCATCTTGCTGTAGTGAAATTCAAAACGTTGATAAAAATCTTGACATTTTAAAAAAGTCAACTGCTTCCCAAGCCAGTATAAAAATAAAGAAAATGAATTGAGGCCACTTAACTGCTTCCCTTTGCATCCTCTTTTAAAAAAATAAGATTAGCACCACGGTGAAAATGTCATATAAAACCCATTCTGAAAATAATAAGCAGCTTATTATGGTTAAACTATGAGGATAATGAATGGGAAACTGTAATTATCATTACTGCTGTTGCTGTTGTCTGAGGACACCAGCCGAAATCCGAAAGCTGGGTCCCCTTGTGCCGCCCGCTCTCTTTACATACTGGTTTCTGTAGTGTAGGTGGCCTTGCCTGGAGAGCAGGGTGCGGTGGCTTTGGTGTCCTGGGCTTGGAAGACCTCCCTCCCGGCAAGCGGTGCCTCCAAAAATGTTGGGGAAGGGTTGAGCGGTGAAAAAGCTCCTGCTCTGCCGCTAAGGACTGTCAGCGAGGCTGAAGCAGCATCTGGAGAACAGGGAGAGCCCAAGTTTTCCATTTGGCTCCACTCAAGGTGGTCCTGCAGACCTCCGGAGGTCTGTTTTCCCCCCGCGAGAGAGGGACACCTCGGCAGCAGCGCCGAGCACAGCGTCTCAACTGCACCCATAAATCAGCTCGTGGTCCCCATGCGTGATCCCGGGCCTGGAGAAAGGAGCCGTTGGCTTTCCATCACCATCGTTTCGTGACTCACCACTTGACTCAGACCCAACACAGCACATCCTTTGAAGTCGCTGGGCTTCTCCTTTCATGGCTCACATCTTTTCAGCGTCAGAAATGCCACTGTGCTGGGGGTGAGGGGGAGAAAGAACTCGAAGGACGTAAGAATTAAGCGATTTCATTGTATTTGGGTTATACGGCTAGCTGATAAACCTGGGAAACTCTCTTTTTCTTGAGGCCTTTTTTCCAATATCAAACGGACCTTTTTGTTCTCCCTCAGCTGACAGACACACAACAGAGGACAACAGGATTTGGTGGTTTTTACAATAATCTCAGGAGGCCCGAGCTGAAATCTGCGCCCTCCTGGGTACCACCATCCAGACAGAAACCTGAGTTACATGCTCAGCAAAGAAAATATTATTATCCCGCGTTTCTGTATGAGGAACCGTAGGGCAGGGAAGTTGCCGGTGATTGGAGATATTTCAGCACAGTGCTCTAATTGCACGTCTAAACCAATGCAAAAATGTATGTATCTTACAAAATACTTTATGCTATGAGAGCGAGCAGGAGGGGAAAAAAAATACAGTAGCAGAAATGCGAGGCTTGGGTTTGTGGAAATGAGTTATTAACATGTCCTTTACCTCTCTGTTTATTTTCCACATGGTTCCAGGTCAAGGAAAGTTTGTCTGTGACAAAGATTAGGCTTTTGGAACAGCTGTGTCTTTTCATATTTAATTCCTGAGCTCCACCAAGCACGTTTGGACAGACTGTCTTTTGTATCCTCCGCCGATTATCGGGGGAGCTCAGGCGGGATAACAGGACACAGGTGACATCCCCTGAGAGGTGTGATGTTCCCCTCCGTGAAGGACACCAAGGGCTCCAGGAGGAAAAAAGAGGAAAAATAACACTTGTACTGGCAGCCTTAATACACGCTGTCACCATGCCTGCCTGGTGATGGAGGGGTTATTTATGGCCAGGCTGAGGATCGCAGTGCTGGGTCCCACATGTGAAGTGAAAGTGGAAGTATGTGGGTGGGAGGGGAAGCAGCAGCTCCGTCTCATTTATCAGCGCTCCCGGGGCCGAGCAGGTTTCCACCCGGATCCAGGCTGCGTTAAGGAGCTCTTCGCGTCTCCCAAGGCGTTTCCTCAGCACATGCGGCACTACCTGACCCCGAGAGCATGACCGCGTCCCGCCATCCATCCTCCAAGAATGGCTGAGGCAGATACACCTACCCGGGAGAAGGGGGACCCTCACCCTTGTCCTACGACCTGCTTTAGGTGCTTCGTTAACCTGTCCGTCCTCATTGCAGCTCCACAGCTCTCCAAAAAAGCCACCCCGGGCAGCTCGGGATGTGCCAGCTCGCCTTCCCCCTTCCCAGCACTCACAGAAGTCTGCGGGAGCCAGCGTGGGCCCACGGGTTTTAAGCAAAGCCGAGGGGGGGTGGAGGGGAGGGGAGGTCATGGCGGGGTTAGCTGGTGAACAGCAAACAATCTTAATTTATGCAAAAAGCAGTCTGGAAAAAATGACATTCCTGGTTGTCTGCATATATAATATACAGAAATCCTAAATAAAGGAGCCAAAGATGTTTCTATGAATTAGACCTTTATCCTTCCAGCATCCCAGAGCTCAGCCCATGAATTTGGGTGAGTTTGCCTTTTTAATTGCTCTGTCTTTCTAATGCAGGCTATTTAGAAGCTGCACGAACAATGCCCTATAGGAAATCAAACAGGTCATTTGGGCTACAGCTTTTATCTGGTTTTCCACCATCTTAGACAACAAACACGCCATTAATGTCTGGAAACACAGCTTTGATTTCAACTTCAAAACCACAGCCCAGATCACTGCCAGTGATGCCCAGTGACATGTTTAAGGCCAGCCCATGTCCCAGCACTGATTAATTCCTCCCTGCCCTTATACCTGGGTGCCCACGTGCACCTCCCACCTCAGTGGAGTTGCTCTGGATTTTATTCTGGAAAAAAGACCACAGCGTGGCTCTTTCTGATTGAAAACTTCCCATAGTAAGCAAGTACAGGCTTTACTCTTGGTCCTAGATTTGGCCCTCCATTAGGATAAGGAGGTTTGCAAAGGATCTCTGGGCTAGTTGCTGGACCAGGTGTAGCAAACAAGCTGTATCTTCATTAACACACATCTTCTGTGCACTTGAATAACACCTGGTTTCTTCTGCTGCTGATTCTCCATCTTTGACTATCTACAGAGTCTCAGCACAGTCTTGTCCCACTGCAGATGCTCCTCAGGAGGCCCAGCATGAAGTCCTGGTATCCTCACCCTTCATAACCTGCAAATGTATGTGTTTTTAACACAAAGTCCAGAAGAAACTGCATCCCAAAGGTATGTCTGAGCCTCTTACTCCTGCTCCCATCGCTGGGGACCCAAATGCGGCCGCCTGCTCACATATCCAGAGTGCCAGCCTGTGGGAACCTGCATCCCAGCAGGTTTTCCCTAAGGTTTTTCCTTGATGTCTCCGGGGCACAGCTGGCAGCTCCAGCCAGATGCCCTGCAGCAGGGTACGGAAATTTTGGCTCAGGCTGAGAGCGCGTGAGAAGGGGAGCAAGGCTCGCAGGAAGGGCTGATGCAGAGTGCCGTGGTAGAGTGTCACCGGGCTGTCGCTCCCACTCCAGACGCTTTTCCTAGATGGGGAATGCCTCAAGCTTCACCAGGCAGTGATAACGTGGCATTGGCTTCCTCTCAGTCTCTTGGGCAAGCTCCAAGCCTCGATTTTCCGCTGGCAAACCTCTCCTCGGTCTGCCTTTTCGAGTGGCACTGCAAGCATTTGGGACCAGGGTACACATGGCAACAGGGGATGGATTTCACAGAGGGTGAGATGCCATCGTTGCCCAGCCTTTCCCAGACCTGCAGGTAGCAGATGGCTTTTTTATTTCCCACCTGCGGTATAATCTCACAGTGCAAAGATGCGGTTTCTCCTGTTGCTTCTGGTTGAGGGAAGAACACACACGGCTGGTGATGTTAACCCTCGTCCTTATCTGGAAGGTCTCACTCAGCTGGTACTGAGTCCTTGGGTTTTTGAAGTCAGCAGGAGTCTGGCCTGGGGAAAGTTTACGGGATGAGTTTTGGCTGTCCCGATGGAAACTGTTTCCAAAAATCAGCGAATGCCATTTTCAGTGCATCGCAAGGAACTGAGGCTCACAGCGCCAGTTCATTCAGTGCCTATAAATCTCCCTCTGAGACTTTATAAATCTCAGCTGGGAGTTTCATTTTATTTTGGCCACCCTGGGCACAAGCACCGGGCAGTGCCGTGAGCACGGATGCAGCCTTGCTTACCCCAATGCAAATAGGATGAGAAATTATTTTTTTCAATCCCACCCTGAGCATCTGTGGGCTGAAAGGGACCTTGCTGAAACACAGAGCAAGCTGAATTTACCTCCTCCCTGAATGAGCTTCATTAGCTCGTGCAGTCAGCTCCAGATTTTAATGGATGCAGCAAATGGGAGAAATAAAATAAATGCTACAATCAAAGTGCTTAAACCTACGCCTCGTCTATGCCAACACAAACCCTGAATCGGAGGAAGCATTAGGCTAAATATAGATCCTCAAGCAAAATCGGAGAGCTTTTATTTTTTTTTTTTTCCCCTAGGTTCATACTGTAAAACATCTGCTGAACAGTTTCCTATAACTGTTTTTGGCTTTTAAATCAAAGAAAGAAGAAACAATGTCCCATTTTTGTAGAGAGAAAAGGAGGGGGGAATAATAGACCTTCCTCTCAAAGCAGGATGACAATAAGGATAGAAATAGAAAGGGGAGAGCTTTGAAACATCTTGAGTCCAGACAAGAAGGGGATGGATGGCAGGTTCAGGTATCTCGGCTTGCTTTGGCTGCTTCCCATTTCAAGAAAGAGCTGGCAAAACTGCTGACAGCCGAAAGGGAAAACCCACGGGCAGAGCTGGATCCTGCCCTGCAGCTGATGGGCTGCGGGTCAAGAGGGACCTGGAAAGGGGGTGCAACAGTGCTGGGGGAGCACAGGAAGGCGAGTGGTGCTAGTAGTTTGCTTGGAGGGAAAAATACATTATTTAGCAGGAGAAAGAAGGGGAGGAGCTCTGATGCAGTTTTAATGGCTTTTTCCCCAACCCGGGAGAAAATCCTCTGCTCCTTTCAGCATCTCATGGCCCCATCTGAGCTCCTCGGGGTGCCCCGCAGCTGCAGCCGCCTCCACCCACCTGCAGCAGCCGGAGGGGTCCCCTACACCCAGGGTGGGTGGCCCTGAGCTGCCACATCTGTGTCTGCTCCCCTTGGCACCGCCATCACATCGCAGGCAATCCACTGCCCGGAGCCACCCGTTTTTCCCCGCCACCTTCACCGAGGCCACCGAGCCCCTTCCCCGACACCCAGGGAGGGGACACGGCTGGGGGGACGTGCAGCCCACGCTGTCACACCTCTTGGGCTTCTTGGCAGCAGTGCCTGCGCAAAAGCCTTTCCTGCCAAGTCACAGGATGCGATGACGGTGCGGCTGGGAAAAACTTCAAAACAGCCCAAACAATCGGAGATTGTCTGCAGAGAGCGGGCTCTAAAATTGGCTCCTTGGATTAGCAGCAGGCTCACCCCTGGGGCCTTTGTCAGGAGAACTGGGCTCAGCAGTGATGACGGAGAAGGACCTAATCTCGCTTCCTATCTGTGATATGGGTCAAATTTAGCCCGGCTTTGCCGGCTGTTCTCGTCCCTCCGTGACCCGCTGGCATCCAGGCACCCAGACAGCAGCTGGCCACAGCAGCAGGGCCAGGAGTGACTTCCCGCTCTCAGAAACCCTGCAGCGCCTGTACGACTTATATGACTCAGGACTCGGCAATCCTTTTTTATTTATTTCCCCAAAAACGTTGCTTAGGAACCAGCTTCCCCTCCGTAGCCCAATTCCCCTGCAGATCTGGAGGGTGGTGGACAAGGATTGCACTTTTTTACCGCTTTAGCACATGTTGGGCTGGATTTGCTCTTTTTAGGTAAATCCCAGTTAGGCAGTGGTAAAGACCCTCCGGTTCATAGGGGTTTTTTAGCACCTTTGGTCCTTGGCATGAGGGTCTCCTGCCACAAAGCCCCTGCCATCAGCACCGGGGACCGGGGCTAGGATGGTAACATGTCCCCATCCAGCCGTGAAGCTCTTTCCCCATCTCTTGTCCCATGGCTTGGCCCCGGCATCCTCCTGATCCCAGCACCCTTGCAATACTTGCGTGCTCCAGAGCTGCTCTCAAGGATGTATTAAACATGGTCGGCCCACGTCTAATGGCTCTTACAGACCCATGGGCTCCCCCCCGGGCTGTGCAGACTCACTTCTCCCTGCCGCATACAGCAGCATCCCTCCAGCATCCCTCTCCCAGCCCAACACCTTGGAGGAAACCACGGACAAAAGAAACTCGGAACAAAATCCAGGAGCTGGGAAGTGGCAGGCGAGGGCCTGTGTCAGATCGGCCGGATTGCCCAGGAGGAAATAATTGAAACAAGGCTCCGGCATGTGCTGGGAGATGGGATGTGTCGGGGAGATTGCTCCCTGCCAGCCCTCTCTGGGCGCTGCGGGCAGGGACCAGCCGCTCGCCTGCCTCAGCCCACGTGTTCGGCGCTGCCGGCCGAGATGGCGAGGGAAAGGAGACATCAGAATAAGGCATTTTGGTAAAAAACCTCTCTGTAATTGAACTCCTGCAGTCTGCACGAAAGGGGCTTTGCTTTCCGCAGGAGGTTCCCCTCAATCCTGCCAAAGCCAGAGAGAAAACGATGTCACAGGTGCTTCCCAAGAACCCAGAGCCACTTCTTAGAATCCTGCTCTGGAATATAGCTTCTACGCAGGGCAAAGAAGGTCTCCTAACCTTAAAGACCTGCTCTAAGGCCCATTTATCCACCCTGGCTTTGCAGGAGGGGAGCTGTAGAGGATGGGGGACGGGGAGCATCCTTTCCTCTGTGTTGGTACAGTGCCCAGTGCCAAGGGGGCTGCGGGTGAAACCTCAGCGCTGCGATAAACGTGTAAAACATATTTCAGCTCCAAGGGGCTATTTGTGATGCAAGGGGGCTACGGCAGAGGGCAAAACCATTTACCCTTCCAGGAGAATGAGCTCTTGTATGTGTGCAGGTGCCTGGGGCTCAGAGAGGGGGAAGGCAGTAACTCACAGCAACAGGCTCATTAAAAAAAACAAACAACAAAACACTAGGAAAGGCTGGAGAAACAGGGTCTGGGGGAACAGTGGGGCTCCCCAAGCCCACCCCACCCTGGTGAGGACCCACGCCGAGGGCAGAGGCACATCCATCCTTCTAGGAGAGACCACCTACAACATGTGCATCCATGGGAAAACTTGCTTGTGCGTTTGGGTCCACGCATGGGCAGGAATAAGCGTGTCTTCCTTTCTTCAGGTACGCCCAAGTAGGCAGGACACCCTCCTTTGAGGACAATGCTGAGGCACGGGTGGCATGGGGGAAGCCCCCAAAGTGTCCCCGGGAGATGCAGCCCCCCCGGAGCAGGGTGTCCTGCCCTCCTGCTCTCGGTGGGTGATGCCAGAAGGGTTGCTTGCGAAGACAAATTCATGGGACAAGTTTATATTCTCGCAGGCATGCCTTTGCCAGAGTGTTGATTGCAAGCAAAGGTTTGCAGCTTGGAAACTTGGAAGGGTCCAGCTATTTTCACTCTCTCTCTCCCAGGCTCTTTCATTCATGCTTCCTCTCTCTTTTCCCCAGTGCATTTCTCACTCACGCTCTCATTCATGCTCGCTCGCTCATTCTCATTTTCCTGGCTGTATTTTTAGCTCCCTCGCCATTCGGAGGATGTGAACATTATCCCTGAGTCATGACTTTGTGAGGAAACAGGCAGCCAGGGCTCCCATTACAACCCGTGAGGGCTCTTATCAGCTGCAGCACAGGCTTGTTGGGGAGGGGGCTTTATCTCCGCGGTCCTCTCCTCTTCCTTTTTCTGCAGCTGCTGCAGCCCCAGCTCCTCCACCGAGGCCACGAGGCTCATCCCCTTGGCTGTGTCGTGATGCAGAGCTCAATGAGTTAAATGAAGATTGGCAGTCAGGAAATGGGAGTAAACCGTAAGGGCCAAAGAGCATCCTCGGTGCTGGGGTGGCTGCCGCAAGAATTACATCAAGCGAAAAGGTGTCTGGCAGGGCTTTGACACCAAATGCTGCTGGTGTTATTCCCAGCCCGTGCAAACAAACATGAGGTAATGGCACCTGGGGGCTTAGTCGTAAGCTTGTTCTGCATTTGGAAAACACAAAGCCCCTGAGTATTTCAGTCTGGCTCACGATAAGGTTGAAGCAGCAGCAAAGTGTTACATGGGCTCTGTTCCCACACGTGGATGAGCCATTGAAATAAAAACCATCCCACGTTAGAAATGATCGGAGCCAATCATTGATTTGGGCTTTGTTCCCAAATGCCAATGACATATTGCATGCTACAAGACGGTGGACTGTCTTCTGGAGAGAATAAAAAAATAATCCCACACGGGAGGAGCCAGCCTGGCCAGGATGCTGCCGGCACAGGCAGTGCCGCTGCCTGCTTGGGAGCTGCCCTCGGAGGCCCACGTGTGACATTAGGGATGATTTCCAAGTGACCCCTGGGTGGATGCCGGAGGGAGGAGGATGCCGGGGGGGGGGCAGCTTGCGGTGTATCTCGACACAGCCTTGTGCATCACGACACGGCTTTGCTAATCTCAGCGCTCTGTGCTGGTCGTGAGGCTCAGCTTCACCTTTTCATGACATTCAGGCTGGTTTTGGCTCACTTCCTCTGACTTTCCCCTCTAACCTTTATGTTATCTCCTTAATACTCTCTCCTCCCTTTTCCACCCATCTGCTTATTTTAGCTGCTTCTTCCTGCCTGCACGTGTGGCTGCTGCCCTGCCTTGCGATGATCTCCTCCCATGCCCCCTCCGTGGCAGAAAAGGGGTCATTCCCCTGCCCTCAACTCACGGAGAGAATTTTGCCCCATTTTCATGCTTTCGGAACCATCGAGGTAAATCCCCATCCCGCCACCCTGCTGCACGCCCATCCTCCCCAAACGTGGCTTCACCTCCCCATCCCCGCTCAGGAGTGGGACCTCCTGCCCCCTTTCCACGCACGCTGCAGAGCACGGGGCATCCCTGCAGCCTTTTACTCCGGCAGAGTCCGGCTTGTGGTTATCCCCCACCATTTCCCCAAAACCCCCTGTCTGCAATGAGCTGCTTCTGCATCCCAGACACCTATGGCTGGTTGTGCCAGCTATGCTGGCACTCAGCATCAGGGTGCTCTTTCCAAGCAGTTAAAATAGATCCTTGAGGTCTTCTGTCCTCGCAAGTCCTCCCACGGAGATGGTCCCACTCCTTCATCTCCTGCCTCTGCCGTGCCAGGAGCCAGGAGACGAATCCTGCGGCATCCCACCTTCAAGACCATTTGCTGCAGAGGGACAACGAAACGGATGCTGTCAGAAACTGCCAGAGGAGATGAAAGGCTGACACAGGGTCAAGAACCAGCTCAAGAAATTCAAGGAAGAAAAATCCACTGAGGGCTATTAAAGAAACCATTTTGGGGTCAGGAAATCCCAGAGCTGTGGCTATCAGCACTCAGAGAGGATACCAGGGAAGGATCAGGCCCTTTTCTTCTACTTCCCCCTCTGACTCCCAGTATAAGCTGAGAGTGGGGCCACTGGTTTGGTTTAATGCAACCATTTCATCACACACCTCTGAGCTGGTGGCTTTCTTCCCTGGGACAGACACAGCCCCCAAGGGGACACTGGGGAAAAAGGGACCTGGGGAAGGAAGCAGGGAAATTTTTCCACCGTGGACCATGCTGAGACACAATGTGGCGGAGGGGATCCTGATGGTGCAGGGTATCTCCCCATGACACCTGGTGCCTTTGGACTTATGTGGTGGGCAGGAGAGGACCAGCAGGAGCTTGGGAACGTTCGTGGTCATGTTTGTCCAAGAAACGAGGCCATTTGTAGTCCCAGAGTCAAAACACTCCAACAGTGGAAGCCAGGACTTCCTGGGCTGAGCCTCGTTGCTAAATAAAAGACAAAAGAAAGAGTAATTAGATGCCATTAATCGTTGTTAGGAGGATTTTTGCTGGCGGTCAACTCTCCTCTTGGGAGGACACAGCCCTAGCCTTACCCAGCACGACTGCAATAACACTCATGTGCGCATTGGGTTTATTTTAAGCACCCCCGCTCCCCGTTTTTCTCCCAGTCCCAGCAACTGCCAACCCTCCCATCCTCTCCTTCTTCCCCAGCCGTGCTCGCACACAGGTCAGATGTGCTCAGGGATGGGGCTGGCAGGAAAGGAGAAGACAACCAGGGACCACAGCGGGACCTAGACCACTCCAAGCTAACCGGGGACAGCAAACCCACGGGTGCTCCAAGCATCACAGCCCTGGAAATCTCAGCTACCATGTTTGCGAAGGGATACGACGCAAGTTATAAGCCAAGAATGTGTAAATGATTGGAAAATACTTGAAGTGCATTCAGCTTTGAGGGATGCGTGAAGGGTTAGTCCTGTAGACGTTAAAAGGATCCTCTGTCCCTGTCATTTACCTGCGCTCTGCCTTCTGTGTTTTCCCATTAGAGTTTATTAATTGTGATGGCTATTATTTTGTTGTATGATGAACACAGCCCTTTTGGCAGGCCTTGGGACATTGCCTAGAATTACAAGCAATTTAATAACAAGGAGCTGAATGCTAAGGCCCTGCTTTCACTCCTGCCTTATTGGTGAAAAACCCCACTGGCTTTCATCAAGAGGAGAGTCTCAAGAGAGCAGCCATGTCCCCCCCCCCCGGCTTCACCTGGGTGCTTTTACAGTGATCCTGCTCAGAAACATCGCAGATTTGCAAGGCTCAAGCAGAAAGCAAGTGCTGCCGGACCCATTTCCCCAAACTGGAGAAGGGAATGCAAAGAAGGGATGCAGCCCCAGAGGAAAAAATAAGGGGATTTGGGGCTGAGGCTTTATTTTTCTCCAAATTATTTTTATTTTTCCTCCAGTCCTACTCAGGAACTCCTGATTCCCCTTCCCACCGCTCAGACCACCGTATTTCTTCCCCTCCGGAGTTCACAGTGCAGGTTAGGAGAGGGCAGTCACTTCTGGGGCACACACAGCGTGACTAAGGGCTTTGGAAAAACCACCCCGCATGGGAAGTGGAGCTGACCACAGCCTGCACCTGGATGAGAAAGGAGCACCCATTTAGGGACACCTTCCCACGTAAGATCCGCATTGGGCTTTGGAGTATCTCCACATCTTACAGGCAACAAGGTCTTTTCTTCCTCGATGCAATTATTTGTAACGCTGAAGCCCATAGTTTGCTCCCACCCCAACATCCTAGAAGTTGTTTTTGCTTCTTCAAAACCCCAAACCTTTGTAGTTCACCATTAAAAGCATTTTTTTTCTTTTTTTCTTTTTTTTTTTTAATTCACAGAGGTGGTGGGCAGCACCTTCCCAGAAAGCCGCACCTCCTGCAGTGAAGGCACTTAGTTTTCGAGAGACGGTTTGCTATAAACAGGAGGGATTACATACATCTCTGCTTCATCTCTCCCTTCTAGGGTGGCTAAGAAAGCACAAGCACGCCTCCTGAAGGCAATTCTCACTCGGGGTCCCCCCCCGGAGCCCACAAACTCCCCGGGGGGGCAAAGCAAAGGGATCCACGGTCCTCTGATAAAAGAGGGTTATTGTGCACAAGCAAATCCTTGCTTTGGCAAAAATCGTTTTGCTGTCGTAAGGTTTGTGCTCGTGGAGATCCGGTCCGGAGCACCCAGATGGGGTGTTATCCTGCTTTTCTGGGTTATTTCTGCCTTCCGTTGCCCCCATCACAGCATCTGGAGAAGCTCACAGACTTCAGGCTGTTTATCTTTGCTGTACATCTGTACATCGCCCCCACCGTAGGAAAGGAGTGTATTTACTTTCAAAGCTGTCGGGAGCTGAGCTATAGCGAGAGGTCAAGTGACTTGGCTCCTAAAACAGCGATGCCAGTGCAGGCACCCCTATGGAGCAATGTCGGAGCATTGCGGTGCATCAAGGGATCCTACCCTGCAGCAGGATTAACTAACGTGGTAATGTCCACACAGGGCATCCAGAGAGAGCAGAACATACGTCCATGGGGGCAACATGGTACCTGCAGGACAAAGCCCCATTTCTGTTGCGGCGCTCGTCCTCAGCACATTTCAGTGCTCCTTACAGAGGAGGAAGATTTTGTTATCTTCATTATACAGCTGGAAACCGAAGCATGAGGAAAGGGAGGATTTGCCCACCATCACTGAGCAGAAACCCACTCCTTGGCACGGCTGCTGCTGAGTTCCCCGGGCTCAACAAACCTACGAGGGCTCAGTGCAATAAGCTTCTAGTGCTCCCACTTCAGCAAGCACACACACATTTCTGATATTTATTTGAGTTGCATTAAAAGCACGTTTTCCAACCTAAAGCAAGAACAAATAAAATCCTCACTGGTGTTACAGTGAAGGCCTTCCATTCCTGCAACTAAAAAATCATAATGCATTAGTCTTCTTGCTTGCTTGCTTTCTGCTTTCTGCTTGGGTAATGAAAGAAAACATTTTAACCAGTTTCACTTCCTTTTACTATCAGCAGCAAGTCAATGCCACTTATAAATTGTCGTCTATTAGCACAAGTGTTTGGGCTGCAACATTACAATATTTTCATTTAAATTAAGAAGAGGGGGACATGCAGAGGCATTTCTCCAGTAATGAAGAAGCTTGTTTTGAAGGTTAAGGTGAATCTGAACTCTGTAAGACAGTTTCTAAACTGTCAACTTCACTTAAAAGAGTTAAGGCTACATGAAAAAGCATCTGAGCCGCAGCAAAAGCTGGGTGCGCTGTGCATGCATGTCACCACCGAAGACTTGCACACATTTCCTGGTACTTCTCATTATTTTTGGCTTGGGTTGTTTGGTTTGTTTTTGGGGGCTTTTTTCTGTTGGTTTTTTTTTTTCTGCAGGACTAAACATATGCATATACTTTACATTTTGCTTTTCTCTGAAGTGACACACTCAGCATCCCTGTATTTCTGGAATTGTTTTAACCCTGCAGCAAGCTGTGGCCTGAAAAGCATCACTGGGAGCCGCCTGGCGCCGTCCGTCCGGCACTGCAAGCCCTGGGCTGGAGCCAGCAAACACCGAGAAGGGTTAGAGATGAGTGAGCCCCAGCGAAGTGTAGCACAAACCCGCCTTCCTCTAGACCGAGGTCACAAGATCTGGCAGGTGCAGACAGGCTCGTAGCCGAAGAAAGACTCCTTTTCTGTCCCCTTTTCTCCTGCAGGGAGGCAAAAGTCGTAGGCGACACGCTCTTTTCTTATTAGATCAGCTGGAAAATGTGCACAAGGGTTATAAACTCATAAACTCGTCTTTGGTCTCCGTTCTTTTCGGTTCACCTTTGTAAGATCTGGAGCACAACATCGCTGTTAACAGATCTGGATCGTGCTTTTCATCTTAATTTTGCACCCAGTGGATTCATTCACTACTGGCTTTTCTGGCTTGCTTTTCACATTCATCTCCCGAGTGCTGAAAAGAGGAGATGGAGCCAAAAATATATTCTCCGAGCTCCACTTGTTCTGGCCGCTCTGCTTGCAGGGCCAGGGAGTTTGCACCAGCTTTCCCTGCTGCTGTACTTACTGTGAGATGAGTTTACCTGGAGTGAGAGGCTGAAACGCTGAAGAACTGGGAAGGGGATGGATGGATGGTGGAGAAGGTGCATTTACAATCATGGCTTGAGTGCCCAACCATCCCTGGGAGCCAAAAGCCGCGATCGTTTGGGGGGTTTTTTTGGTGGGTAGCATGAAACGAGCTTGGCAGAGGCTCAGTCTGCTTCCAGCTCAAACCACCACAACCACCACCTGGGCTAAAGAGGCAGGTGTGGGGCAACGAAAGCTGCAGGGAGGGGGGGTCTCAGCTGGTGAGATGAAGCCTCCCTGCGCGGTGACATACCCGACTGCACGCCGTAGGCGCCGGCCAGCACGCACAGGGAAACTTGGCTCACACTGACTCATTCCTGAACTCCAAACCTGCCTGTCTCCTTTCCTTTTTCTGATCGATGAAACCTTGGTTTACTTATTATTTTAGTGCATCAGACTGAGCGGCCGTGTCTCTCATTTTCCTCCTGGGGAAGAGGTCCCCTCGAGGTGGGGGTTGCTTCATGGCAAGCCCGTAAGTGCAAAGGACCCGAGCCCGACATAAGTCGACACTTGGGGCGATGCCCCAAATCTTCCCCAGCCCATCTTTCACTCTCCATGGGATTATGCCACAGCAGCAGAGCTGGATAGCCAAACTCAGCAGCCTGGACCAGCTATGCCAGAGCATTTCTTCATGATGGCATCTCCGCCATGGTCCCTCCAGCACCAGTTATGTCCCCAAGTAGGGGTGCAACCCAAAATCCTACAGTGTCCTGCCTGCCTCCCAGGTCCCCATCTGGGCCTCTGAGCTCTTCTCCCCATCTACAGTCTAGAGAAGGGATAATTTACTGGGAAATGTCATTGCTTCAGGTACCAGTGAAAATAAATCTGTAGGTACTGGTAGCTTTCCAAGCAGTTCAGAGGCTTTCCCATACCCCGGGGCGCTTTTGTTTTAAAGACACGTGAAGAGTCCCATACTTTGGCTGCAGATCTGAACTTTCATAGATCTTAAAGCCAGAAAGGACCATAGATTATCCAGGCTGACTTCCTGTCTAACGCAGGCCATATGAGTCCATCCCCTTATTCTTACAGTGAGCCCAATAATTTCTGTTTGGCTATACATCTCTTCCAAAAAGGCATCCGGTCTTGATTTAAAGACTTCAAGAGATGGAGAATCCATCACTTCCCGTGGCAGCTTGTGCCAATGGTTATTTCTAATAAAGGAGGAAGCTATTTAGAGCTGGGCTTACATGTCAGAAGCCTTCCCCGGTAAAGAAATGCTCACAGGCTGTCTCACCAGTAAAATAAAAGCACAAAGCAGTCACTGAAGAAGGACCTTGCCCCCCAAAGTGGGTCTGTTCTTTCCCACTGTTGCAGTTGATCTATCTTAAGTCAGTCTTCTCTCTACAAGCATCATCTTCCGTAGTCCATCATGGCTGTAAAAACATTGCTTCAGCAAGTCTGCACATTCGTCGTAAGTTGGTTATCTTTCTCAGAAGCAACCCAGCACATTTTGCAAATGCACACATTTCACAAGAAGTCCTCCCTCGGAGCGTGTAGCCACTCTGGTCCTCCCAGCCTCCACAGGCTGTGAGACAAGCAGATGCTCTGCAGAAAACACCTCCATGGCTCCCTCAATCTCCATGTCACCTTCCCATCCTCCCACCTGTAAGCTAAGGCATGAAGCCACGGGGAGCAGGGAAGAGACCGCTGCTCGCAGCACCGCCAGGTTATCAGGACAGTTATATGGACACCTGGGTCTACGTCATCTTTTTCTGGGTTTTTTGAGTTCACGTCTCCCAGCGCCTGAGCGAGAAGGCCCTTGGCCACAGGCCAGCTGGCTGAGCCTTAACCCGGACAGGACAGTCAACACGGGTAAGCAGGAGGAAGTATTTGGGAGGGCTGATGACAAGTAGGACTGTGCCTTGGAGGTAGGACATATGTCCACTCACTACGCTACTGACTCGGACTCTATCCTTAATCCTGGATTCCCATCACAGCTGACAGGGGACTTGTTCTTGGGCAGATTCGGGTGACCAAGGCACGGCCCTGCTGACACCCAAAAGTGTCTTGCTATGGACAAAATTGTGAGTTATCTCTCTGTTTCTCTCCCAGTGCCATCAGACTGTATGGGAGTGTGCAAAACCAGATGTTCTTGTAACCCGCTTTTACTGAGTTATTTATATCCATGTAATATTTGACGTTTCCTGTTCTGTTAAAGGGCTCCAGGTCCCCAAAACATTTTCAAAGCAGTAAAGCAGAGATGGTCATAGGAGCTCCTGGAGCATCTTAGACAGTGTCTCCAGGCCAGGAGCAGCATGTGCAGAAAAGCAGCGCTGGGAGAACAGTGCAGGAGCGGGAGGGAGTGATGGGAGTTGCTCTGTAGTATCTTGACAATTTAATGCACTGAGATAAAAATTTGTGCTTCTATAGGACGGCTGTCCAGACTCTTAGTGAAGAGATTTGGCACCCGCTGAGCACCTGTATGAATCAACCTCAAACTGCATCTGTGGGAACTCACTTGTTCATGTGGTTTAAATAACCCTTCCTTTGCCGGACCGGGATCCCCAGCATTGCAGCTGAGCTCAGCCGATAGTCCATCTGGCAAAAAGAGTTGGACAAGATCTGAGCCAAACCCACAGATATTTTTCACCCCTACAATATATCTAGCACTGCTGGCCAGTGGGGACAGAGCTGCCATCAAATCTCAGGTCTCTTAGATCTTCCAAAATCAGATGAGAGAGATCTCCAGGATGAGGGAAAATGTCTCATGTGGTCTCAGTTCCTCAGCTGATTGACATAGACTCCCAGCCCAGATACCACAGGGAGGGCAAAATATGGCACGGAGGAAGAATCAAGATCAAAATCCATCTGGGGAGTTTGTTGTTTGAAAGACCACATCCTATGAAAGGCTCGCGCAGCCGGGACAGGGCTGCTGCAGAAATAGCACGGTGGGAGGAGCAGGACTCCCACATCCCTTCTTGGCAGCCTCGTACCTTCTCCCCAAATAAATGTGCCCAATTTCTCTCTCTGCTTAACAGAATCTCCTCCCCATCCAACCGGATCTGAAATAGCGAGGGATCTCAAAAAGCAGGTTTGACGTCGCTGTAAATGCTATTTTTCCAAGCTGCCACAAGGTGCCAGCATTTCAGAGAGTTACCGTGCTGGGAGCCAGGCGGTGGGGGAGCTGGGCTGGGGGAGGACCTGCAGCACTGGTTGAAGCCCACTCTGCTCCACCAGCTCCCCTCCAGCCCTGCCCAGGCTGCCATGGAGCCCTTCTATCTCCCCATGGGTTATGTCTCTTAGAGGGCAAAGTTGGGGAAGGTGGAAGAAAGCATCTTCACGGGGAGGTGGAAATCGTAGCTGTCTAGGCTGCGGACAACACTTGGTTCACCGGATTCGGGGCTGCATCGTGGTGATCGACCTGTCGCTACCCTGTTATGAGGCACATTCTGGTGTTTGCTGATGCAAGAAAGGGCACCCTGTGCCCATGAGGACCACGGCTTCTCCAGCTGGGCTGAGGGTTGCCTCTTTCCACACTCGAAGGAAACATCATCCTTCTCCAGGACTGTGCAAACACTGCTGCTGGACCCCTTCATCAGCATCTGCAAGCACTTTGCAGTAGGAGATTTCCCTCTCACTTCCCCAAACCGAGAGAGAGGAAGATGAGGCAGTTCTCCATTTTCTTATATCAGTTATCGCTGCTGCCGGCAGACGTTCCCCAGGCCAGCCCTGGGGAGCTCGCAGCTCTCTTTCAGTTCTGTTCGTGCCCCATCTGACCGACCGCCCTCCACCCTGTGCCCTCTATCAGGTCCCAGCAGGAGAAAAATGACTTTGTGGACCCAGTCCTCCTTCGGGAGTCGCTGCCCTGGGAGACACAGAGCCTCTTTGATGTCCCGTAAACCTTAGATTATATTGCCACCGACAAGGAGCAGTTGATGGGGCTTTTCTGACTCAGTTGAAGTTTCTTCCTCTCATGGAAAGACATACAAGAAATATAGCTTCTCCATCATGCTGATAACCTTCTGACCCTCCGCTAGGTTGCTGGCAGTCCCCTGCAAGCCTTTGGTAATTCCTCTAATCCTCGATACATCCCGATCCCCAGATAGGCACTAACATAGTCCATCCCTTCTGCACGGAGCTGAGACACCTGGGAGCTGGGACGCAGCAACCTGCCACAGCAGCTGAAACCCTCGGTGGCTCCATGTTTCTTCTGTAACTCCTTAAAAGCACCATCCACAGTGGCCAATGAGCCACAAGGCATCCCCTCGGCATCGCTCAAAAGCTCTCTCTAAAATAAGATTCAGCAGTCCTGATTCACTGCCCTTCCTTCTCTAACCATTCCCCTGGAGATGGGGAGATGGGAGAATTAACACCTTTGTTTCCATAAAAAAGTATTTCTTTCCCTTCTGGCTCATTTCATGGATCTTCTTTCCCACACAGAGGGAAAAAGAAGATAATTGAAGTTGATGGGTAATATGGTAAAAACACAAATCCCCTTTTGGTTTGAGGTAAGACAGAGCAGCCAGCTGGTTTGGAGCTTTATTATTAAGACCACAACACGGGAGGACAATTTTGCTTGGGAATACGCCTTTGCAGTCATGAAATTCCTCACCTCGCTGCAGCAAATCTGTATTGATGTCAGCAGAGCAACCTCAATTTTCACAGCCCAAAGCCCAGGCCAAGGACTTCTGTACCTTGAAATAATTTTTACGCTCTCCAGTCTTCCAGCATTCTGCTTTCTGTGGCTCCGCAGAGGTGTTGGATAAATTTCCTGTTTCACTTCTGGAGCAGCGAGCCACAGCTTTATCAGTGAATATTTAGCGAGACAGACCCTGCTTCCAGACAATACCGTCTCCATAAAAGAGAGCTGTGAAAACGGCGCTATAGAGTAATTACTTTCCTGCTCACCGCAGGCCGGCAGTTCAAAACCACAGCTGGAGAGCTGACAGTGTGTGCTCTCTTGCGACAGACGGGAGATGCTCATAAATGGAGCTTGTCCAGAACGCGTGCACGGCTTTTTTCCCCACACACATATAAAATGGACTTCTCAGCTCAAAAGTGGAAAAACAAATGTTTTACCTTGTGCCCCCAATTTATTTTTGTTAAAGAACAGATTATCTCTTTTCTTTAAATAACTAAAAAATAGTAATTTGTAGTTTCCTAATAATATTTCCATTCTACAGTTGAGGCAAGTCTGTGAAACCTTTTCACTTAGAAAATATAACAGTATTTTATCATTACCTTTCTTCAAGGAAAACTTCCAGCCAGAATTTTATATGTGACTTATTACGTGGCACTTAAAGCACATTAGAGAGGCACTTCCCCTAGTTCGTGAAGCAGAGCCCTACCAAAGCCAAACCTCAGACCTAGCCCTGTTGATTATTCATCTCCTTCTGTACCACACCTCAAAACTAGGCTTCCCAGCACTGGGAAATACTGGAGGTCGCCCAGTTTAACTGGAGCCACAGCAGGAGGGCCAGGAGATGACATGCTGCCAGCCACCCTCCAGCCACAGGGTGCCACTGGGCACCAGCGGACCAGCAGCAAAGATGCCGAAACGTCTGGGTCGGGCGGCAAAAGGTGTGACAGAGACATTCCTGCTCCTTTCTCTGCTGCTATGTCACTAACAAAGCGCAGAAGAGCCTAAAAAATAAACATGCTGTCGCCAGATGTTTAGAACATCTGGTCAGACCAATAAAGCAAAAACAACAACAAAAAATAACTGTGAAAAAAAAAAAAGGAAAGAAGGCATATTCATGAAGCCTGCAGGTTGCAGCTTTCTTTTTGACATGACATGATGGGATTTTCCACAAAAGCCTCACGGCACTTTGACAACACAGGTATGAGCAACATCCTTGCTCCCGGGGAAAAGCACTTGCATCCCCAGTCACCAAGCAATAAAAGCCGGGGGGATTTGGACATCTGCCTCCCAAGGGTAACCCCATGAAGGTCTAGGCGTCTTGCTGTATGGGTGTCTCTGATGGACATTTATGGCCTGTTTCATCTGCACATGACATAATCTTTACTGTATTTATAGCATCCCTGGGTGGTAAGGAAGTGTTCTCATTCCCCTGCTGCAAACTCATCCCAAAGTGCAAACAGGCACTGCGACGGGCTGCGGTCAGGACTCCGCAGCTCCTCGGAGATGAAATTTGGGAAGTCAACAGGAGCAAAGCACCGCACGGCCTTCATGGCTCCCGGTGCAGCACCTTGCCCAAGATCACCCACGAAGAGCACGTGGGAACGGAATCCCAAGTCTCTCAAGCCAAGACCCGAGTCCTCGCTCGGATGATCTTCGCTTGGTAGTCTGAGCAGAAGCCAATGTCATGGGGTGTCCTTGCACCTGCAGACAGCCCGGCCCAGAAGTGCTGCTGCGTTAGCATACCTAAAAAAGACAAATGCCCATTTCAGAGGGCAGGAGGACACGTCCCTGCAGAAAGGGAAGCTCACTGGGTTACACCAGTGCCCCTGCGCTGGTGCAATCCTGCGTGGGGACATCCTGATCTGGTTTTCTGCTCCAGTTAACCTCAGCTGTACCGAAGTGGGGCCAGTTCTCAGCTTACACCTGGTGCCCCAGCCCACCTTCTGCATTGCCTTATTGTCACTGATTTAAGGTCAGACACTGAGCCCTCCAGGTGTAAAACCAGGCAAAACCACCCATCTTTTCCCTAGCCTGACTTTGCAAATCAATGACACGTCCAAGGACATTAGACCCTGACCTGGCCCGTGTCTCCAAGCGCTCACAGCAGCCCTGGCCACCCGATGGGCCTGATTCTGCTTACAGTTTTCATGTCAGAGGATGCGGTTGCTCAAAGAAAGCCCAGTAATCACAGCTGAAAGGTTGTGACTGAGTCTGGATCATCTTGCGTGACATTCATACCTTGGATGAGCTTTCAGATCTGCTCCTCTGTGCACCGTGCCGCAATGCTGGAGGCAGACAGCAGGATATTTTGTCTTGCTTGGTCTGAGCCTTGCTGCAGCTGGGAGTTGAACCCAATCCTGCAACCCTGCTCAAAGCAGCTGTCTCACCAAGAGTGTGACCCCCATCCCATTCCTCCTGGCTGGGGACAGGGATCCCTGGGAGCAAAGCCAGGGGACAGCATGCCACAAGAGGGCACTTTCACCTCCCAGACACCGCTGCGGTAGGTTTTACATATGTAAATATATACGTATATATATATATAAAGTCTGAAGTCAGGAGAAATGAATCATTTGGCAGAGGTGGAGCTCTGGTTTGGTGACAGGCGCTGGCTTGCAAGCAGGTCTCCTGGCGAGACCGGGAACCGGTGGTGCAAAGAAAAACACTTTTGACGGTGGCCCGCTGTTGGATAGAGAAGCCGGCGGGTTTTGGGCGGCGCGTCCCAGCAGCCAGGAGCCAGCAAGCACGACGGGCTGCAGCGGTGACCTCAGTAGGCAATAGAAAGGCAATAGCAGTGTTGCTTCCAAGTTAAATAAAGACAGATACTCCACTCAGTGCCTTTCAACCACCCTTTCTGGAGCTTGCCTATGTTCATTCCTCTGCAGTCATTTAAAAAAGGCCCAGGCAGACATGCAGAGAGATTTCTCTACATCAGCAAACCTGATTTACTTGCCACTCTGCCCAGGTTTGAGCTCTACACTCTGCATCATTTAATTCCCCTGGAGCAAGGGTGTAAGTAAAATAAATAAGGAAAATGAGAGCTCTAAAGCTCAGGGAGCAGAAACTGGCTTCTTTGCACAAATAACATTTCTTTCTCTGGGTGGTGCTGTCCCGTCTCTGGCCAGCATGGGAAGCTTCAGCATCCTTCTCCTTGTCTGCCAAGGTTGCTTGCCTCCAAGCAGGTCCATCTCATGTTGCCCAGCCAAGTGGAAAATACCATGATGTATATCTTTCCTTGGCAATTTTGAGATGCATCAGGGCGCTGAATAATCTCAAGATTTGAAAACTGGAAATCTTTCTGTGCCTTGTGAAACTACTGTGAGTGAAAGAAGGAGCCTGACTAAAGCAGAGAACAGTGAGGTCCTGGCCTCGGTGAAAATATTTGCCAGTATTTCCACATGCCACCAAGTGCAGCAGCTTTCTCTGGGTGACATTTGATTTTCTTCAATATGAAGAAAAATCTCACTAATTATAGAGGAACTAGCTGTGCCCCTGTGCAGGGCCAGGACTGTCTCTGGAGCCGGGATGATCATTGTGACCTTGGCAGGCGATCTGAAGTTAGCAGATAAAAAGTGAGTACATGGGGCGGGAAAACAAAAGAGCCGTGATTTACACTTGTACACTGGGAAATCTGGGATTTTGAAATATTTCAGGTACCTCCAGATTTGGGGGGGGGGGGGGGGGGGGGGCAGATACTTTTTTTCCTAAGTGTTGCTGTTTCAACTGTTACAATCATTTGAGCCAGCTCAGCTGGAAACTATGGCCATTTTTCTGATGCAGACAGGGAATGAGGACATCCAGGCTCCACAAGTTTGTGGGGTAGCTGAAATTATCACTTTCCAAATCGGCCGGCAATCACAACACCCAGCACAAGGGACTTTTTAGTGTCAGGAGCCACTTCACGGGGACACATACCACTCATGGTATGCAAGTCACTTCACAGTGGTCTACCCATGGTGGGTGGTAGCACCCGCTCCTGACTCAACTTGTGCCCAGACTCCCACGGGAGCTCTGGAGTAAGTGGTCTGGCTGTTACTTTCGTAGTATATTAAGTAATAGGAATAATTCACCCTCCCCCAGCTACTTAGCTCGTGACGTGGCCATCTGCCCAGAGACAACGTTTCTGCTGGGTGAGGAGATGTTTTGTATGGCGAGCTTTCTAGGGGAAGGCTCGTCTTTCTCAGGTGTTTAGGAGACACACAGAGCATGCTGGAAACTTTAATAAGCACCACAGTAAATCCTCAGAGGATCTGATTTTATTCCAGGACAAAATCTGGGGCACGGCTCTGGAGAGGAATGGAAAGAATTCCCCCCTTGGAGGCAAAGCTGCGGCGTTTTGCGGTGTCACCCTCTCCTGAGGCAAAAAAGCAGCTTTCCACTTGCCAGAGAGGTGTGGGGCAGAAGGCAGGAGGGTGATGGTTTCCTTCGCTGACCCATTAATCTGCATGTGTGCTGGAGAGAGACAATCGCCGCGTTGCTTTACAGGGTGCTCATGTGAAATTTCATGCTGGTGAATGTAAATCTCCACCCTGGGTGGCATCACGGCCGTCTCTATAATTACCAGGCAGGTATAGCCTGGGCAGGAAGCCTATACACTCCGCTCTGCCCTGCCTGCAGCTCAGCCTTGGGGTTGCAGTGTTCTTCATCCTTCATCCCAACACTTGCCAAGTGCGCTGATGCTAAAGATGCATTAGGAACAAGCCTATGTTTGGCAAATCACTTTATTTATGGGAGCAGTTTAAGCACCTTTTAGCTTTCAGACATAAAACCAGACTAAGTTTCCCATTGCCTGACAGCTGATTATGTCTTGGTCCCGTTGAAGTCAACAGCAACATCACAGCGAGAGCAGGACGAGGAACAGCCAGCGATGAGCCAGATCCCCCAGGACAGGCAACTCCAAGCAAGTGCAAAAAATGCACTTTCTGATTAATCAGTGATTTTGAAGCTTTGACTATTCCAGCTAAAATATGTTAAAAAAAATGAAAGGGGGGAAGGAATCATGAAAATAGGAATATTTATTTTTTAAAGAATCAAAACACCTAAATATTGAGCTTTTGTGCTGTTTGAAATAGAATCAAAGGGCTCTTTCTAACCAAATGTTTCTCAGCATGGAAAAAAAATACAAGCTTTTGACAACTACCAAAACAGGACACTTCAAACTTGAAAACACTCAAGAGAAAGTCTCAATTCAAGAGACAGTTGTGAAGCATCTCAGCGCTGCTGAACCCACACAGCAGGGAGGGTTAGCCGGGCTCCTAACAAAAGGAAGCTTGAGCAATCTCCCCACTCACCCATCTGCTCTAACTCCCCTCTCATCTCTACGTCCTTGACCAACTCCAACCAAACAGCCTCTAAAAGGCTAGATGTCCCAAGCCTAATTAAATTTCTACAGATTTTGCAAACATCAGCAGCTGGGTGGAGGAGAGAGACCCAGATTAGTCCCCCACCAAGGAATAGGCAGGCAGGGCTCTGATGTTACGCCTTCTGCTCGGTGGCCAGCGCTAATCAGCACCAGCCCAGCCCTGGCCTAATCTTCGTCTGTCGGAGAGGACACGGTGGGAAGAATGTGATGACTTAGGGGACAAGGAACATGAGCTCACAGGAAACCAGGCTTTATTAATTTTGCTGTCCACAGAACATCTTGTAATGGAGAAAGAAAAAAAAAATTTAAAAAAATAGCAATTGCCATGCAATGCTGTTGCATCCTTCTCTGGGACACTCCTTGCACCTTCTGCTGAAGAATTTGCTGCTGGGTGCCAGGGCAGATGAGGACCAGGGCAAGGCTGCAGCCACAAGCCAGACTGTCCCACTGGGGTGGGTGCCTCTTTGATCCTTTCTCCAAGGCTGGCCCCCTCCTGCTCTCACGTCCTGGTGCTCGGCGCTCGCTTACGTTCTGCTCTTCTGTTTCTGTTTATTTGTCCTCAATTGTGTCATTGTCTTAACCAGAAACTTGGAAAGCTTGCTGGCTTGTGTTGCCTTGCCATCTGGCGGCTAGCTAATGATTACAGTAGCAAACAAAACCCAAACATTTTAAAATAGGCCTGATGAAAGTTCATTTTTATGAAGAGGATAATGGAATGGGAAATGGGAGAGAGCCTGTCTCCTCCCAAGCTGATGAGGAACTGTCACCAGGGCTCTTCAGACAGGGAGCTGTCACCAGGGCTCTTCAGACAAGTGGAAATGCCCAACAGTTTTGTATCTCAAAAGTCCTGATGAACAGGGATGGGGAAACTGAGGCATGGAGTCATTTGGGGTATCTGTGGCAGAGCTAAATGTCCTGATTCCCAGGAAATGTCTGCATTGTGTAGAGGGGGAACCAGCCAAGGAAAGGTGGCTTTGAGGACAAAGAATCTTCTTCCAGATAGTTTAGGTCTTGACTCTACTGAAGACAGTGGCAGCCATGCTGTTCCTCTTGGAGGGATCACACTTGCAAGAACTGGCCAGTGAAAAATGGATTCTGGCTTAAATGAAGCGATCTTATCTTTGGCCTCTTTTCCTCCCCCTGAGGGGAAAATGAATGACCATAGCTGCCTGGCTCAGCTTCTATTTCCCTGGGTGGTCACGGGTGGTTGGGCCCTATGAATCAAAGTGTCGCAGCAGGAGCCAGGAAATGGGCAAGGATGGAGAACAGGAGCTGAAACCACTCTACCACGAAGGGTCCAGGCGAGGGAAAGCCCAAAAAGACCTTGCCTGACTTCAGCCAGGGACCCGGGGGTAGTATTTTAGCAGCTCCCCAGGCCCTCAGATTTCCACCCCATAATTTTTGAGGCCTTTTTTTGATGGTTTGGCCATAAAAGATGGGGGGTTGCAGCTGCTATCTGCTTTCATTGCCCTTCTACTTCAGTGGCAATGCGTAAACACAAACAAGATTAAGGACTTTGCTGAGGGAGGTCAGAGACAGTGGTGTGAGGCGGTGAGATGTGATGGAGTAGAGAATCCACATGGATTGAGACTGCTTTTCCTTCCTAAAATAAACTCATACTTCAGCCACTCCCTGCATGTGAGACCTGCACACAGTTTCTCTGGGAAAGGACTGGTGAAGGGAGGCTCTGCTGGTTTGCTCCATCCTTTCCCAGCAAAATCCTTTCCCTCCCTGCCCTTAGCATCCCTTGCTATCTTCAGTATTACACAGCCCTTGTTGCCAGAGCATCTGAGCATAGTTATCTCTGCAACAACTTTGTGTAATGGAGCCATGCTATTATCTCTATTTTGCAGATGGGGAACCAAAACATGGAAAAAATGAAGGACAGGTCTGCAAAGTAGACTCTTAAAACTGCATCTGACAAAGCACATTAGTACTTAGTTCCCACTGCCATTTCCTGGGGCCAGAGAGTTTTGTTAGTCCCACTAGGACCCACTTACATCTATAAGTACAGACAATTTTTTGCAGTTGACTTGCTGCAAGTCAAGGAGTTGCCTCCATGGAGCACTTAGTCACCAGCTGAATCAGGGGCTCATATTCCTCTTTCAGCTCCTGGAGCTTCATCAGAGCCTCTCTGATCCCAGGAAATGAGTTGAGTTTTCCAAATGAGGTATGCCTGGTCCATTAATAAAGAAGGCACCAATGGCCTCGTCTTTGCCAAGAAATGTCAATTTCTTATGCCTCATAATTCCTCCCTGTTTCTGGTTGTTTCCAATACATTTGTTCCCAAAGACAATTCTTGAGAGGTAGCTGGTCTGAAAGCTGTTGTAAGAACGTGGGTGCTTCCTGCACATGCACCTTAAAGCTGCCTGGATCTTAAGTGTGCACAGAGAGGAGGATTAGCCCCTCAAATTTCCCTATGTTGGTTGTATGCCTGCTGTCTCCCAGTTTCTCAAGGAACACATACTAAGGACTCCAAATTTATCACAAAAGAAGGTCTGAATCTTGCACCCAGTGGAGTCACAGCAGGTTTTATTGACTTCAGCACCATCAGATCAATTCCTAAATTTACATAGCACTTTCCATGCAGGGATCACAAACTCTCTTTATCATTCCCTTCAGACCTGGGCTGCCTCGGGCCCTGAGTCATTATCTGATCCATGGAAGCTGGGATATCTTGGTACCTCAAAGATCAAAAGGAAATTTTCCACGGTTCAGAGAGAAGCGTTCTGGGGCTGCTGGATGTGCTTACTTTGAGCAGATTTCTTTCCCTGTAGGAGTCAGTGGGAGCTTTGTCACTGTGATCAAAATCTGTGCTGGAAAGCTTTGCTGCGTTAACTGTAGTGACACAGCTAAAGGGACTATCCCTGCCTTGTACAGAAACAGTTGTATAAAAGTGTTTATAGCCATGTAGCTCCAGAGTTTTCCTTCACCCTGAGCCTTTTACCAGCACAGGAGAGTATTCACGTACCCCACAACACCCCTAGCACAGACGGAGCTGCTCCAGCTATGCATTGTAGCTGTGCAATAAAACCACCTCATAAGCAAAGTCAGCTGCACCTGTAAAAGTACATTTTTTGTCACTATAACCACCCCAGCACCATAACACTGCCAGCAGAGCGCTGTCAAGCAGGAATCACGCTGCTTCACAGGCATCAACAGAGCTGTGCTTACCAAAGCCTGCAGTTAGACCTGACCTCCTCTTGATCTGGGAAGTGAAATAAGTTAGTTCTGCTGATGTGAGCAGTAGCTGATATGGACAAGTGACAATATGTCATCTGGCGCTGCTGGGACTTGAAACATATAGCACACTTCATGCATGCAGGAGAGGGGAGCTAGAGATTTCCTACCGTTCTGCTGTTCCAGTTTGAGCACTGCGTATAAGCGTGTTTGCACTGGGTATAAGCGTGTTTACACTGGGATTTTTTATCAGTTTAGCGATTAAGTCACACCATTAGCACCGTAGCTCGGCAGAACTTCTCTCATGTGCACACAGCCTGGAGCCCTTCCCCAAGGCTTGAGCAACTTCCCACTGGGTGTCACTCCAGCAAAACTTGGCCTTGGAGTGCCTGGAGGGAGATGGTCATCCAAGGGCTCCGCTGCGGAAACGCCACCTCCCCTTTGGGAATGGTCTGATGTTTAGGAACAGGGCAGGATAACAGGAGCACAGGGTTTACAAGTGCCTGTTGCACCGGGACCTTCACTGAACTTCCTTCATCAATCTCCATCAATCCTCCCTTTCGTATGCCCCAATTTGGTCTCTAAAACAGCTCCCTTCCTCTTTTTCCTCCCCTCTCTCGCTGCCCCCCAATGCACACATGCACATTTCCTTTTCCTTAAGCAAACAATTTTCAGATTTAAAAGTGAATTCTCAGTGCAGGTTGGAAAAAGACAATGTGGCCTCGCTCCTTATCTCCTGCTATCTGCGCTGCTTGTATTCACAACAAGCTGTGAGCCTAGATTGGGTTTACAGTAGATTTCAAGTGTTTATGAGCCACAGGAGGGAGAGAGAGGAGGGGAAATCTGGTCTGTGAGATAAGTCCAGGAAATAGGGCTAGTGACTGGAGCAGAGTCAACAAGTTGAGCGAGCAACCGGACACCTCTAAAGACCCAAGGATGTGTGACTCAGTGTCACGACTTCAGTTCCCGCAGCAAACAGGAGTGCTTAGAGGGGATTCGCTTGTAATTGTTGGGGGGGGGGGGGTGGTGGTGCCTGGGATGGAAAAGGGAAACATCTTGATCTCTTTATAGGCTTGGAATATTTTCCAATTAGGAGCCCAAATTTAAGCTCTTCAATCCATAGGCAGGCTCCTTAAAATAAACTGCTTGATTTTCAAGGATTGCAGAGCACATGCTGGCTTCAGCAGCAGCTCACAGGTCAGTCTATCACGCTACAGGGTTTTATAATGTGCTGTGTAAATCTAGAAGCTCTCTGGGGCCCAGAGCATCATCTGGTCTTTGTTCATATGCCACCTAGAGCAATGTGGCTTAGTACCAACAGGACAAGGTAGTAGCTGTTCACATAGTCACTAGGATATTTTTATAATCACCTTTTATCCCCATGTGGACAAGGTTTTTGATAGTAACTGGAAAAGTGTGTAGGCTTCATCTGCAACGTATTTCAAAGACAAAAATATCTGGGCTAGTTATATCAGAGAACAGTAATTCACATTGTTCTAGACAGCTCAAAAAACTGTCTCTAAGCATGCCTGTGGAATGAAAAAGTGAGGTTGCATACTCTTCCTCTGAAAGTCCAACTGGATGAAGTCTTCATGCTCTAAGGGTTGTTTCTAAACAAGAAAAATTTAGCAATACACCTCCTTCAGGAGACATAGTCTGGTTTTACCTTAAAATCTGTAACTTATTACATACCTTTCATATCTTAGCTACCGAGTGGAAAGAGAGCCTTATGGAGACCATAGTCATATTGGATTTCCAGCAGCCATCAGCTGCAGAAGCCTGGACCACCACAGATTATGTACTGATTTAGCTAACTGAGTTAACAATATTCTCATTTATTTGTTTGTTTCTGTTTTTTCTCATGTACTGGTACAGCCTTTCATTTGGATGCAGCTATTCTGTAGTTAACTTGCTCCAGCACCTTCAATTTTCCTCCCCTTGTTGTCACAGTCCTAGCACACATCCAGCTTCAGTAGTGAGCTCCAATATCCCAGGGTTCATGTGCTCAGATCACCAGAGGCTAACCAGGCAGTGTCCCTGGTCCAGGCACCTCTGAGCATATTCCTCAAGTGCTCTCCGTCATTGGCACAAAAAGAAACCAAGCCTTCCCTTCCCCTTCACACAGATTCCTCTTTCACCCACACACCTTTCCCTGTGAATCTTTTTCAAATCCCTGTTTCATACCCTCCACACTTTTGTTGTCTGAGGCAAATCTGCATTCCTCCTGCCTCCTTTCCTTGCATAGGGAACACTACTTTCTTCTTGTCCCAGACAATTTCTTTGGCTCATAAACAGCTGGTCAAAATAATGTCTATTGAACTCAGTACTTTCTGTTGTCTCTGTTCTGGTAAGGATGTCCCAGAGGCCCTGTCAGCGAACAGGGATATGTCCTGACATTGAGCCATTTCATGATACAGCAAATGCTCACAGCAAGCACTTCATAATATTAACCAGAGAGATTTCCTAAATCATCGCTCCTTTCCATATGGGAATAGTTATTCTCACATAAAGCACCTTTATTCTGAAAAGGCTGCAGCCTTGCTCGGGAGAAGCGGGCATTGAAATGCTTTAATTTGACTGGTATACTGCGAGCTGTCTGATGATAGTGCGTAGACAAGGCCCAAGGTATAAGAGATCTTCAAGGGAAAGCCTTTTGTGGAAAGGGCTGTAAAACACCATTTTACAGTGTTGTTCTAAATTTCCTTTTTATTTTATGGTTCATCTAATTCAAAGAGAAACCTTCGCTGCAGAGAAGTGGAATGGGAAACATGCTTCCATGTCAAAACACTTGGAATCGCATCCAGCTCCTGTTTTAGCCATTTATTTTTCTTTAATTCACCTCAGGGTTGGGGTTTTCGTTTGGTTTTTTTTTTTCCTTTTCATGCATTCAGCTGTTTATGTTGCCTTTTGATGGAGCTGACTTCCTTCTTGCTCTCTTCCCTCCTGCTCACCTCCTTTACCATCCACACAGGCTCAAATACAAGGTGAGATGTTTTCAAGAAATTAACCTCTGGAAAGAAATAATTGATGTGTTTGCTTGGTTGTTTGTTTTTCTGTGGACACCAGAGCAGATGGAGCCCCTTTAGAACTCCAGATGTGTCTTCGCAGGCTGCCTGGTCTCTCCCAAGCAGCAGCTACTCCAGGAACAAGAGTCAAAAATGGCCAGGGAGGCTCTAAGTGAGCAGCAGGTTCCCATCAGCATGGTGCAAGACTTCAGGGTTTTCCTTAAAAAAAGCAAAGAATAAATCCCAGAGTGAGCAGATGCACAGGGATCAAGCTGTGGACCTGGACTATACAAGGAGGGAGACCTGTGCAGGAGACAAGGGCATCCTCGAGTTTCATATTTCAAAAAAAGGTTTTGACCTTCTTTTCTCCTAGAAGAGGTGCCTCATGTAAAATCGATGACGAAAAAGCAAAGTAACAGTGAATCTTGCAGTGAACTTGGCGTCACTGCTACTTCTCTTTTCTTAAGAGGCAAAGCTCTGCCAGAGGAAGAGGCTTGCTTTTAATTTCTTTTACTTTTTTCTTTATTTTTCTAGTAAGTGTCAGCTAGGCAGGTGTTTATGCTGGTGCGTGAAAGTGAAAGAGAGTGGTAGGGTCTCATTTGGGATGATAAATATTGGTATTATTTACTTACAGGGGTGCAGTAGACATACAGGGCAAAAAAAGGGTACGGAAGAGGGACCCTCTTCTGAAAAAAAGGAGGGTAAAAGTGGGAGGAAGACAGAGGTGGGAGCACAGGGATTTGGGGGAGGAACGTGCTGAGTGCCACAGCCACCATGGCGGCTCAGGGGAAGAGCACGACAGCCATTTCACTGCCCCTGTGCTGAGGTGTGAGGTGCCCCGCACTTTCCATTGGCTGCCTGTGGCCCTTGACCCGCCCTCTGGGGGAGAACAGCCAATCGCTGTGGGCGCTCTCCCCTGACCGGCTGAGACTGACAGGGCAGGATTCTCCTCACGACACATCCCGCCATTTTGTCTGGCGTGGAGAGGGCCGCAGAAATCCCCCCCTCATGGCCCCATTCCCTCTCCCCTCGCGCCCCCAAAGGCTGCAGCGTCCCCCGCACCACAGACCCCTCTCTTCTCAAGGCTCAGGTAAGCCTCTGCAGGTGCAGCTGCAAGGGGTGGCATGGCCGACAGGTGTTTTGTCACCAAACGAACATTGAAAGGGCTGAACGCAAAAATGCTGGTAAAAAAAGGCATCACCAGGGGCACATCTACAGCAGTGAGGTGCCGGGAGAGCAGAGGACAATGATTTCTGTCCTGCTTCTGCCACCAAGATGCTCTCATGGGGCCTAAGGTCTTACCACCCCGTCCTTAAACTTTCCTTCCTGCCCTTTTGTCTGTTAAGCTATATTTGGGTCAGGAAACATCTTTCATTATAACATTCATATTCTGTCTAACCTACCCTGCAGGAGGATCTCTCTAAGGTCTAGTAAGAAAACTAAGGAAAAACAGAACACATGAACTGAGAAACACATGAATCCAGTCACAAACTAAAACTGGTTTAACAGGAGAGTTACATGACATCCTATGGATAGTAAATAATTTCCTCAAATGTTTATAAACAAAGGGGAGTGGAAACGCCAATGTTTTGTAAATGATCATGTCTTTAAAACCAAAACCAAAACCCACACTTTTTCTAACTTCACAATAAACACTTGTCAAAATAAATAGTCTAAACAGGAACATGTCCTCAAATCAAGACAGTTCAGCAAAAGTGAAAGATTCTTGTTCCCATTAAGCAGGATTTATAATTCCTGGGACATACATGAACCTTCACCTAACATTCCTTTTTCAAGAATAATATGGAATCTGACAATTACAGCAATTCCTTTTTCCTATCCCCTCATTTTATCTCTGTAACTAAAGCTTTTCTTTTGTTGTGATAATGATTTTATCAATAATTTATGATTATTTATTTTAATATACTAATGACATTCATCGTTAATATTAGACCAGGGTGAAACATATTCTATTTCAAAGGTGTTTTTCATGGTAGAGAGTGATTTAGCAAAGCTTAAATGTTTTTCCCAAAAACATTTGCAGTGGTTTTGCTGATTTTCAGTGGAATTTATCAAAGTGCTTTTAGTTACATTGACTAGTGAAAATGAAACAGCCTATCTTCACTGAAATAGGTCTTTCTGATTCCTCTGAATGAAACCATTTTGAGATGATCGCTTCAGTTTTCCTTGAAGTAAATATTAAAGAAATTTCTTTTCATGCTAAAATTCTAAATTTGCCCTTCTTTTCGATTCTAAATGAAAATGAATTTTAACAGGTAGGAATTTCCTATAGAATTAATATTTTAATTTCAGAAATATGGTACTATTATGACTAATGATAATTAAATTCAACTGCTCCTTAGAGTTCCAGCTGTGCTCAAGTACCTATTGTATTAGATGTTGCTTAAAGATAGCACAGGGGAAAAAAAAAATTGCAGCCACAGAGGGCTTCTTATCTCATCCAAAAACTACCCAGCAGTACACCAGATGAAAAATCAGATTAATATCTCTCCATGGTAGTTTTCTGTTTCACCCTTTCGTTCTTGAGAGGGAAATTTATGAGGCTATTTTTATTCAGTCTCTCGGACCTATCTGCGAGATACATTTGTACCAGCTAAAGCAAGTTCAAAGATACAGTCCCTGCTTTGGGAACAGAAAGTGGCAAGGTGTGTTGAAGTCCTTCATGCCTGTGAGATTTTGTGCCTCGGTCACAGACGGGTCTTCAAGATTTGGCCCTCCCAAACACACAGATTTGGCTGTTGTGGTGGCTGATTTCACTGGGCTTAGCCGGACAGAGTCGTCACCCCAGGCTTTGGCTGGTCTTCTTGACCATGGGCCCAGGCTACAAAGTGCCTTCAAATTTTGGACCAAGACTGTGAGAGGAGCAGGGGGGGAAAAAGTTGTTGTCATTATTTTCCCATAGCATGTGGAAATGATGATGGCCAGTTAAAAATCACCACATTTTCCTCCTAGGAAAGAGAAACTGAAGCACAGAAGTGTGTGTGTGGTTACATGTCAAGCACTGGAACTCCTTTTGACTTCACATACTTTCCCCTTATTTCTAATTAACATGTTGAGGAATTTTAAAATGTAATAAACATTATTTCTAAACAGCCAGAAAGTAAAGCTTGCTTATTTCTGGTTTGATGTAAACATTTATAGCACAGCTCCATCCTTAAACAGTTAATCTTATAGTGACCTATTAAAATAAAATGAATTGTGTTATAATTCATCCTAAAGCAACCTCAGGGTTAGTGTATCAGGTAACTCCTGCTTTTGCAGTCCTCATGACGTTTTTAATCAAATTCAGCTGTAATTGCTGGAGCATACACATGCCTCTTTTAATACTCTGCCTACATTTGGGACTCATATGAGTCTGTTTTCTCTTAGCGTATCTAATAAATAGAAAACATGAAAAGAGCACATTTTGCAGGACTCTGAGCTTTTCCACCGTTTCATTTGTTCTAGCAATTGTCCGACAGGCTTATGAGAATCGAGCACTTGTCAGGCTCCCCCCCCACCCCCTTGGATAAAATTCTTTGTGGGTTTTAAGTCACTGTGTTGCTAGCACCCTGTTAAAGGGGGCATAGGCACAGGCGAAAGCAGCTGCCACGGGAGCGAGCTGGAAGCACCTATGTGCGAGAGGGAGAGATTTCATAGGCATCTTTAAAAAATCACTGCCAGTGATGAATGTTGAAATGTTGCTTACATACAAGTCACCTACAGTTTGTTGATGAAAACTTGAAATGTCATGTCTGCATTGGAGCTATTTGTGTAAACAAAAGTTCTCTAACTTTCTCTGCTCGTGAGTGTGTTGGGGGTGGGGGGGGTGATTTTTTTTTCGTCTCCAATGCTACAGCTGTTTCCAATTTGCCAGCAATTTTCTTTTGGGCTAGTAAAGCTCCCAAGATGACTGCAACTAGCCACATGGGTTTCTTGACTCGACTGTGGGGTTTGATTACAAGGGCTAGCAAACCCAGCTCAAGATTCAGGGCAAGCATTTCCCCTGAACTTGTAAGTGCTTTACATCCTAAGTTTTTGTTAACGCCAACCTTTAAAGTTTATTTCATTGCAGCTTATTAGGTGCGTGTGCTCAGTGGTCCTTGTCAGAGCTAGGCTGAGATTTTGGGCACGTTTGCTTAAAAAATAAAGGAAACTCGCGGGTAAAATGCGCGGCGGGGAAGAGATGCGAACGCCTGTTAGCTGCCCCTCAACGCAAATAAGAGGAAGAGGGGTTTGTTAACACAATAGTAAGCCCTCGGGGTTCCTCTTCAGCTACGTGTTTTGTGTAATTCACACGTGGAAACGTGAGAAAAGAATGAAAAATTACTTTGAAATGTGATCCTATTCGGTCACTAGCTAGCTCGGTTGTGAGTGTGCAGAAAGAGTTGTTCACATCCCCACAGAATAATGAGATTAAGGCTTGCAAACGGCATTTTTAACCCCGATGCACGCGGGTTTTTTAAAAAGCCATTTAAAAATGACAAGGCTGATTAGGGGTTTTTTTTTATTCCCTTTCTCTCCTACGCACGTCGCAAGTCCCTCTTGTCGCTTTGATTTTTCCTTCCATCGGAAGTTATCTTCTCCCTAAAATCCCCGTTGCTTTACCTTGCCTAGGAAACTGTTTCTCTTAACACAAACAACAACAACAATTATAATAATAACAAAGAATCCGAAGAATTTCTATATTAAAAAGTAGCTCTGGCGAGGTCCCTGGTCACTGGGTACAGGTCTGAGTCTGTTTTCCTTGGAAATTGGGAGGAATGCTAAACGCCTCGTCTACCAGAGAGTAAATTGTGTGCGGAGCTCTAGGCACGGCTCCCAAGTTGCCCTTTCACCCCTTCACTTTATATGTTCCTCTTATTAAGGAGAAAAATGTTTCAATATGTTGGAATTTGGGGCAAAGCCGGGAAGGAGAGAAAGAGAATAGAGAGTGGAAGGACATTTTCCAAATAGTTTTGGTAACCCTTCTGAGGGTTACATTTAAAATTGATGTCGTCCTAAAATCCCTGGAAGTTTCTTCCCCAGGTTAGTGCAAAATATTATCTGTGAACCCTTCTGAGATGACAATATGCACCAGAAACGTGACCCCATTTGGGAAAAAAATATATCCCTGAACTGAAGATGTGTTTCCTTTCTCTCCCTAAATGTGTTACTATTTGATAGGGTATTATTAAATAGCTAAAAGGATCTGGAGGTTTCAGCTTGCAGAGAGAAAGGCTGAATTCTTGATCCAATATAGAGAATAGTTTCGAGGCGATTTCATCTCTCTTTTCCAGCCGTGTGCATCTGCAGCGTCGTCTGTCATATTTTCGGTTCTGCTTCAGGGGAAAATGGGTTAACTATATTCAAGGTAAGAGTCAGGAAAAAAAGCTCAAAGTAAGGAACGATGATTTAAAAACGGATATTTGAAACTTCCTTATTTTAAAGGGGGATTTAAAGTAGCACTTGAGCTCCACTCAGCGTCTCTTTTCGGCTTGACTCCTCAGCAATATTTTTTTTTAAAGAAAGTTGTGAATTTTCTCTCTCTCTCTTTTTTTTTTTTTTTCCTGGTTGTTCTTTAAAGTGGCGAGTAGCGCCAGGCGGGCTCATTGGGCGAAGATGCCACATAGCCATGATTAATCTGAGGGAGCAGCTGAAATATTGATAAGGGGGAAAGCGGAAATCAAATGAAAAGTAGAGGGCATAGAAGAGAGGGAAAGGAAAGCACGTCCTGGAGCTGCGAGCATTACAGAAGCCCCCTGAGGAAATGCCTGGTTGATGCAGCCTGTCTGGATGGGCTGGGAATTTTAACTTCAGCGCTGCTTTGGATCTAACAAGTTTAATCTCTCCTCTTTGCAAAACTGCAGCGGCAGGGTAGTAATCCAGAACTGGTGGGGAGTCTTATTTTTGGTCTCAACCTGGATCTTTACAAACTGGTCTGCCACTGGTTGAGGGGAAAGGGTATAAAAGGTGAGTCATTTAAATAATAGTAATAAGAATAAGCAAGAGGCGAATCTAAAAGCAGTTTAAGAGGCCCTTTTATATTGCGGCTGATGCTGGCAGGGCAATACGATTGATAAATAATCCACAGCAGACTTCTTAAGACTGGCTCCAAATATGCAGATGTATTTATTTATATGAACATGCGTAATTATAAGAGGGAGGTAATCGGGGGTGGGGGGAGCGCTAATCAGGGGTAAAGAGGGGAGCAGGGGAAACTGATATGTGAATCCTTGACCCTAGAAAATTTACTGGCTAAGCAAAATTACCTTGTCCCTCAACTCTGTCTACCCCCACCCCCCGTTGCAAGTTCAGAAGCAAAAGAAACTGGAATGTGTTAGGAGGGAGGACGACAGAAAAAAGAATTGTACTTATCAGAAACACATTGTCGATTTTATAATCAGTTGCCCTTCTGTGCCAGCTGGCTGCGTAATAAATGCTTTAAAAATCAATAAAAGGCGGGGGGGGAGAGTTACGTGCAGATAGCGAACTTTTATTTTCCAGAGTTGTTGGGCTGTGGGTAATTTTTTTTTTGCTTTCTCTCTCCCTTTTTTTTTTTTTTTTTTTTAAATCAGCAGATGTTTCAAAGCTGGCTTTGGGGACACGGAGGTGTTTCCCTGGCTCTTTGGCATTGCTGGGGGCGAGGACGGGCTCTCACCGCGGGGGGGGGAGGCAGCTCCTGAGATGAGGGAACAGGCAGCTCCAGCACGGCGCAGGCTTCTTCATTAATCAAACGAAGGCTATTTCGTGATTAACCAGCGGTGTCTGGGTTGTATTAGATGCGGGCAAACTGAACTAGCTGCAAAGTTAGGACCCCACAGCTTTTCCTGAAGAGCTTGCAAAAAAAAAAAAACAAAAACAAACAAAAAAACACCCAAACCCAGGAGTATTGACCGCTCCTGCGCACTCCTTTATGCCTCTTTCTAATTCTGTAGTAGAATTTTTCTACAGTAAATTCTGGGTAAATTTCTAACTTTTCCCTTCCCACCCCGCGAAAATGGGACCGTCAGAAGAGCAGCACTTAGGAGCTGCATACTAAGGGGGGGGGCTCGTGCTTCTTAACGATGCACTAATTACAGTAAACTAATCGCTTTCTGGTGCTTTCCAAGGGGATTAAAAATCCTGAGAGGAGCGGGTAGGAAAAAACAGTTGTCGGATAGTTTAGTGACTGCAGATTTATTTTCCCACACACCATTACATTTTTCACTATCGTTGTTAATCTCTGCATCTCCGTAATGATGACTTGGAGGGGGGGGAGGCAAAAAAACCTGTTCATCAGGAGATCATCAAGTCTTAGAAGTACAGAAAAACAGATGTACTGCGTTGATGCAAGCCTGAGATAAAGCACCGCTATGTTTGACTGAGTAACTGCACTATCCCAAATAGAAGGGCTGAGATTGACAACCCTGGGGTTTTTTTTAATTACTATTTGGAATGATGCTTCCGTTCGCTATATTTTTTTTTTAATTTATTGTTTAATTATTATTGGTGAGAAAGGTTCTTTAAATCAATAGAGGCCGGCAGGTTAATGGCTCGGAATGGTTTCAATGAGTCACGAAAGGCAACTGCCCTTCATTTAGCCAAGTGAAACCCTTGGATACAAGTCAATAGGGTTAACTAGTCTCGACATGAAAACATGAGTATTTCAGCTGGTTTTTAATTGTTGGCTAAGAAATTCAGTTAATCAAATGTCAAACATTTCCCTCTGCTCTGGTCAAAAGTGAAGAAGGCTCTTTTCCTGAGGAGAGGGGAGGAATCCAAAAGCAAAACCAAACTGTTGTTAAAGCATAGAAATAAAACCCTGCTTTATGAAGTCCTCTCTATTACTTGACTTTTAGTTACTGTGGTGGACGTTTTTCTGTGTCCTTTAAACGGTACACTTAAATGCTTGATCACTTCTCTTTAAATGTTATTACTAATCTTACTTTTCAAGCAGTGCTTTGTTTCTCTACTTTTCTACATACTATATATGACCTGATCTTTATTTTTTTTTTTAATTTCAGGTCAATTTTAGGACCTTTAAATATATCTATTAAACAAGTAAGGATGTTTCAGACTGTACCAGACACTTCGTCTTACGTCAAGGTAAGACATGACAGCATCTTTAAACAGGTAATGTCAAAAATTACAATCCTCCAAAATTCGCAATCATTGTATTAGTTGAAAATCTCATTCCCGTTCTCACTGAATTTAGCAGAAAAAATCCCTCTACCTTTGGTAGGAGAGGGGTTAGAATCTCAAGTATCAGTTATCATTCTGGAAATACGCAGCATTGAGTCAAAAGTTGTGTCATCAGGGACCAACAATATGTTAAAGTGGTCTTTTCTTTTATAAGGCATTGATGCTTGGTTTGATGGGTTATACTATAACTAGTATTATAATGAGGGTGTCCTGAATTACATTATAGTAGTGGTTTGTTGCTCTGAAACCAATATGATAATGGTGGTGTGCTACCAATGTTATATCATAGTGGTTTTCTTAAATTGGCTTCTAATTTTCTGATTTCCTAGATACCAGTTAGTCTTGAACCAGAGCTGAATTTCATTTAATATCCTTCTACATCTCTGCTGTGCCAGCTACTGAATTCAATATGCAAGATGATATGTGAAGTTATGTTTTTTGAAAGGTACATTTCAAAATGGATTTAGAGGGGGGAAATATTTAATGAGCTAAACCAAAACATCTCTTTCAGTTACCAGAAATGGATTGTCACACCAGGAAATGCTACGTAACACTGGGATTTCTTTCACAGTGTTACTTATGGTTTTCCTTGAGCAATGCTTCCATACAATTTAGTAGGCAAACAGACTTCAGTTGGTTTTACTGATAATGGCTAATGCCAGATACTGCTAGATCTTGTACTCTAAATAGTTGTTTGTATATCTTCTTTTTAAGCAAAAAATATGGATCTTGGAATGTATTTTGATGGGCCACTTCTGCCTCTTTCTTCTTCATAAGATTAAACCAAATACCAAAGAAGGGTTGGCACAGCCTTGTCCCTTTATAACTCAATTGAGTACTATATTATATTTGACATTATACAGTTTTTTTTCCACAACAGTTCCCAAGAATGTAAATAAACCAAGCCTGGGACATCTGGGTTACACGTTTAAGGCAAACCCCGCATGCAACAGCACTTAGGGAAAATCTAAAACACAAGCCTCTTCTCTCCCAGGCTGAAGAAACACAGAAGGGTGTTAACTAGAGCTGGGTGGATAATTTGTAATGAATAATTTATTACAGGAATTTAGTCTCCTCCCCCCCACCACCTTAGTTAATGATCCATGTGCCAATTGTGACTTTCATGTACATACACATTATTGGAAATGATTCACTGAATGATTTCTGTATATAATCCCTAAGCTATGGCTCATTTTGCAGGCAGTTTGTTAAGAGTATTAGTATTTGAAATGCAGGGTTGGTGGGATGACTCCCGGGTCATGTGGCATTACTTGTATTCCCTGATTGGGTGAAGTTGTGCAGTTCTCTGGACCAGGTTTCTAGAGCAAATCCAACCAGGAATAGTCAAGATTCCAAATTCAGTTGATATCCCCCAAAATCACACTCCTAGCTCAGCATTTCAGGGAATGTTGGTGATTTAATTTTGCTTATTAAATTCTTATAGCTTTGGACCAGATTCTGGAAGAATAGAAACTCTGTGGAAAACAAATGAAATCCAAGTCTCATGAAAGCAAATTCACTCAAAGTTCAAGAAAAGAAACACGTTATGCAGTCTGTGCCCAGCTTTAGCATTAATTTCTCTTTGGAGTTCCTGTATGTGGGAAATGATCTGAGATGTGTTCTGTTTACAATGAAGAGATGAAGGCCCTTTGACATCCTATAGTATGGTATCATTGCCTTTTGTTGTGAGGCTAGATCCAGCCGCCGCTCCAGTTAGTAGCAAAATTCCTTTTGAATTAAGTGGAACCAAGATCCAGGCCTAAATAATTTAACATTCCAGCAGGATTGAGTGAGTCTGTCTGCAACTGTGTCGGGATAGCCTTCTCATTAAGTACAATCCTGCAGGCAAAGTGCTTGGACAAAGTTCCCTTCACATAAGCATGTGTTTTATCCACCAGGAAGAACTCCTCAGGCTGGACTTATATCCAGTGTTTCAGCAGTGGAGGGTTAAGTGAGCTGTGTGATGCTGAACTCTGCCTTTTATTACAACCCTTCATCATCAGCTGCCATTATTTTGGGCAAGGACCTTGTCTTTGGTATTTTGTCTGTAAAGCTTCATTCACACCAATGTCATTGGGGAAATGACTTGTTCCTGTACTTAAAAAACTCAACAGGATTTTGACAGAAGTCTCTTAAGACTGACCCAAAGTCTTCTGAAGACAAAGGAAATATCTCCCATTGACCCTTAAAAGTTTTAAGTTGGGCAGCTCAGCACCAGTGGTGCAAAATGGTACCTGGGTAGCTCATTCAGACCAGTGAGGCTGTTCATAGAAGTAGGAACATGGTTAAATTCAGGAGAATTAGAACCTTAAACACATGGGATAGGTCAGTCTCTGGGTCCTCTGCGTTTGGTGATGTCTTCTACTGTATTGAATGCGTCCAGAGCCAACAGAGATTCTGACGATGACTGGCTTATTTGTAGAAGAGGTGGGACTGACTAATGATCTAGGCAGATAGTCAGGAAACATGGGTACAGATCCAAGCCCTGACAGAGTGGGCTTGGTGTTCCTGAGCAAGACATTTCAACTCTCTGTTCCTCCATTTTTCCATCTTTAAAGTGTGGATGGAAGTGCTGTGCAAGAACAAGGTGCTGTTCGGGTTTAGACAGCACCTGCCTTCTCTTTCCTGCTTCCCCACACTGATCTTCAAGGACTTCCCAAGTTGTGGTGAGCAAGAAGTTTGAAAAGCAGGAGGTTGAGTTCCAATTCCTCTTCCTTCCCAGGTCTTTTTTATTATTATTATTACTATTTTCTTTTCATGTCATTCCTTCTCCAGAAAAACATATTTGCTTGTCTTGTGGGAGGGAGAAGTATTTTATTTATTACTTTTGTGGGATCTCAGTTGATGATGTATACACTACCCCCATTACACAGCAGAAAAAGCGAAATTTGGATCAATGTCTTCTATAAATCCTCTTCAACAAAGGCACCACGTACATAAACTTTATATTTATTCCGTGCCTTGTACAGAAAAACGCCTCATCTCTATTTGTTGTGACTGAGAGGGGGTTGCTAGCAGGCTGTTCCACAGGAGCTCCCAGGAGCAACAAATTCACTGTCATATCCCTGGGGTACCAAATAGCCTAGGACCACCTTCAGGCCACACTGTTTTTCTTGTCATGGCTTTCAAAATGCAAGAGAGGGGTGGGACTGGAGGAGGAAGAGGAGGATTTCATTTTTAAAATGGCTTGTTTTAACAAGGGTGCTTTATGTTGAGTCATACTGGTGAAGTTCAGCTTCTCAGTGTTGTAATCTTGATTTACATCACAAACACATAGGATGTATGGATCTGTATCTAAAGCACTGTTAAAAGATCCTATATAACCTCATGACAGGACTACCCAATCTTTTCTGATACACACTTTTTGTATGGGCCTTAATGCAATAGAGGGGTAGGAAAACTCAAATATAAAAAAATCATTTTGATCCTTACTGGTTTATTCTACATAACTGATAAAGTATTTCTATTCCTTATACCGTTATGGGACTTGCTGATCTGCAAGTACTTAATCATTTACATTATATCAGAGGGTGCTAATCTCATCTAAACACGAGTATTTGACTTTAGAGAATGAAACGTGTAATATAATTGGGAAATTAAATTTTAAAAGACAGCACTGGCATCCTGACTGTAGGGATATGGAAAGAATTAGGGCTATAAGCAAAGCAACATGACCTCTGAGTACTGAATTTTTAATTATTACCATTGCCACAAACTATTCCGGGCCACAGGAGTCTTCGCTCCCCTTCTGCACTGCCAGTTTGTGGTTTAAAATGTGTGTAAAGGCAGGTGGTACAAGAATAATTTTGGGGCTGTGTTATTCACCCGCGCTTTTCTCCTGCCCTTCGGCAACATCCAAACGCTTATCTCCTCTTCTATCACTCCCCTCCTCGCACAGAGAAAGTCATTGCTTCTGCTTTCGGTTCCCCAGCCCGTAAACACAGCCTCTACCCTTCCCTCCCCAAAGCAGCGCCTGAAGCTCTCTGGGCTCTGCAGAGCATCCCGGGGTCGGGATGAACCTCCCTTCTTCTGGAGCCCCTTTTCCAGGTACCAGCCCTGCCAGCTTGAGGCAGGACCTGCTGGAAAAGTCCCTTGGCCTTCGCAGGAGAAGTCAAAGGAGAGGGCAGCGATTCTCCCCCTCACACGGGAGCGGGTATCCTGGCATCACCCCTGCTTTTCCCCTGCTTTCCTCTGCCACGCCTGGGGATGATATTTAAAATAGTCTCCCGAGGGGGGGGAATAATTAAGGCAGTTCCCCAGAAACAGCTCGGGTAATGCGCTGGACCCCCGCAAACCTGGTGGGCTTGGGGGAGGCAGCGTGCTCGCCCCCCACTCTGACCCCCTGGGGGGTTTTGGGCACCGGCCACAAAGAAACTTGCGTGCTCCCCTTTGCGAGCTTGTGCGGAAAATTGTCTCCAGCCCAGACCTTTGAAAGGGCACGAAGATGGACTTGCCTCCGGGAAGGAACCACCGTGCAAGGGCGGGACTTCTCGCTTTTAAAAAAAATGGATTTCATGCAGCCATAACGTTTGTGGGACCGTACAAAGAAGTATATTCATGGAGGCAAAATAGTCTGGGTGGCTGGAAACAATATTTAGTTTGTTCTTGCTTTCACTCTGCCTGGAAAGTTTACAGAAGCCCTAAAGAGAGAGGGGATTTTTAAAATATTTTCTATTTTTTGAAGGACAAAACAGTGAGATTTTCTTTGGAGCGGGTACTACGAAGGCTACTGACAAACCTTGACGTTATCTTTCCCGCTGAGCAGTAGCAGCCAGAGGCTGCTCGGGGACAGGTTGCAAGGAAAGAATATCCCGTTATTTCTTGGGGGTTTTTGCAACAGAAATCTCGCAGCAGACATGGTGCCTCATGAATCAGCCGAGGGGAAGAAGCTGCCGAAGGACCTGTGCACGGGTCATCCGTCCCACAGGTGCTCAGAGATGCAGGGATGCTGGAAATGCGGCTATGTGGAACAGACAGAAACGTGCCCCATGCTCTTAAGAACAGCTAGAGAGCCTTAGCCTGGCAGAAAAGGGAAAATCAAAGCCTTCGTGGACTGGTTTTTCCCCAGTTCAGGTAGAGTTGCTCCTGCTGGAAGCATCTTCTTGCGCATTTTCCGTTTCTGATTTTTTTTTTTTTTTCTTCCAATTCCTGGCGTCCCTCAGAATTTCAGTTCCTCCCACCTGGGCTGGGGAAGACGGGACCAGACACCTCCAGAGAAGGTGGAAATTGCAGTAGCTTTGTCGGCAGGTGTAAAGTGGGCAGAAGCTGCTGTGAACTCTTACGTCATTCTCACACTTCGTGATGATTAATCTACGTATATACCGAATCGTTCTTCTTTTTTCTTTTTATTTTTTTTTTCCCCAAGCTCATTTCTTGAGGCAGAAACGCTGCTAAATTGTTAGACTTTAGCAAGTCGTTGATTAATGCTTCATGACAACTCGGTGCTTATGGATTTAGTTCTTATTTGCACTTACCTCTCTATTTTAAATAGAAAAATCCCTTTCCACTTCCCGGTGTCCAGCGAAGCCCGCCTGACTTTTTTCCCGTGCTCAACCCCAGCGCTGCGTGGGGAAGGGCTGGCATTGTTTCTTCCCCTCTTTACCTTCAAGAAACGGTTTGAATTGAGGTCGAGAAGGTGAGAGAAACGTTGTTCCTCTCGTGGAAATGTAGCACGTTGGAGCTTTCTAAAAGAAACCAGGCTCTCGGGCACAAGGGACACGCTTTTACAGTGACTCCCGCCTTTAGACAGCAGCATTCAAGCAACCAACCCCCCTTCCTTCCCCAACTCTGCGACCTTCTAATGGCTCCGTTCTTTCACAATTTACAGAAAACCGCCCCCCACCAATACGCTGAATCCAGGGAATTTTGTATTCCAGCCTTTCCTATGCTCTCCTAGCCCTGTGTTTAGAAACAGAGCGGGTGTGGAGGGAGAGGGGAGCAAAAAGGGAAGAAAGTGAATGCTAAGGGGGAAAAATGCTTTAAATCTTTCCTGCAAATCTCCAAATATATGAAGTCTGAGGAACAAATTCAAAGCAGGCACGGACGCCTGAAGAGAAGTTAGAGAGAAATATTCTGTTCCATTCAAGCGCATCAAGGGTCTCGCTGAAGTCTTGTTTGGCTAAGGTCAGACGAGACTGGGTTCTCCAATAAAAATAAATCTCAAATTAATTATGGCCTCAAGCGAGGGGCCAGACGTTTGGAGCTAGTGCACTGCAGTCTGTTTTTTTGGCCTTCAGTATTTTTGTTTTTTTGTGCCTTAGCTTTTCAATAATTGCGGGATGGGGGAGGAAGGGAGGGCGGGGGCTGGTTTATTGGGACATGGAGCTCAAATAAAACTAGCCAGGACACTGCTTACCCCACTCTTCGCCTAATTGCGATGCAGCTTCAAAGCTACTGGATCTTCTCCACACCACTTTTAAGACATTATGTTTTACTTAGTACCGATTAGCAGTGAATAACTTTCCGGCTTCAAGTTCCCAAATCCCATGGGCTGTTCCTGTAGACCAAGAGGTAGGAGGGACCCGATCCTTCAGCTGTGGCGCTGGAAAACTCTACTGATTCCTTTTTATTGCTGTAGCTGAAAAGCAGAGGTTTGCCCAATTAGTTTAGTTTAGAATTGGGATTCGTTTCTGGGGATCAAATCCCAGGGCTGTAGTTTGGGCTTTTTGCTTGTAAGAATGTGGGTTTAGAAAATAAACAAAACACGTTGCGTTTTTCATTCTGCAACGGAGTCGGTGCCAGAGGAGACTCAGACCCGGAAATTTTAAACATTCACTGAAGTTGGTGGAGATTTTCCCTCTAGTAAAGACCGGAGCAGAATAGAAGCTGGCATTCTGCTAATACAGCTCCGGGCAAAGAATGATGGTAAATATTGTAAATACGTTTATAGAGGATAGAATATATAGGAGGTTATATATATATATATAAAATATATACACACGCAATATACTTAGCGCAAGGTGTGTGTGTATATATAGATACAAAAAGATAGTTTAAAAAAAGAGGACACTTTGTCACAGTTAGCGGGTAGTTAGTGGGAAACGAGCCACTTTCTAGCGACAAAGTCAAGGCGTGGCTGCTGGTTTCTGGGGCTCCCCTCCCCTATTTACCGCGCTAGTTCAAAGCCACAGTCCCAGGCTGGGGGTTAAGGAGAGCTCAGCTGATGTTGTTCGGGTAAGAGAGGGTGATATAAACCAAACCCCTTTCCCATCCTCCGAAAATAATATTTCTAACCTGCAGCTGAGGCCCGGGAAGGTTTTCGTTATGTTTATTCCTACAGAATAACTATACGGTTTTAATTATGAAGCGATGACCGCTAATCCCGCCTGAATTACAGACAGAAAATCCATATCTTTGAGGTTATGTAGTCCCGCGAAGGACCGGCATTGAACTACACCGAGGGGTTAACTCCTTTGATACTGGACGTGAAATAGTCCTGGGCCAAACTCCCCCCAGCGTCTCCTTATTAATTTCAATCGAATCACGCCAAAACCCGGCGTTTTCACCTTCTCTGTGTGAGGCTGCGGTCGTTGTAATCCAATTATAAGGACGAAGAGAGGAGGTGGGGACATGCCAAGTGCTTGAGATCAATATTGAACTAATTAAAAACGTGGGTCGAGAATTTTGTTTCATTCATAAGGGGAGTGGAAAAAAAAATAATAATTGAGGAGTAACTGATTTCTACCAGCCTGTCCCAATGTAAGCATTTGAAATCTTCCGTGGTTGCCAAGATCAAATGATTTTCCAGATGTCTGGTGGTAACCACATTAAACAGATCATAATTCCTTTACTGTATATACATATGCATCCAAAAGCTGAGCATCAGATTAAAAATTGCGCACATGGATCAGCACCGTGCCCGGTGATGGCTTTGCTTTCCCCTGCCTGTCTTTGCTCCCTTCCTCTCAAACAGTTAAATACCCAAAGTCCCACTGAACAATCACCTAGGATGATTCAGAGCTTGGCGCACGGAGTTTATGAATATTCCAGCCTTTTCCAAAAAGTTTGAGATAACTTCAAGGGTGTTTTTTTGTTTGGGGTGGTTTTTTTGGTTTTTTGGTTTGTTGTTTTGGTTTTTTTTCAGGCGAGAGAAAAAAAAAAAGAAAAGATGAAGCAAAGGTTCTATTGTTACATTATTTGGGAGGAAAAATAGTAGATTGTTCGGCTTGTCTGTTACAATGTTTAACAACTTCGCTCATTACCTTATCTCTTGGACTTTTCGCAAATCTTATTTTAGACCAAACACAAGAGGTAAAGGAGGGATCAACCCTAATGGACCCGATCTAACAAGTGACCCGAAGAGGCTTCATTTCGAGCCATCCTCAGACATGCAAAATAAACCCCTGGGGGTCACGGTGCCCGTCTGGCAATAAAATGCGGAGCTGGGCTCCGAAAATATCTCAGGGTGGGATGGAGGGTGTCTGTTTGACATCTTCCAGCCTTTGGGAGCACTGGGGATCCGCTGCGGGTGCCGGACTTGTTTGGCTCTTCAGCCCGGAGCTGGGGAAAGGGTGTTCTGCAAATGTTGGGCTCCTCTCCCATAAGCTGGGCACGTTTTCAGGTGGTTTCTCCCTGCCGCTCTCAGCTTCCCGCCTCTCCCCCACCGCCAGCCCGTCCAAGACCTGTCGGTCACGCAGCCTAAAACCAAAAGTCTCTGTGAGGTCCGTGGATGACAGAGGTTCCTTCCAGGGTATTTTTTTTTTCCCCCTTCCTTTCGCGGTTAGGATCCTCAGCCTGTCCTCTCCCTCACCCCCCACCCCCGTTGTTTTTCGGGGCTGGTAGAGAGTGTTGTCTAGAGAGGAAACCATTTGGGTTTTGAAAGGATGCGTTTCACTCTTCCCTTTAACCTCTTGCTTTTCTGGTTGCTGCAGCCTGCCATGTGGTAACGCTGAAGGGGCAGTGGGGAAGAGAGTATTTGCGGGGCGGGAGGCGGGGTGGGGGGACGGGACGGGACAGAGGGCAGGGAAAAAGAAAGAGTAATGAGGAAAGCAAAGGGTTAACCGTGATTTCTTTTAATTGAACTCCAGTTCTTGTGGCCCTAGGCAAGGGGGGACCTGACCCCGCTAGCAGCATCCAGATGTGCTGCTCTCCGGGGACCCCAGCGCAGACCCCTGGATTGTAAAGCAGACAGGGGGAGGACGGGGGTGGGGGGAGAGGGAAGGCGGTCGGGCTGTCGGGCTGTCCCCTCTGCTCCCCCCCCCCTTCACCTCCTGGCTGCAGACGGCCTCAATCGCTGGCAAGCAGCAAGCCAAAACCTCCAGGTCTGGTCACGTTCAGTCCCGTGTCTGCATCTGAACTAAAAAATTGTAGCTGAATTGATGAGGCTAATTTCAGAGGAGGGGAGAGGGAGGGGAGGGAGGGGCAAGGGGGATCTACAGCTCTCTCCTGCCAGCTTCGGTCTTGGAGAAATAAAGTATTAATAAGGCATCTCTGCCGCAGCCGAGTAGAAACACTAGTGGCATTATTGCATTTCCCTTTTGGAAGGGGCGGGTGCAGAATAACTTTGGATATAATTTTGATTCCCCCCCCCCCCCCCCCGTGGTTGGACTAAAGACAGGGGGAAACAAAAAGACTGGACACAACTGGCACTGGACAAGGTAATCCTCTCCACCGAGAGATCTGACGTGCAGGAGTGTCCTCCTGCCTTGACACTTTTCTTTCTTGGCTTCACCCTCCTTTTATTCCACCCTCTGCTCTCTTCCTCGGGCTGCAACAGTTTGCAGAAGTGGGGAATAAAGGACGCCCAAAGTGTTGCATGATGTGTTCCGCTGTTAGCTGCTTGTTATTTTTGCAAGTGGGGGGGTGGGGGGGGGCGGGGAAGCGAGTGAGTGGACAGGCGGCTATTCTCTCCTTTCCTCGGGTCCTTTGGAGGGTTTCAGCTTTTCCCGGAAAAAGGAAAGCGCGTTTCTCTTTTGGTGATCGCTCCCGTTTGAATGAAAGAGAGAATTGCACGTCAGAGGTTCGCCAGGTCTAAAATGAGATTTAAAGGGTGGTGGCTGGGTTTTTTTGCAGTGCCCATTCTGACACGGCATCCGGGAACGGAAAATTCAGCTGTTCTGACAATTATTGTAATTTTTTGTCATTTTTAGCTTATAAAGTGTTTTGGGGTTGGGTTTGTTTGGGTTCACCACCCCCCCCCCCCGCCCCCGTCTGAGTGGCGTTTTAACAGCTTAGCGAGAAACTTGCGCTGTGAGAGGAGGCTGGGGAAAGCACTCCCAGCCCCTGAAATGAAATAGATGGACATCCATCCATCCATCCATCCATCTCAGTATCTTTGCTTCAGAGCCCGATATCCCAACCCTCCAGACGACTGGGAGTGAAGGGAAGGGGTGAAAGTGGAAAAGACCCTCCACTTCCCTGCAGCCCCATTTCCAGCCCCTGTTTAATTGCTGGAGTCGTTTGTCTGTCTTGCATTATTGCACTTACCGCTCATTTCTGGCAGGGACTGGACCCTCGTCTCATGCTCCTTGCTGGGAGACGTGAAGGAGAGGGGCCGGAGTATGTTTTAAATACGTTTTAATCGCCAGACTTTTTTCTTTTTCTCTCTCTGCCTGCCGCGACCGAAATGTATTTACGGTTTTCTCCCCTTAATTTTTGCCTGTGACTGGAAAACGCATTAATAAAAAAATCTGTGGGAAGAGACGGAAATTCAGTGAGTCAGGCTAAAGCTGCTCCAGCCAAAAGAAAAAAAATTGCAAAAAACATGTTAAACTGAACTGTGGGATGACACACGGCTCTCGCTAATACGGTTTGGGGTGCAAGGCAAGGTCTGCGTTGGACTGGCTGCCTTAGCGACAAACAAGAGCTGACAGAGGTAGCTATTGTTCTGCCCCTTCTTATCTAAATGGAGCAAATATCCTGTATGTAAAATATATATATTTTCATCAAGAAGGCAGGACCAGCGGAGAGACGAAAGTTTCCTTCTCGAGTGACTTCACTTCCCAAAATTAGCAGAAAAAAACGTTTCATCCGGTTAACTGTCTCTTTTTCGCTCTGCTGCAACAACCAAAGTTAAAAAAAGAGAGAGACAGAGAGAGAGGGAGGGAGGGAGAGAGGAGGAGAGGGGATACAGAGAGAAAAGCAAAACCGCTGGAAGGGCAGGGAGAAAAGCAAAAAGAGAGAGAAGGATTAAAAACTTCAGGAGGCTTCGGTTGCAGGCTAAACCGGGTCAATGTGTGGAATATTGCTGGTACCGGCTGGAAGTTATTCTAGATGGACGGCACTATTAAGGTAAGAGGGGGGCAGGAGGGGCTGGGGGACCCCTCCAGCCGGGGAGGGGGGGAGGTGTTGGGATGGGGCGCGGGGGTCCGGGTCCGGCTCCGTCCCTCCGCCCCGGAGCGGCTGGTCTCTCCTCCTCCTCCTCCTCTTCCTCCGCTGCTCGCAGCGTGTCGGGGCTCCCCCCTTCGCCTCCCCGCTGCCCGGGGGGCTTCGCAGCCGACGGGGAGCCGGCTCGTACCCCAGCTCCGCGGGGCTGTGCGGGGCCAGCCGCCTGCCTGCCTGCCCCCCGCGGAGGTGGGGGGGGGACGGGACGGGACCGAGGAGGGGGCCCAGGGGACCCGCCTGGCTCGGCGGAAAGGCAGTGACAGCTCCTGCCCCCGGGGCTGCGAGGCGCCTCGGAGAGAGCCGGGGTGCCGGGGAGGGGGGAGGAAGGCTGGGGCCGGCGGCGAGAGCAGCTCGGAGGCGGCAGAGGCGAGAGCGGCTCCGAGCTTGGCCTCGGCTGTGTGCCCCTGGCTCCGATTTCCCCGCCCGGCCCTGCTCGAAAGGCACTGCTGGTGCTGGTGGTCGCCCGTGCGTTTCCTCCAGCGGTTTTGTTTTTTTTCTTTATTTTTTTTTTTATTTGGGGGGGGGGGGGGAAGCGAGGTACGGGGCGGTTTGGAGGAGAAACTTCACCCTAACTTGGGGCGAGGCAGGGGGAAGGGGAAGCAAAGAGTGTGGCAAAAAACCGCGGACCAACCAACCTCTGGTGGCCTTGAGCAACCGAGGACGCTGCTGCGACTTGGAGAGCGGTTCCCCCTCCTTTAACCCCCATCCAACCGGCCGGTCCGTCAGCCTCTGCAAAGCTAAACCAAGCCTTTTCCAAGCACCTAGAAGTGGCCCACGCTGTTTCTCAAAGCCCAGGCAGCAGAGGGCTGGCTTTCTTGCTGGGGGGGGGGGGGACGGGGGGACGGGACACCCTTGTGCAGTTCTTACGGGCTCTTCTTGAGGGAGCACTGTAGTACCGAAGCAGCTCGAACAGAAGAGCCTTGAAGCGAGAGACGCTGTGGGTGTGTTTGGGTTGGAGGATTTCGAAAGATGCCTTATCGCCTGGGTGGGGTGTTGATCTCTTCTTAAAAGTCTTCTTTTTCTTTTTTGTTGGTTTTTTTTTTGCTGACCTGGGGAGAAAGAGGCTGCAAACTGGCAGGAACTGAAACCTTCTCCCTTAGATTGCAGCTTGTGACAAGTGCACTGTTTAGAAGGGTCTCAAAAGAAGGGGGAGGGAAGGAGATGGGCAGGAAGAGAAAATGGAAAGAGGAAAGAAGGAGGGAATGAAAGGGTGAATGTCGGAAAGGAGGAGAGAAAGCAGGAGTGTTGAAAGCACAAAATTTGGGAGGTATGGCAGGAATAAGACACGTTTCCCCCATCACCTCCTCAGATCTGTAGCAAAAGTAACCCAGGCCTCATTCAGGATACTTTTAGTGCACCACAACCTTCTTTGATTTGTGGAGCCCTAAATATTGTGCAGTGAAAGTGCAGAAATTTCCCATCTGTACGTTTGCTGTGGTGCACACATGGACTTGCTTTTCTGCACAGGCCACGAGCCCCCCGCACCATCCTCTGAAAGGTGCTGAAGTATTTCCATGACCCACGTAGCTTGTGGTGCCTACTGGTAGCTCCTTCTCTCCCCAGTCACCCCGTGTTACAAAGTATTATTGCTAACCCCCCTTCAGCCCCCCCCCACCCCCCCGGTTTGGAGATGAGGAACTGCAACACTTGGCAACTAGGCCTACAGTCACATTGGGGAGGCCGTGGCGAAAGGAGGAACTCGGCCGCATCCCAGGTCACTGTCCCGGCTCCTGGATCTGCCCGCTGACTGCTCTGCAGCCTTTTCTTGTATTGTCCTGCCTCACTTGTAGTCCAAAAATAACTTGGCTGTTCGAGCTAAGAGAGACGGCATCCAGACATACCAGGGTCTCCTCTTGGGTTCATTTACTGAGCAGTTCCAGGCTCATCAGCAAGTTGCTGCAGGTCCCCATGTCCTGTTTGCCGCCTCCTGTAATTTACCCCTTTTCTGGACCATGCATTTAGATCAGTGCTCCTGTAGTTCCCTCAGGATTATCTGAGATTTCTCGCAAATTTTCTTAGTGGGGAGAAAAAGAGTGGGTTTCCAAGGACTATCAGACTCACGCATCAACAGATTTGCTGCAGTTCACCACTAAAAGGAAGGGGTTAGGCCACCTTGCCTAGCTTTTCTCAGGTGAAGGGCAAGGGGAGAGGATGTGGCTTCAGATGCTTAAGTGTTTTTAATGTGCTGAGCTCTATATATAACCTGTGCTTCAGGGTAGGGTTTCTATATTCTAAGACATAGTAAAGCAAACCTGTACTGTATCCAGAGGAAAGCAATTTAAAAGCAATCGTATTGTGAGATCTGCTCTCTTGTAGGCTGTATGCACTGTTTTCTCTCAAAGCTGTGCATTTATGTTGGGAAATAATATGGCAGAAAGATGCCCATGAGTGACTACAGAGCAAGAAAAACACAGAAAAAGGCTTTCATTATCTAGAGCAAGAGCGCGGTGAGGGACCAGATGAAATCTGTGTACCGGCATGGTTAAGAAGCACTTCCCTTCATAAACTCAGAAATATACCTGTCTGTGTAGGAGATAAATGCTATACAGCGCAGAATAGATATGGGAGAGGGCTACGCGTTCCAGGTGGTTGTCTTCAATTTAAACAAAACAAGTGACTGTTTTTTCAAGTCTATGCAAAACTATTCCATGGACAAATTGTTTTAATTGAGCCAAAGACTTTTAACTGCACACTTGGCAGATGCAGGAGTCTGAGTCCAGTCTACTATAAAAATCTCTCCCTTCACCCTGTGATCCCCAGTATTGTGCCTGTATTTTCCTCTTAATGTTTTTATGCCATTCAGAAAGAGTTTTGATGACAGACTCTCTCATGGCTGGTTTTGCCTGTGTGGAATAATTTAACTGCAAGCCTGCCCAACTGCCGGGTAAGTTTGCAGTAAAAGGGTAAATCCACTGTAGCCTTGAGCTGTCCTAAGGGCTCACAATCACATGATGATCCTGGGCTACATTTGCATCCTTTGTGGACATGGCATAAAGTGCGAAATGAAGTTGTTGTCGGAGTTTTTTAACCCAAAGCTCAGGGAATTCCATGGATATAAACGTATATTATGGGATCAGCTCGGGACTCTAAGTCATCTTTCCCCATCGTGCACTGACTTACATCACATATGATGTTGCTGAGCCAATGCACCAGGTCTAGAATGCGTTTTTATTTCTTCACAAATAATTATTTATCTTGAGGGGAATTAGATCACTTACTGAGGTGGTGGGAGGCAATTTTTGCTGCATTCTTCAAATAATCTGTTTAATACCTGACAGGGGAGGTGGACTGGCTGGCCTGAAAAGTGACCTCTAGAGCAATGCTCTAAGGTCTTTTATGGAGAAATAAGTGCAGCAAATCTTTATTAGTTCATTTCCATATTCAGTTCATATTCTGTGAACAACACTTGCAGAAGATGATCGGGAGCCAGTGAAACTCAGGATGGCTTGTGTTTGCACTAATTTTAAAGAGTCAATAACATTTTTACTGTATGCCTCCAGATACTTCAGATCACATCTTCTTTGGATTAATATCCCGCTTTGACTTAATTTACATTGTGTTTGGGGGGTTTGGTTTTCATTGCCTCAAATTAAATCAAAAAAGGGTACATCTAATCTCAGCAAGATGCCCATGCATGGACTTCCTCACAATAACAAATGGTGTGGTTTCAAACTGGTTTAGTTGTTTCAGTTCCACTTCACATGTGGACGATCATTAAAGTAAATACACTTGCCAAAGCCTGACTGTTAATAAAAAAAACACTTTTTGTGTAACTGCTGCCTTCATTCTGTGAAAGGATGTTTAACCTTATGTTCTGGACATAAGAGATTGACCATCTGAAGGGCATTCAATGAAAATTTTGCATTACTTGAGTAGATGACAACCATAGTTGTCTCCTTCCATGAGAAGACAACTTGTATGTTGGTGTTGCTATAGCAAAGGGTGGAGTAGGGTTTCTATTGCAATCACTGTTTCTTGTCATTTGTGAACTGTAGGCGCTCGCCTCTCGTCCTGAAACTTGTCCATCAAGATCTCGAACTAAGAACATGTTTCCTTTTTGAGTAAGTTTAAATGTCTGTTTTGCCATTTTTAAATTGCCCTGGCTTTGGCCCTTTAGAGATTGCCTTTCCTGGCAAAAAGGCATTGACTCTTAGGGCAAGACTCTTCATCTCCAGATTAAAAAAAAAAATAAAAATCACAAAGATGCTTGCTCACTGGAGACTTTCCATGTTGCTGTCCCTCAAAAGCAATTTTGAACAAACCCATCTGAAATTTCCAAGGCATAAATGATGATATTCCCTGATACCCTAGTCTCTATTCAGGTAATATTTATATTGCGTCATGGCTTTCTAATATAATACAGCAAAAACCTGTTAGAAGCATTTTGTAATTGGGATATTTTTATAATGCTACTTTATTTTCCCTCAAAGATCTGTATGCAAATGCATTTTGCCTTAGTATCATCTTACAATCACGCTGTAGTACTGGGTGCTGTCGACTCGAGATGTTCAGTACCAACTCCCATTTGCTATGCAAGTAAAACACTTGAAAAGTCTTTTTAGAGTCGGTAAACTGGGTAGCTCTGCTGCTCTGTAGAATTGTTCCTGCTCTAGGAAAGAAGATTAGTCTGAAGCAAACCTAATACACAACAAAACAGCACCAACTGCTTAGAATTTAGGCACTTGGGGTTTCACTCAGAGGCTTTAAAGGGGTGCTGAGAACCTTGTATAGTTTGTCTCTACCACTGTGGATTTTACCCTGACAGGATGTGGTCACTTTAAGTAGTAGCATGCATGTCTTGAGAATTTCATGCTTTTATTATTTATTTTAATTTTGTGATATTCCTGCTGTAAGATGGTACTGGGGGGAGGCCCGGTTTCTGTCACTTCTTGCAGCGTTTCTTCTAAGGAGCATTTTGCTGGAGTTTTGGTGTGTAAGAGCATTCATTGGAGTAGTACGAGAAAGGGACAGAAATCAAGAGAAGCAAAGGGTAAGGTTGCACCTTGAAGTGAGGTCTTAGATGACATGCTGATAAGGTGAGATGTGTTGGGGGAAGGGCATTTATAGCAATTTTTGCAGGAAGCAGAGTTTATTTTCTTCAGGTCTCTTCTTCGTGGTCTTACGGAAGGCTTTCCTCTTGATTTCAGTTCACATCTTCTCTGAAGGATCAGGCCTAGAACTTATGAACATATAAACAGAGCATCTTCCATTCTTTTTTCCCCTGTAAAACATCAGCATGTGAAGTTCTTCTACAGCACCTCATAAGCTGCCTTTGAAAAATGAAATTTTCTCATTCTGCCTGAGTTTACGTGACCACTTAAAGAAAGACCCTAGGTCCTATCTCAGTGCAAACATGCACAAGCAGGAAAATTAAAGGAGCCAAGGGACCCTTAACTTCAGATTTTCAGATATTTGTGGGCTTGCTAAACACCTAATGCTGCAGAAGCATGTTGTTAGTACGAGAGCATGCATGAATGTGTGCATGGCTTGCCTAGAAAAAACAGGTCTAATACATTAAGCTCAGCTCTACAACTTGGTTTGAAGCCAATTTTCCCCCCAAATGTAAAATTCTCTTTAGATCTTTTGTTCTGAATTGAACAACAGATCTATTTCCAGTGTCTGTGACTCTCATGTGCTCTCATGCACATGTGAACATAAGCGTCCAATGCATATGTAGCACTGGCATGTAAAAAAAAGAGCTGCCTGCAGTGTACTTCTCAGTTATACAAAGCCCTGTCACACTTCCCTGGGTGATGCTAAGAACACTTTTCTGAGTGAACCAATGTTTTCTTACAAGGCTGTGAGTGCATATTTATAGCTGGTTTTGAAAATACAGACTAAAATATCACCACGCAAATGTGGTTTTCTGCCTCCTTCTGGAAATAATTCACCTGATGGCGGACCCAAGTCTTTGCTAACGTGCCTGCTGCATGATCACAAGCACCCGGGCAGTCAGGGTGCCGATCAAGCAACTAAATCAACCAACCTAAATTGCATAAACAGCAACGTATGTTACAGGACGATGTATAATCTACTCTACTGGGTTCCAAATATCAAAGCCTTCAAAATATTAATGCACCTACTGCTTATTTTCTTTCTTCCTCTCATTACCCAGGCCACATAATTACTGATGCATATCTACACAGCTAGTAACACTGATCTAGAAACCTGTCTCTTGTAGTAAAGCCACAAACGTTACCTCCCTCCTCCCCCACCTCCGCTACGAAAAGCTTTTCTTTTAGCTGTAAGACAGAGACCTAAACAAAAGAGATGTATGTTACTGTATGTTACTGTTGAAGACATTTAAGTATGTCCTGATAAACCTTCTGTTTCTCCAGTGACAAACAGCACCAAAGGCAAAACTTTGAAATAATGACCTGACAGGGACCATCAGTATTTGATACCAGAGACACTTTATTATATCTAATTCTGTTTCGCTTCCATGTTTTGAAGCCAGAACCCTAAATATAGGTATGTAAGTGCATATTAATGTAACTAAGCAAGAAGCTTGATTTGTAAAGGTACTGGCAGCCTGTAACATTAGCTTTTGAAGGTGACTGTTCCCTCTGAAAACCAGGCTGCTTTCTAGGTGCTTAACAAAGTACTTTGATTCTGTGTAGAAACCTGTTCATTAAGATTTGCAAAACTGGCTAAGGGGCATTGAATATACAATTATCACTGGAAATAGATGGGAGAAGTAAGGCTAAATCCCACAGGCGTCTTGCAAAATCTCAGCCTTTTCTTCTTTTCAGCATTGGTATGATGCTGTAAAGAAAATGACCCTGGCTCTTCATGTGTACCGAGCATTCTTTCTTTTCCAGATCTTTTTAAAATACAGTCAGAAACACAGCTCAGTAGAGGCTCCTGCAGTAAATGTCATGGATACAGCTAAGCTAAGTGGTTTATTGGCATATATCTTGTTCCTGTTCTTCCAGCAGAGACTAACCCAGAGCTCAACCAACCACAGGGCTGTAAAGGAGTAAGAAACAACTAAAAAAAAAAAAATTATAAAACACCCACACCCCAGCCTGACAAAGCTGCATGCCCAGGAATTAAACGTTAGCATACTGGCCCATGCTTGTCAATCATGCAGAGGGAGTGAAAATAACATAACGGGCAGGAGAGCCTTTAATTAGTCATTTGCCGATTTCTCACTCAGCAAAAAAACTGCCCTTCCTAACTACTGCTGGTTTTGATCTGAGGGGAGGAGATAAATCAGCAAGAATACAGTTTTTTAAGTTGGTTGATGAGTGAAAAAAAGAAACCGGTGTAAGGTATGGTGGGGTCAGTGGAAGGTGTGGTGAGTTCGGGAAAATGATTTTTGTACAATGAGAAAATTCTTATTAGAACATTTTTTATAGCAGCTTTCTTTTAAAAAAGAAGATAAGGAAAAGATTAGGAGAGGTTAAGATACCCTTTTTACAGCTAAAAGCAGAAATTTGGCTCTCTGGTTTCTTCTGAATAGCTCTTCTTGTTGTTCCAAGCTTGATTGACTTATAACTGCATCTGAACCAACCTCACATCAGTTCCTTTTTATCAGCCAAAGTGAGACTTCCTGTACTCCACAGTCTGGTTTCTTGATGTGTTTCCTTTTTCCTTTTAACAGAACAAAGGAAACTGTAACTCCTCTGCTGCTCCTGTTCCAAATCTCCTTGGGACTTCATATAATGTTAGCATCGAACATTTGCCTTTTTTTTTTTTTTCTGCCCAGTCTCTGAGTCAGGCTGCCTAGAGTCATAGTGCCCTCTTCATATCTACTTGAGTTTTGCATTGCCAACTGCAGAGGGGCAAGGACCGTGTTGCTGTTGAAATGAAGCCACTTCCAGAGCAGTGGGCAGCCACCATGCTCTAGTCTACCCAAGTAAAGCAGAAAAGAAAAATCTTGGCTAAAGACTCTGCATGTTACTAGAGATACAGGATCTTTAATGTTCTCCTAAAGCAAATAATCAGGTGTTGAGATCTCACTGATTTGCACAGGCTTGTATGCATGAACTCATTTGGTATTTGAACTTGGGGCTGGAACTTTGTGTCCTGAAATATGTAGGCCACTGGCAGAGATGCTCCCCAAAACAGCTACACATATACAGTACAAATGGCATTGCTCTAGTACATACTGGAACTGGCAGCCCTATGCATTTTAACAGGAATGATTCTCTTAAACCACCACACTGAATGGCACTTACTCTCTTCTAACAACTGTTTCCCTTAGCTGTTAGGGGGCTGCAGCTCTATTTCAGTCCTGTCAGTCACATAAGGAACATGCTATGGATATGAAAGATTCAATGCAAAATCCAAATTTTGCCATGAAGTAAGGAGCCTGTCCCTTGGGAAAGCACCATCTTCCCCCAGCTACTACCTCCCACCCAGCTGACAAGCACACTGTTTTGCTGAGATGCACCATCCCTTCATGATCTCCACATGTCAGAGCTGATGCTTTTTCTTTAAAAGAATCCCAAATTCTTGTTCACTTGAATGACAAGAATCACTTGATCTCGGATCAGGACTGACTAGATGCATGTAAAAGTGCTTCTGAACACAACTAATAGCAACTACAGAAGTATGGAGTTATACGTTAGCACAGAGTTAAGTGCAAACATGGGCCTGATTCTGAGAAATATAGACGGGATATCTGCAAATTCCCACTGAAATCAGTGCAATTTGTTCATGCTTAGAGTTTACCCATTTATCCAAACCACCAGAGCTCAGCAGGCTTAGAAAGGAGAGGGGAAACTGCAAGCTGCACTGCCTATTGGCCATCTGCATATGAATTTGCAAGTTCAGCCTCTCTGAAATAGGTAGCTTATAACCAAGGTTCATTTATCCAAACCATCAACATTCAGGAATGCCAGAATATGGAATAGCATAAAAGATTCTGGACTTGGCCTGTTTTCTATATATGGCTTAATGTATGTGTGTGGTGTGTAAACTTGAAAGGGTGGCCAGATAGGCAGTGGTTAAAACAGACTGAAGCAGCAGAGGATTCCTGCACCACATCAGCTAACAAGAAGGCAGAGTTTCCAGGGAGCCCTGCTCACCCAAGCCTAAGGGCGGAGCAGGAACTATGTTGCTTTAAGCAAGGAAAAGAATTAACATCATCGCCCTCCTACAGAATTGCCTTTCTGCAGGTTTCGATGTACTGATTTGAGGTTTTCTCATGTAATACGAAAATGCTATGACTTTACATTGAAAAATGTAATTTTTAATCAAATAACTTTGGATTACATAGGGAAAGGTATCAGAAAATTATATCCCTTCTGTAAAATCCAGGGGAAAATCAAGGAAGTTTCACCTTTTCTGCTGTGTTCTGTTTATGGAACAATTTCTATACAGTATAATTCAATTTCCATAAAAACTCTATTGATTTAATCCCTATTAAATTCTGAGGATTTGTCCATGAGGGTCGTGTTGCAGATCAGCCTTTAGGACTGACTCCTGATTAGAACCAGAAGTTGTGACTCGTATGATTAATTCCTTGTATTATAGTAGTTGTCCCCAGAGGCCCCCACCAAGACGAAGCATGGCATGTAGATGGAATAAGAGCCCCTAATCTAAGCAGGCAAAGAAAAAAAAAAAAAAAACAACTAGGAAATGAAATGCAGGAAGCAACTGGTCACTCAGCAAATCACCATCTGAGATGCAGAGTCCTGGTGGCCATTCACAAGTCCCTGGCACTAGAAATGCCCAGGGATTTGTAGCAGAGGGTGGACCTTAAACACCCTTACATGAGTTTTATCACTGATACGCAGAAAAATCACTAGAGCCAGAAATTATCGATACATGTATAAGCTCAAAAGCAGGATAAATCACCACGTATAAATTGATCCTAAAAGACTGAAAGTTATTTTGAGTAGGTATGGCAGTTGCTGTGGGTGTCTTTGAGGCATACTGAGGTTCTAGACTACAGTCTGTGTAACTCGTGGTCTTTCAGAGATGGTTTGCTGCAGCAAGAATAATTTTTCTGATGATGACACGCCTAACCCGAACTTGCTCACTAAATTCATGCAACATGCATGGTAACATCCTTCCTTAATTAGATCTAATATACACATGTATATCTTTCCACAGCACAAATATTTATATTCTGATTCTAAGAGCCATAAACTAATACAACTTACTTCATTAGAACCAACCAGGCTTTAAAATAAGCACGTACTGAAGTGATTTGTTAGGCAAGAACTCTCAAGTATCATCCCGCAAATATTACTAAAATTGTCTGTAACAGCTCCACTGTGACAAGAGAAAGAGTGATCCTGTGTTAAGTGAGGAACTGACGCACAGAGAAAACCAGTGTGTCTTATCAGGATCTGGGGTGGTTTTAATTGCACATATTTCTTCTGAATCCCATTTTCTACCAGACAAGTGTGTGTGCAAATTTTGTGTGTGCTACATTTTATCCGAGTGATCGTGAATTCCCTTGTGACACTAAGATTGTACTTGAAATCTGAGACATCTCTAGTAAGCCGAAGGGAAACTGCTACCATTGCAATGGCATGTGGCCCAAACTCCAGCTCCTTGCCGTCCTGCCGCAGATTGAGCGTCTGTGCAGAATCTCACAGTACATTGTTTTTGTGCTGCAATTTGCCTTCTGTGTTGCGTAAAGTGGAAGAAGGAGCATAGACAGGTCCAGACTGAAAAATAATAATTCTCACCCATGCAGAAATTTTCCAGAGAAAGATCTGGAACAGGGCTTTGCCACGGTACCTTCTAGTCCATTTCTTCTGAAAAGCAGCTCTGTCCTCCCCTTGACAATTATACTGGGTCCTCTGGATTTTGAGTAGTGTTATATGGAAGGCTGTGTAAAAAACTCACCCAATACGCATCACCACATGATACTTTTTTGGTAGGAAAAGGGTATATCCACTTTAAACTCTGAGCCCCAACAGATTCATGCCTGGGACACACGGTTTCTGCACATAAGTATTAAAGATGACACTAGTCTCTGTCCACTTGCTGGTTTCTGCAGGGCATCCGAAACCCAGCTTCACAGTTATAGGATCCTTTGCCTTCACAGCGCTTCCAGAGCAGTGGGCAAAGGTTTTAACAAATGGATAGAGTTGACCCCCTTTAGAAAGACAAAGCAATGCACTGAAGTTCAAGCTTGTTTGCAATGAGTCCTCTGGATTTGCACCACTGTATTTGAGAGCAGAGGTTTTCTCATTCTCACAGAATATGGGGTGGTCATTAACGGATGGAATAAGCTTGCAGTTAGTTCCCTGCTCTTCATTTTTGGTATTCTCATATGTAATCTCTACTTCAGGAAGGAGGTAATTATGGTTGATCATTAGTGTTATGAATTATTTGTGCTACAGCAGTGCCTAGAGACCAGAGTGGTCTCTGTTGTGCTAAGCACTGTTGTAACAAGATTCTTCTTCTAAATTCCTTAGGAGTGAAGAAAAGTTAAGGCACTTAATTTGAACTCCAGAGTGGAAGCAATTCTTGAGCTCCACTCTGCTGTCAGACATGACCATGCTCTAACATTCCTTTCCCAAACTCTTCAAGGTTTCTGTAAAGGATGGATGGATTTTCTTTCCACCACCACTGCTCCCCATTGAAAAGGATTTCTGTAACTTCTTCATTCTGAGGTTTGAATACTTTCTTCTGATTTTGGACTGGCATTTGGTCATGACTGATTCACACCTTTCTCATGCCAGCACTACTAGCTTAAACAGCACTTTCCTTTCCCTGACGTTATGCCCCCAGTGTATTTACAGACCACTGCCATACCTCTCTCTGTTTTGCTGTGAAAAACAAAATCTTCTAATCTCTTTCATAAACCCCGCTTCTCCCAGTTATTCTTTAGCCCTCAGCTGCACCTGTTCCTGTTTGAATTTGTCTTCCCAGCATGAGTCACTGGAGTGGCACATGCTGTTCCTAGTGCTTGGCATTAACACACACTGGAAGAACCCTCCCTGATGCAATTCTGGGATTGCAACACTTTTTTTTTTTTTCAATTCTGGTGAGTCAGAAAAATCTGTGAGCAGTTAATTCACTCCAGTCTTTGTCCTCAGCAGTGCCCAACCTGGTTCAGTTAGTTGCTCTGCCACAGGTTTCCTGTATGAGCTCAGGCATTTCACTTCATCTCTCTGTATCTCAGTTTCTCATCTGTAGAAGTAAGCAAATGCTTCCTTTCCTCTCTGCCTTGTCTGGTTGATTTGGAGTAGATGCTCTTAAAAGGGGCGACTGACTTCAGTTCTATTCACATGCAGCAGCTTCAGTGATCTCAGTGCAGTCACATCCTGCAATGCAATGTAATGAACAGAAAGAAACCTAGTGGTTCTTGCCATTATGTTCTTTATTAACATTCAACAACCTTCTACCATGTTCCTGAGGCATGGGTATAGCTAGTAATCTTTGGGGTCATGCACTTACTTGTAATGTGGGTTTGTAGCATTGCAGCTGTGACGGGCAGGCATGTTTTCCCTTAGATTCAGAGACCATTACGAGCTGTCCAGAAGGAGTAAGAAGGGTGTGAAGTCCAATAGGTTTTCCAGATTTTTGCAGCCAGTGCCCTGGACTGCCTGGTGAAGGAGTCCAGCAGAGTATGTGCATGCGCCTGCGAAGCAGCTCCATTGATTCATACAGAGAGCACACGCACACAGCTAAAATTTCAACTAGGCCTAAATACCAGATGGTTCCTTACATAAGCCAAATTTTTATGTGTTTTAAAAAATAGCAGCCAGTACACGGTCAGGACCCCACTAGATTGTCTATTTCTTCCATTGAGTTCTTACCCTTTCTTTTATACTTCTGCAGCTCTAGGATTGGTCGTTTCAAAACTAGCAGCTGCAGACTTACAAAAATAAAAAAGAATTAATTAATTAACATAACCCTAAACCACAGAAACCCTATCTTGTGAGCAGGAGTTTTCTCACCACTCACTGTTCTGTGCCAGCCTGGAGGAGGTTAGCCGACGTGCCATGCAAACGTGTTTGGAAATGTGTGATGTGGAAGGTGTGCATACACCAGCAGAGAGATGAAACGTGTATGTAACAGGTGTGTGTAGCAAAGGAGAAGAAACAGAGCAGGCTGTGAAAAGAAATCCCTCCGTGTCCTGACAGATCATTCTCCCAAATGCTGCCCAGCCCTTTCTTTACCCAGGTCTTTCCCAGGTCATGACACCAGTGACACCAGCTATTTTGAGGTCCTGAGGGCTCAGCTCTGCAGGGACAGCCGTCCCTTCTTGAGTTGAACCTCCATGGTAGGAAGGTGCATGCTCTTTTCACGGCCTTTTCTACCACACAAGAACCACCCTCTGGTTCCCTCACATTTACATCACTGCTTCAAGCTGCGTCTTTTCAAGCCCTACTCTACATTGCATATGCATGCATTCACAAATACATGAGTGCTCATAGACACTCTTCTCTACCTCTGTGAACTTAAGTCTTTAATAGCAAGTACAAGTGGGTGTATTTGATTTTTTTAACAGAGGTTAGCAGGCCTGCCATAGTTTTAATTCAGGTAGCAAGTCAAAAAGCTGTAAGGAATCTAACTGTGTGAAATGGGCTGTACCTGAGTGCTAGGTGTATCTGCAAATGAGCTTTGTCCATGAAGCAGTATTTGGTACAGATGGTGTCAGCACAAGCAGTGTTTATTGATACAAGGCTCAATGAATGTGCAATATACTAAGTAAACAAAGTGCTGTTGAGTATCATCAGCTACAGTGGATAAAAGGAGCATGGTTCTTCTCTTACTCAGTATAAATCGCAGGTTAAACTGGTGAAGTTAAGCAAACAGCTGAAAAATGGATCTCAGGCAATGCTAATTTTATATATATGGTCTAAATGAGTATCACTGTTGATTTCTGTAGCATTGTACACATAAAGCGCTTCAAAAGTAATTTTGCAGGACAAGTCCGTGGCTCTAGTCCTTCATTTGAATCCGTTACTGAACCCAGTACTGCAGCGATATGGATTCATGCAGCTACATACCTGCTTACATGCAGAATATTTCATCTGGAGCTGATAAGGTGTTGAAGTGGGGCAGGATGGCCAGCTCCCACACCCTGGGGGAATCCTACAAAGGAGCTCTGAAAGGTAGCTTTGTTGTAAGAGTAACAAATATGTTAGAAAAAAAACCAACACCACGACGTTTCGTGCTTAAAACATGAGATTATGATCCAGGACACTTGAATTCGATTCTTGGCTCTGCCAGTAACTTTCTGTACAACCACAGGAAGCCACTGAATGCTTAGGCAGGACTGGTCAGTCCCTGTTTATCTATCTTGCCTACCCAGACCTTGAGCTCTTTGGAATAGGAACTATTCTCCAGAGTGTGTATATTCACCCAGCACTAGCACAGGGGCAACTTGAGGTTTACTCATTCTGAGTCAGGCAGTAGACTATTTCACCAGGAATTGTGTCCAAGACAGGCACTGGGTTATTCACTCTTTGTTATGACTAACTTAATGGCTTATATAGATAAGGATACTTCTAGAAGGGAAACATGTTCAGAAACCTGAAATTATCTGTAACAAAGTTTTCTTAGCATCTAAGATCATAATCAGTCATCTATTATTTTGTAAAAAGATAAAGAGGAAAGATCTCTCATCTGGTATCTACTCTGCTCAGCAGATAACAATCACGCTCACATGTCCCTTCTTTCGAAAAAGCTAGACTTTTTGAAGAATGCTGTTCAGTCATTAGAGCAAAAGCCTGCAAGTGGAGTCTCCTTGGCTTTATTCCTCTCTCTTACCCAGAAACCCTGAGCAAATCATTAGAGGTTTCTGTGCCTTGATTTTCCTAATTGTGAAATAATAATGGGTAATGCTCTTCTGAGGTAAGGCTGAAAACTGACAAATCTTCACAAAGAGCTTTGTAAGCCCTGGATAAAGAATGCTGTAGGTGCCTAAAATGTCAATAGAAAATCCTCTCTGAGATAAAGTTCAAAGCAGCTGGATGTAAGAGATGGGGTTTTTGCAACTAGGAAAGGAAAGACACTATTTATAGGACATAAAATGTTCTAGTCACTTTTGAAACACAGAAAAAAACAGTCTCTGCTCTGAAGCCCGTATAACCTAAGCCAATTGCATTAACAGAAATCTCATGCAACACACGTTGTATTGAGCTTGTATAGTCGCAGCCCCTCAGCATGAACAGGAAGGGTGGTAGCTGCACCCCACCACCGCATTTCTAGAAGCCTATGGGAGAGCAGTGGCTATCGTTCGCTCAGTGCTACATGCTCTCATGGGCACTTTTTTCTTTCCAGCCCTGCTAATCAAAGATGCAAAGGTCATGTTGGCCGTGGGTTGCTTTTCCTGAGCAGAAAGGTATATAATGTGCATGTAAAGCACAAAAAATTCTTGCTCTGATGATCTAATTAAAGAATCTGATGAGCAGCCGTCGAGCAGAGGCGTACCAAGGGGGCTCTTGCCTGCTCACTTCGCCCTTGCTGTTTGCTGACCAACTTGCTCTCTCAGCGCTGTTATTGTTTGATTTCAGCCTGCTGAGACAGGTGCAAATCTGCTTCCAGATCACATTTGGATATGTAGCAGGCAAATTTTCATTAGAGGCTGCAATAACAAGAAACAGCTCTTGTCTCTCAATGCTCTATAGAACTGGGAACCTCTTCTGCATGCACCTGACAGCGGTTGCGAGCAGGGACGCAGTGCCTGGCTTGCTAAGGACAAGTGCTTTCCATCTGGGGGGGGGACGCACACTGGGGTGTTTGCACCATTTTGCCTTGTTAGACAGTCATTTAGCAAGTGCCATTTGTTGCAAGCTGATTCTTAAAAAACAAAGGGGAGAGAAAATGCAGTTAAAATTAGTTTTGCCTTTTGAGCAAGCTCAGAGCCTTCCCCCACTTCATGGAACTCTAGAGTGCGGTTGGGTGCGGGGGCGTTGCAGGAGTGGAAACCCTGATCGCGGATGCAAACATTTCACTTAGAGAGGCTGGTTCTTTACTCGTCTTAATAAAAAAGATGTACAAGGTAAAAAAAAGATGCACAAGGTAAGCCAGACAGGCAACCTGAGGCATAGAAGGTCTGGTCTCCTGATATGGTCATTCACCTGCTCTCCTGGGCATTTTAGACGAGTGCTCCTTATCGTAAGATAAGGCACACGGGACCTTAGTTAGTGCAGGAGCTGAGAAATGTACCATGAAGTCTGGGTTTTCTCTCTCTAGTCATACCTTAGTGGAGTGAGACAGGAGGGAATAAATTTCTAGAAATACTAGGAAATTCAGATGTATTCCTTGCACACAAACAGCTGGAGCTTCAATTGTTGTAAAGCCATTCTAGTGAAGGTAATGAAGAAAGCCTGGGTTTTGCCTCCTGTATTTTTAGATGGACAATTATATTGCAGATTAGATGAGCAATGGAGATCTGAGGTAAATTAAGCGTGGGGAAAGAGGCATATGACTTGAGTAAAGCAAAAAAACAAGTGAGATGCCTCTGCAGAAAGCGAAAGGGAAGCTACTGCATCCACCCAAAGGCAAAGAGGGCATCCCTGGTATTAGGCTTAAATGCATTTCCTCTTTGCCAGAAAAGACCTAAGAAATCTGAGGAGCAATTCAGCTGATGAGAGTTATCAGGCAGGTGAAAACAGCAAACAAGGCCAGTGCAGTTGTGAGCTACCTCTGCATTAATACTCTCATGTCACCAAGCTGGGCTCATAATAAACACTCTGTATGATACGAGTGCACGTGTCAGAAGGCATTTGGTTCTGGATGCCACATGGCCAGAGAAGCTTTGAGAAATGAGTGTATGAAAGGGAAGCAAGAAACAGGACAGCGTGGGGGCTAATTGACTTCTGTAGGACTGAAAGAGAAATGCTGGATGACATGGCAATGCTGTTGCCAGCTCCTCTGGTATTTGGTTTCATCTGGAAAGCCTGAATTGCATTCTAATTACATAAGAATCTCAGCAGTTATTTAATAAAAGTGAGTTTCTTAGGATCGCAGGGAAAAGCTAGAAATTATGTCCTAAAAAGAATAAAAAACCAGTTATAAATACAATCAGGCTTTTAATGAAGATTATGTGCAATTAAAAGGCTCTTGGTGCATGTCTACACGGGCACTCCCAGATGGCTCTGAACCAGAAAAGTGCGAAGCACGATGCAGAGACACTTGTGCTGGGTCTTTTACAAAGCAGGAAAACTGCTCGAACAGGGATTGTGCTGCTTACAGACTTAAGGTGGGAAGTTGGGATGGCACGACTGCGAAGCTTGTGGCCGTAAACCAAAGCCCTTCATTGCTTGCTGTTTACATCTTCCTCATGATCATCATCATCTTTAAAAGAAGAAAAAATAAAGACAAAAAAAAGGGGTCTAATTTTAGGCTATGAGTGATGAATTGGCAAGGAAGGAGACGGGTATAATCTGTAGATGCTGACAGGGTCCAAATGCCAAGGATGCGCAATGATGACTTTAAGGGCTACAAGAAGATCCAAGCAGGTTTATACCTTAGAACAAGGCTGTCCAAATCAGAAATAGTTGGGGGCTGGCTTGTGCTTTATCGGTTTACTTGATGGAAAAAGAAATCTTAATATGGTGCACTGTGCAAGCTTGTCCTGTGGGCAGCCCTGCCTAAAGATTAAGACACAAGCCAGTGAGGGAAGGGCATGGAAGTAATTTGGCAAGTAGGTGATGCAGTGGAAGTGGTGTGTGAGCTTGCCATTTTAAAATTAAACCTGGCAAAACCCCAGGAAAAGCCTTTTTGGGAGAAGTCATCAGATAAGTTGTTTTGCCACCCCCCCAGGCCCGTTCCATTTCTATTATTCCCTCTATCACACAAATGATAAAAGGAGGAGGGGGTTGAATCATGTTTATTAATTCAGATTGACAATAGGACACCTGGACTAGCACCTGTCAGAATATGATGCAAATTAGCCCAGGAAATCTGGTCTTGATCAGTGTAACCATAATGAAGCACTAACAGAACTGATAATGATTTGAACAGTATTCATAGGAACAAGCTTTGCTTGGCTATTGGCTCAATTGCATTAATTAATGCGGTACATACAGAAATGCAGCATTGCTCCCATTCATAGGGACTTCCTGATGCTTTTCTGTTGCTGTTTGTTTTTTAAACAGAGAAGACCAGTACTTATTATATTTGCAAACAATGGCATCATGGAGATGCTCCGATTTACTGCAGAGATAGAGAGGGATGATATTTGAAAGCTTAAATTAAAGCAGGATTTCCTTCTGTTTTCTCAAGGGAAAGGTTAACATTTGCTAATAACTGTCACAGGCTGTAAATGGCCTAAGTGTCATATGATGGATTTTTCTGATTGCTTTTAATCGAGGTTTTTAGAGATCATGGGGTGTAAACAAAGAAATGAGCTGAACGTTCATGAGCTGTTCATGAGTTGAACAAACCTCAGGAGATGCGACTAAGATAAGAAAAAACTGCTCTGACAATGAAGTAATAACAGGTTCTTTGCTTCCTGAGTTACACTTTTTTCTCATTATTATTTTAATGTTCCTTATTCTATCTGTCACTGAGATAAACTGGTCTGCATAGATGGATATATGCTTGCATAGGTTTTGTGAGTGGGTGGAGGGTTTTTTACCCTACAGAGATATTAAGTTGTCATACTATCTGTTTAATCTCCCATATGTGTTGATTTTTTTGGTTTGTTTTTTTTGTGTGTGTGTGTGTGTTTATCAAACTTCAGGCTGAATTTAGATGACGGGAATGAATTAGAAGAAGTCTCTTTACAACGTTCAGATCAGCAGAAAGGTGGCAAGGCTCAGGCTGGGAATATGTAGATGATCTTTCCATGAAAATTAGTACTTTTTGCTGGATGCCTGCCCAGGAGAAAGGGATAAATGGGAAGGTGTTTCATTACCCTACCTGAAAATGAAGGACATGGAAATGATTCTCCAAACAAAGACAATCCCAGGAGTGGACTAATCTGTCCTGAAGAGCGAACCCTGGGTTCTGATAAAAGGTTTTGAGGGTCATCAATTTCTTTGCTAATAGGACCCAAAATGCACAGAACTTTTGTCTTGGTGTAGCACGGACTGCATTTTTCAGAAATTCGGGACCACTGACATGTGTGGGTTTGTTTTTTTCTCATGACATCTCTCTGTGGGTTTGTAAATCTGGTGAAGGAAATAGGTTTAGGCCAAACATACTGGTTACCAGCGCTGCTGTTTGCACTGCAGGGGGTTGGCCCATCATGTCAACTGCAAAGAAGTCCTAGTATACAGCAAACCTTTAAAAACCAAAGAAAGTTAAAGGGAGGACTATGCAAGTTTAGCAGAGGCCATACTGGGTGAAGTGCATGCAAATCTCCAGCTGACACAAGCTCTATCCTCTCCCACGAAAAACTTCATAATAATCTGTGCAGAACATCACTTCAGGATAAACACAATAATGCTATAAATACCCCAGGCCATTTCCTGTTGTTCTTACTGCAGCTTGCACAGGGTTTGTGTCTGGGTGAGGGTGTGACTATAATCCACATAGCAACACATACATTAACTTTCTTCTCTGCTTCTCTTGCTGATTGTGTTAGGGACTTGAGTAAAAAACGTGGGTTTGTTTCTAAACAAATGCATTATGTGTCAGTTAACCTGTTTTTTTTTCCACTGAACATAGTATTCATCATTGATCAATCGAGCAATATTTTTTTTTTTTATGTAAAGAATTTATGGCAGCAAAATGGTAAACTCTAGTGCTAGTGAACAGATGAGTAGACCTGAATATAATGAGTCATGGTCATATACATTTCTCATCCCAGGTTATTGTGGTTTATGCACATTCTTAATTTTGACCATCATACTTAAAGGAAATTGAGCACACCTTAAAATATGAATTGAGATGAGCAAAAAGGTAAACTCTTTCCTGAATGTTTTATGCTTGATATTTACTGAATTGTATATTTTGTTTAAGTGGATTTGTTATTTTAGTGAAAACAGAAGCAAAAGTTACACTTACATCTGCTTGTTAATTACACAAATACAATGAGAAGAAAGCAAACAAAATGCAGAGGCCCCTGACTTCCAATGTATGAATTAAGTCTTTAGATGACTAGACTGAAAGTTCCTGTAAATATAATTTTTAACTCAGCAATTTCATTCAAACTGATAATTTTTTTAAATAGTGTTGGCAACGTGCCTTTTACTACACAGAACAAACTAAAAGCCTGGATTATGAATTCTTGCCAAATGGCTTAGACTTTCCATCTAAATTAAGCCAAAACATAGGGCCATATATAAAAAAGAATGTGGGCACCTCCAAAGGAGATACTGTACTGCTTAAGTCTTAAAAATTTTGCTCCTGAAATGAAAAACAAACCCAGATTTACATTACCCACACTTACTAAGCTTGCATCTGTCATTTAAGTATGTGGTCAGTTTTACTCAGATAGTTAATCCCATCTTCATTCAACAAAAGCAATTATAAATTGTTCCTTCAGTTTATAAGAGAAAATGGTTAAAGAAGAGAGTTTTGCCAAGATAGCATGAGATGGACAAACTGAAGAGAAACTGCCCCGTTTGTAAAAGGAACCAGGACCCAATAGCTAATCCATTTGCTGCTGTCTGTGAGAAAAGAAAAAAACTGCTCAGAAGCAGAGTATTTTTTTAAAAGATCGTTGTAAAACAATGTGAACAAATGAGGCAGAGTGGGTGTGTGCAATGGATATGTTTCATGTGAAAGGCAAGGAAGGAAATGGGAATAGCAGGCAAGTATGGGGGAAAAAAGGCCTGATGAATGAAACAGAGACAGAATGCTCTGTTCTTGCTCTTGCTTATTGGGATTTTACCTCCATGCAATTTTTATATTAACTGAGTTAAGGCAGAGAGTGGGATTTTCAAAAGCTTTAAATGAAGGATAAAATGTATTTTGCTTGCCTGATTCATATGTATGCCTTTGAAGATATCCCTGAAGAAAACACCTTCCTTACATGTCACACTATGGCTCAGCACCTAAGGCAGTGTTGTGAGAATCCAAATAATTGGGCTCTCAGCCTGATTTTTCTGCAGTTGTGCTGTTTGACTTTCAGTGAGTGATGTCTTTGTGTCGTTTGATTGCATGTTAAAGAAAAGTTTTTCACAGATGAGAAAAGTGGTGTGAAATCTACCCTTAAACATGACCTTTAGTATGTGAGATAAAGCAAGGCAATATTCTGACACCCATCTAACTTTTTTTTTTAATGATACTGAAAAAAATTGCTTCCCTGGTGATTAACCCTCTGGTCCTCTGGCATTCCTCAACATGTTACGTCTGCTGTGACATGAAGAAGCAGCAGGGGAGAGTAGAGCATCTATAATTACATCAGTGTAACATATGTAAAATATCTTGCCGTGATCTCCAGAGGTCCTTTCCAATCTAGATACCCGTGGCAGCGGAGCTGTGGGCCACGCTCCAGGCATGCCACCCTTGGAGGGTGAGACAGACCACTTGGGCACCAAGTGCTTGGAAAGGACAACCGAAGAGGGAGATTAAACCATTTCCATTTCATTTTTTCAGCTGCTTCCACTACAGTTCTTTGTTTTTCTAAAGTCAGGGACATGGTCTGATGGTCTGATCTGATCTGTAGCCCTTGGAAGCTAATTGAGACTACCCAGCTATCCTGTGAAAACAGAAGAGGGTGCTCCATGGCCTCTGCTTCCCCACACCTACATTTATCTGGGTCATTAGCACATTACCACATATAAGCTTTTGCCCCACCAGCTCTTGTTGGGAGATTACTCATATTTCCAAGTAGGCCAATCTATTCTCACACCTGCAGGCAGGGGTTTGGCAACATTAATATTTTTTTTTTATCCTCCATTAGCTGTATTAACTGGTGCATGCCAGACTTTCAGTCATGTAGCCTTTTGTGGTTTATTAACAGGTACCTCTGAAGCAATAATTTTTTCTGTCAGCTTTTATGGTGTAGCCAAATAGTGGGTGCCCATGTCTTCAGTCAGTGAATATTGCAAGGCAGCCTCTGGGTTTTCTGCCTGTGTTACCTTCTCATTCCCAACCAAAAGGAATGAGTTTGGGGGAAGAGTTGAATGTGTACAGCTCCAAGGCACAAGAGAGGTCCTAATATCTCTCAAATCTCTTAAAGTGCTGCTGTAATACCACCATCTCCACTTCATAGCTTTCTTCTGAGAATTGCAATTGCTGTGTGAGTAAGTGTGTGGCACACTAATATGAGCTCTTTCTTCCTGTGTATTCTGGATTGTTCATACCTAGCTCTCATACAGTATTTTGCATCCATTAATTTTGAAGTGCTTTACCCAAAAGGTCACTTTCACTATTACCCCTCTGTTGTTGCAGCTCTATAAGGTGTTTTGTCACCAAGTCACCCAACAGACCCCAGTTCCCTCAAAGCTATATGGTGTGTGAGGAGCTGATTTTCTTTCATACTCTTCATCCTATAAACATCATCTGAAGCAGTGTTTCAAATCTCTTTGTTGTCCCCATTGAAGAGAAATTGTCTTAATCATCATCACAAACTAACAGGAACAGACAGGGCAACTAACAAATTGGCACTACTGAATTACTGAGCACTGGCTGGCAAAAATCTTGCTCTTAAGAGGATGCTGACGAGGAAAGTGACTGTTAGACCTGCCATGAGGAAAACACGCTTCTTCCCTTGGATGTTCATGTGCTATCTTTCCAAACCAGTAAGAATAAGTGTGCCTTAATAGGAAGCACTGTTGTGCCTGGACTCCCTAAGTGCTGAGGACTGGGAGGAAAATCAGACCCCCAGAGAATGCAGCTCAGGTTTGCAAGAGCTGGTCAGCCCAGTCTGTGTCAGGTATCCCAGAGGGGGGCTGCAGTTTTTATTTGGTCCTGATGTGTGTCTCTTGAAGATCTCCACTTCCCTCTTGGATAGGAATCTGGCATAATTTTAGTCGCCATGATATCAAAATGCCAAATGTTAAAGACATTGAGATACCTGTGCAGGCAAACTAAATCAGCCAGGGTTAAGATATCCTTAAATATTTCTAAGCATCTAGTTGCTTCTTTAAGTGTCTATGTAAAGTCTTAAAAATATCATTAAAACTCTACAGGCTATAACTGCTTAGATACTGAAATTTTGCCAGGACAGATAGTGCATACGGTGTGCTTTTGGGTCAGAGTCATTCATGCATTCACAATTAAGTGCACAAATACGCAAACAGCTACATGGAAGACTCAATCATATATCACCCCAAAGACAAAGGCAAAACTTCCACTGGCTTTGCTGGCATGGTAGCAAACCTAAAAAGGCTTAATTTGGCCCTACCTCCAAAAGCTGTAACAGAATTCACTCTGTGTTTGTATCAGAGACGTATACAAGAAGATTCATGTTAGATAGGGGCTGACCTTTTTCAACTTAGTGTCTTTTCATCAGAAAGATGCAAATTTATCAAGGCCCTACCTATTCACTGGACAGGTTGATTTTTGACGGTTTGCTGAAAGCCCTACTTGGTGCTTTCTCAAGTTTTCTAAGTTTTGTTTTGAAACTACTTTTATTTAGAAACATAAGCCAATTGCAATATTTTAAGAAAACTGAAAAGGTTAAAACTGCAATGAAATATTCAGAATATCTGAAACAAAATATTTCAGTTAACTTGAGGTGGACTTGTCTGGATAATAATTCTGACTTTCTGTCCAACATCAGGATTGGAAAATTTCTCACAGCCTCCATCATTTTCTCAGAATATGAAAATGGTTTCTCACCACATTCTAGGTTTGTCCATCTCTTACCCTGTGGCCTTGACACCCACTTTTGCCTCTCATTTTACACAGAGAACTTTCACTTGAGTTCAACAAACAATTTTGCTGCCTAGATGGTAAATGAGCCCACATCTCCCAAGTATCACTGTAGTACTGAAACCACAGGACCATCCTTTCTGTGCTTCCTGTACACTTCCTGCTCACTTGAAAGCTGAGGAAATAAGGTATGTTGAGGTGTGAACATTATTAGTGTATATGTCTGTATTGTGAAAGCACTAAGATGGCAGAGATACAGACCATGACCAAATATAGACCAGCGTGCCAAGGTACTGGGCTCAGAAAAGAAAAAAAACAACCAACAGCCCATTCCCCCAAGGCATTTACAAGCAAAATGTTAAACAAGCAGTAATATATTCCTTGCAGTGCCCTATCCATCTGGATATATGTGCAGGTATTGCCTGAAACTCTTAGTCAGGGCAAAACATAATGTTGGTATTGGTTTGGGACTATGCCAATGTGTGCATCAATTTGTTTTCCTTTTTTAAGCCCTCAATTTCACTAACAAATCAAAATGGGTCTTTGAAGGGTAGTTGGTTGTTGGAAGTCTTGTTTTCTGCAATGCTCCCATTTTCTTCAGAAAGAACTGAGCAAAGACAAGAGCAGAACCATACCTGGCTCTGAGCCAGCTAAAGACAGTAGTAAAACATGTACCCACTGACTAGCACAGCTGAAGCCAGAGATATTACACACAAATTCCTGGGCCCAGGGATAACTCCTTCTCTTAAGTGGCTTGAAAAATTCCAGCCAAGCTGATACCTTTTTTTTTTTTTTTTAATCCTCCTAAGAGTTTTAATAGCAAGCTAGCGTAGGTTCTCACTTTTGCACAGAAACCGTAGTTGCCTCTCTGTAGGGTGGCTGTCTGGTTAGCACAGTCAGAATTAGGAGGGGGCCTATTTTATTAGCCGGTAAAGCTGATTGATTTATTAGAGCAGAAATCTCTTGCTAGCTCCAACACAGGTTATTCTCCAAATGCAAACTCTATTTCATTTCACACACACAAAATAGCCAAAGTGCCTGTGTTATGAATAGGCCCCTTTGTTACTCTGCGAATCGACAAGACAGACTGTTTAGTTCATGTCTGTACATTAGCAAAGGAGGACGGGGTCTGTGAGACAGATGTGGCCTTTAATTGCATGGAAATATTAGAAGATTGTTAAGCCATTTTTGACAGGGTTTTCCTCTGACTGAGGGAGTAAAGCGTTGTTTCAGGGAAGGCGCAAGGAGCAGCCCTGTCTTGCTGGCCCCACAAATAGGACCTTGTCCTACTCCCTCACCCCAATGCTAAACAAAACCAGAGGAGATTTAGTCAGAAGCCCCACTTTCCTGCCAGAGCTGCAAAACTACATCTCAGAAAGAACTCTCTTTAAATTGCATCTGATAAAAGGCTTTTCAACACAGCTCAGGGGACTTGCCCTGTTACAGATAAGACCAGTCGTATCAGCTCTGCTAAGAACATGGAGATGTGCCGAGAGGCCTGCTTCTTATTTATGTTAGCATGATTTGAGTGTAAGAAACTCTTCAGCAAAAGGAAAACATACTGCAGTCATCTCAGAAAACGTCACAGAGTGTTGCATGTACAGGCAGTCCTCTTTTCTATAGGAAAGTGAGCTTTTTTAGGGGGCCTAGGTTTTAATCTTAGTTTAGCTACACTCTACCAAAGGGCTTTGAGGAGAGCGTTTGGTTGCTTTGCATTGGTTCCCATGCTGTAAAATTAATGTAACAACCTCATGTCTGTCTGCGTGGCACCCTTGAGACACTGGCTTTGTCTATTAGGCACATTGCCATGGAAGTAGGAGCTTGACAGCTCCATACTTCACAGTTATCAAGCCAGAGCTAATGATTTGCATTTTAAAAAAAGAACAACAAACAAACAATAAAGCAAAACAAAACAAAAAACCCCCATGACATTAATTGCTACAGGTGGGCATTTGTTAAGGGATAGAGTGGATCATGTGGAGGTCTGAGCAAAGGTCCTAGAGATGACAGAAACCTGAGAGAATCAGCCCCAAACTGATCCTTGGGTATACATGTTTTTAGCATCGCCTCCAGCAGAGGAGAACACTGGGATGCAGAGCTAAGCGACCTACCTAAAGCCATAGCACTAAATCAGTCTCAGTGCTGGGATTTGACTGCTGGCAGCCTTGGCTCCCAGCTCCCTCTCCCCCAAACACACTGTATGCCTGTGCTCTGCGTCTTGCCTGCTTTCCCTGCAGCAAAACATTCGAAACTCCCTGCCATGAACTCATTCATGGCCTCTGCCTCCCTGGTCTGCTTCACCAAAGCCGAGGGGAGCTGGGAAAAAGAAGCCATTAGTTCTCACAGGTGTGGAAAACTATCCCTGAGCACAGACTTCTTGAGGCAGCAGTAGCAAGAGACTTCATTTATCTAAGCAAGGCTCAGAGCCCTTCTCAGTACTGCACTGATAAAACCAACAGACTTTTGTTAATGGTTACTGATAAGAGGTTTTGTTAAATTTTTTTCTCAGCCTCAGAGGAGAATAAGTTTTGCTTTTGTCTAGCAGTTTTAGCCCCAGGATAACACTTGTGACCTCCTTCTTCCAAGGACATTGGAGCACTCTACAAAATCTGTGCCCTTTCAGGGACAGGCATCATATGGATTGGGAAACTGAGACATGGGGACATTAACACAGCTGTAAAAGAGCCATTTTTTTTTTATTTTTACTCTCACATCTGCTGTTGAGCTAGCCAGGAGGCAGCATTCACTGGTGATTCTAGTACATGGGACACCAGAGTTGGAGTTAGATGTATATATTTAGTCTGTATGTTTGTCTTCAGCAATAGCTTTGCTATAGCATTAGACATCAGAAGCTATTTTACTATTGCAGTTTCCTGAAACATGAGTGTTGGTAGGGTAGTCTTTTCTCTGTGATGTTTGATATCACTAGGAAGAATAGCATCTTGTCAACTCCTTTTTGTATTGTAACGTTAACTTTGGGTTCCAGCCCAGGTGCCAGTATGGGATTTGGACCCACAACTTTTTGTCTAAGAGGTAAGAGTGATGGCTATCCTTGAATCCTTCTGGGACCTTTATCTTGCACAGAAATTAAAACATCAGTGTTTCTTTGTAAAGAAATGAAAGCCCCTGGGAACTTCCAGTGGTATAAACTGGGTTTTCCTGTTCAAACATCTCGACTGAGATTGACAAAGAAAATATCTCAGTGTAATCCTGCTGAGCTGTTTTCCTTGGAATGCCACGAGCAGGCTTGTTCACAAAATCTCTGCTTTTCCTATAGGCGTATGCAGAAACAATCTCGTCACTGGAGCCACAGGGGCTGGGCTCAGTGCACAAGAAAAACATAGATCCATGCCATCCCAGCAGGGTGGCAGCCGTCAGTTCCGCTGCCAAGTGGAGGAGACCAGTTGGGAACTGGATAAGGAGCCAGCAGAGGCTGGGTATTCTGCAGAAGGCATCAATGCACGGCTTTATTAAGCACTCAGCTGGGCAGTGATGGCACCTGTGTTTGCAGCCAGGATCAGTGGGCAAAGGAAATGGAAAACCTGGTCTGAGTATTGTTGCTAACTGCTCCTCTTTTGGCTCGTCTGTCTCATGACGTTTAAACAGTATTTTAGAGGGATTCAAGGGACTGTGGCTCCCAACTTCTGGTAAATGTGAGTGCGGTTTGTGTAACTTTAGGCTCTTTTGAAAATCTCAACCTTGGGACTTGTCCATCCCAGTAAATGCCATTTTTTCTGGTTAAGAGGCAGATAACAGTTTCACAGTGCTCTATTGAGCATATGCACATGCTTCTTAGGGAAGAAGTAGGTTGCTAAACCACCACCCCGATTTCCTCTTATCTCCATACTTTGTGTGATGCACACTTGACAACAAGCCTAAGTAACAAGCTCTGGGCTGAGACACTGAATTTATGCTCTGAATATCATGAGCACTGAGACCCTGAACACAGATTTAGTCCAAACGTAGCTCAGGGACCAGGGCCAAACCCAGAACGCAAATAGACTCAATCCCTAATGCTTGAAATCTCAAGCCACATCTGGTTTAGGATTCAGCTGCAGGACTGCATTGGACTTGTATTTGCCCCCTCTGATATAGTGTCCAGACCTTGCAACATGCACTGTAGATGTCAGTGATGGATTATGCCTTTTATTTCCTTTTGGCTGAACCTTTCCATCGCTAAGCATTCCCTAGGTAAGGACGTTGAGCATTGCTCAAGACTCCTGTCCCTGTTTCAGGGCAGAAGCACATACTGCGCTCTCTCCTGGAGACTCTGCTTTGATTCTTTCATGCTGTTGTTTTTCCTTAGTCTGGAATAAGTCATCTTGGGCTGAAAGTGCATGTTTTGTTCTCTGCGGATGGAAACATAACAGCACCCGATGAATGTTTCCTGATGGGCTTCCTGCGATTGTGAAGGGAATGGTGTCAGAGAACAAAACAGGATACGATTGCGGTGTTTGTGAATGTAACTGGGACAATGGTATCAAAGTGAAATAAAAAATAATGAATGGGCATTGGTGTAGCAGTGAGTCAGAGCTCAGAGGAACCTGAAATATTTGTGTCTCTAAACTGCCACCTCCCAGATCTTGAATTCCTGGGAGAATACTCTTTTTACAGTTTCCAGTGCTTTGGCAGTAGGAACCCAAACTGAAAAGATAAGATTTTGTGGTTTGCGTCTATTCCTTCATGCTTTTAAGACTCCACTTTATGTCCTTTTCCAAGGCAGCCTGTTAAAGAGGAAGCACATAGATGTGACATACTCTCTCTCAAGACACACGCCCACCTCCAATACTTTTGGGTTTCTCATTTTATTGTTTTCCTTTCTAGGGTGAATCATTTATATTGAAAAGATTCGATTGCTCTTTGCATGTGGAAAACAAAAACAGCAGGATCATTGTATAGTCTCAGTTTCTGGTATGAGTAAAAATGCCACCAAAAAGCTCTCCTTTCAGAGAAATGGTGGCACTACTGCAACAGGCAAATGCAGTTTAAAGTGAGGGCAAGTTTTCTGAAACAAAGTGCTTGGTCAGTCTGCAAACTCCTGATGAAATATTTGCCACTGAAAAGCAGCCTTTGGCACTACATCAAGGAGAGGAGTCGGGCAGTGGGTGCTTCAGGACAAAGCTGAGGTCAGCACAGAATTTCTGCATAGCAGTAGACTACATTTATTCTTTGGGATAGTTTGGGTTTGTCAGGAAGCCAGACTCTGAAACCATCTTGCAGTTTCCCTCCATGTGCCTTCAGCAGAAAAAAACATAAAAATGCTACAATAATATTTACTGAAGTGTGTATGTTCACAGTTATATCCATGTGTCTCTGTTTACAAACACATCTGCTCAGTGCAAGTCAATTATTTTACAAGGGTGAGGAAAAAAAAATTAATGGGAAGGTGAACGAGAGCTAGATGGATTTGACTGCCCAGTTCTGGAAAGCAATCACCCACGCAGCATCAAGTTATTCTTAGTGAGCATGGGCAACTTTGGAGCAGAAAAGCTGTGGGCAGAGGTCAGTAGTGATATAAGCACAGTAAACTGGCTGAGCAGAGTGTTAATACATGGCAAAGGCTGATTGATTTGCCGGAAACATGACATGGCTTGGAAAAGATCTTGAGAGATCATATAGTCCTCCCACTGCAGCAGAGTTATACTGATTAATTCATGGAGGCGAATCCTTTTGTAGTGAAATTAGCTGCCAGAAAATGAAACCTGGCTCAAGCCATGCCAATGGCAAAGCTTCCAGCACTTTTAACAGACTTAACGTTTTACCTGTAAGGTTCAGTACTCATCCTAAATAATCTCATGTGTCTTGGTTGGCAGAACTGGGCAGGAATTCTCCCAAACCTTCTGGGAACAGAAGCCAGAAGCTGTGATTTGTCCCTCATCTGCTAATGGGCAGACACCTCATCCGCTATTCCCAGCATGTATCAGTACAGCAGGGTGTGAAGCATCCGAGACGGGTAGGAGTGCTTAGGGAAATCCCTATCTATAGGCCCAGGGATGCGGGTAAGCCAGCTGGAGACTGGCGGGGATGTTGCATGCTCCAAAGCACAGCTCCCATTCTTTTTAAAGGAAGAGCTGCAGCACACCTCCAGGATTTAGGAACTTACATGAGTCTATCAGACATGTCCAGTCTCTCTAGCCTCAGATGTCACCATATTACTTTTAAGAGGTCAAGAGGCCACAGCAGTCATCTGGGCAGGTTCTTTTTTTTTTTTTTTTTTTTTTTTTACTTCCTCTCCTGGTCCTTTGCTGAGACCGCACAGAGGCATCTCCTGGAGATTTCCCATGGGTCTGGGGCTGGTGCCCGTAAGCCTCCTTATCATCAGCCCTAATGCAGCAACTTGCTGCAGAGGAGTACTGTGTTCCTGTTATTCCCACTCGGTGTTTAGCCTGTTGGAAAAAAACCAAAATAGGCTCTGAACTGATTTATGTGAAGTCTAGACTGAGAAAAAAGTCATTTGTCCAGATCCTATAAATGTGTGCATGAAGTCAAGTGCTCTTCTGAAGAGTGAAGTACAGAAGCATGATTTAATTTTTGTTTCCTTTTTGCATCAGGTTTTAGGGATCTTGATATCAAAACAATAAAGCATTCATTTCAGCAGCCTTCTTTTATCCATTTGACATGAAATTTCATAGAAATAGTGAACGTAAAAATAAAAAAAAGACATATTTCCTTATGAGGAATGCTTCAAAACCATTTTGCCCCATTTTTAAGCTGGCTAATTGCAATGTGTTTTTGCTATTTATGCCTATCTTATTCCTGCTTTGTTTCCTCCTAGTATGAGTTACTAAGTTGTGGTTTCCCATTTATTTGAATTGTGAAGAAATGATGCTGTATTCTAAGACTGCCAAGTTAGGCTCGGATGTAGTACTCTGAGTGGAAACTGAAAGAAAAGCAGTCTGAGCTGCAGAGGAAAGCTTGCGTCTCAATTTGTCCAGGTAGCTGACCTGCTTTATAGTTTTGAGCAAGTCTCCAGTGCAGAGTAAGAGCAAACTTATTGCACTGTGGGATATCATCAAAATAATTAAATGAAAGCCCTCCTTTATACACCAAGAAAGCCTCAAATCTGCAGAAATTTTGACACAGTCTTAAAGGTATGCTGCCGCCTTCTTAATCTTTAGTCCTGCTGCAGCAGGGAAAGGAAGACTGCATCTCCTCCCATCCCTCCTCCTCAGGGCAGGGACAGCTCTGTGGCACAGATCACCAGCATCTGGGTTGCCACAACCCAAAAGCCATCAGCTCAGCTGGAAAGTGCTGCGAACAGAACAGTTTGTTGGTCACTGTGCAATGCTGCAAGTAGATAGAAGAGGCGAAGAGCAATGCATTTTGGCGGTGACGGCTCTCAGCCTGCTGTTTTCACTACAGCGTTGTGATGGATCTCTGGTGCTAGCTGCAGCCCACAAATCCTCTGCTGTAGAAGCAGGCCTTAAATTGATTGTGAAGGGCACAAGATTGGATTGTGGTTGTTAGCAATAAAATGCCTGTGACTATAATTTTCCAGGGGGAGTTATGTGGAGTCCCTGCACCAATCATGTAATAGCCTGTATGGAAGGTGGGATAGAGTGAGCAAGCCTCAAGAAAAGTATGCTAAAAAAGCTGCAGAGGTCTTTCTTTTTGTTTTGCTTAGGTGTATTGTGAAGACTGGATATATTAGAGTGTGGGATTGCAGTCCAGGCCTTGCTTTGAACTATTCAAAAGATTCCTGTTTATGTTCCAGTAACAGCACTGGATGAGGCTCTATGCCCCACAGAGCTTACAGTGTGCACAGATCAGGGCAACAGAGGACTGGAGGGAGAAAAAAGGCACAGACAGGGGAATGCTTCGCTAAAGGTTATGCCAAAGATCAAGGACAGGGATGAGAATAGTAGCCTGCCTTCCTGCCTCCTAATTCAGTGCTCAATCCATCCGAATTTGCTGTCCCAAGATAACACAGGCTCTGCTCCTTTTTAAATTTTATATTTGACTCATTTTCTTGTAAGTCTGATGTTATCTCTTTTCTGCTTGTATGAGATGTTGGCAGCAGAAGTGCTGACTTGTAAAACTGCAGTGCCAAAGTCATTTCTATTCAAGGAATAGATCCTCTGTGCTAACCTCAAGCCATGTGTAAGGCTAGTTGCTTCTGGTACCTTGTATTTTGGTGCTTCGCATCATACATCTGGGCTCTTCAGATGGTGGGTTTGAGTTGGTAATATTCTCTTTACAAAAATATTTCAGGAGTGATTTTCTCACAGGACTAAGAGTGGCAAAAGTATATTATTGGAGAAAAAAAAAAGAAAAGAAAAATGTCACCCCTCTAGAGGTGGAAGTAATCTTTCCATGCATGGCATAATGGTTCAAGTACTCAGCGTTTTCTTCTAAGTCAGACTTCATAGAAGAGGATGAACCTTTGATCTTTAGCAATGCTTTTTAAATGTGGTTATGTCCAGAAAAGTGAATGTAAAGAGCTCAAAGACAATATTCAGTGAAAATTCATTGCATGCACCTGGAAAGAGCTGTTATTGTAGACATTGGGTTATACCTGGGATGAAAGCTCTGACTACTGTCACCTCACCAGCTCTTGTTTTCATGACCTTTCTCCTAGAGCTGAACCCAGGGAAGTGGGAACTTCTAGCGAGCTTTGCTTGCCAGTGAACTTTGGATAAGGTTAAAAACCTGAACTTTTAGGGGCCTCATCCAAGGCAAACCTCTAGAGGTTAGCGAGGACATTAGGATATCCTGGGGCTAGCTCTATTATTAGTGCAATCATCAGTGCAACAAAGACTGTGTCAGCGACTGTGAACAGAAGAACATCGAGGTAAATGATGATATTTCATATCATATGTCTGCATTGCACAGTTGCCCCTGTTTTTTACCTAGGGGCTGTTTCGCAGACCCATTCCTTTCATATATTGGCTCAAATGTCCTGCTCAATTCATTAACTAAGTGAAAACTTTTCTAAAGCTTGCATGCCATCTCCATTTCACAGTAAGGAATCAGGATAACTTGAAGCGTTGGTGGACTGTCAGCCCTCCCTACTGTGCTACCTGTGTGACCAGAAGCACAGACCGGCTTTCCTGCAGCACGTAGGGACAAAATCAAAGTGTACCTTACCTTACTGTAGCCCTTAGACCTGGGTCTAGATGGCTCATCTAAAAAAAGGAAAAACTGCAGATTCGACCTCCTACAACTATAAACAGTTGGTTATTAATAATAGCCATATCACATATGCATGTCTAAGGGATCCAGAACTGTGTGCCAGCTCTATGCAGAGCTGTTTCAGCAGTCATAGCAATGGGAGCCTTTCATTTGTGGCAGTTCAGCGGTGGGCTGCCCTGCAAAGGCTGCGGCTGTGCTTCACAGGGAGTTGAATTTGCCTATCACTGCGCTGCAAGCTGCCGTAGACGGGATTTGCCACATTTATGCCAGGAATGTGATTAAAAACTGGAAAAACTGAAGCTAGCCTATTCCCAGAGGCAATATAACGTAACATATATGCCAGAATAATACACACAAGACCCCTGTCTCAGACTCAGTCTGGCCAGCTCAAGGACGCAGCCCAGGAGGCAACAACATTGGGGGGAACCCTGACGAGCTGCGGCCTGTCTGGTTAGGTTATGTTAGCACCTTTAATGTGTCAGTGTGTTTTCCCAGTTGCCCGTCACCAAACGCTAAGTAGCTCTCGATTCCAGGGGATAGAAATTTGCCCTCTGGTATTCAATTTAACTGTTGATCTCTTCCTCAGCCAGAACTGAAGCAAACACTTCCTGAACAGACTAGTCCTTCAAAACTGAATCTAGCCAAGCAGAGCCTCTGGTAGTGAGTACAAGGAAGGTTGTACACACTCCCCATCTGGATCTCTAGCCTGAAACTCTGGCAGGGCCAGCCAAGCCCTGTCCTCTTCCAAGAGAGTTAAACTGAGTCCCAGGTAGTCCTCGCTGCTAGGACGTTATCTGAGTGGTCCCTGTACTTTGACACTGCCAGCTAAAGGCTACCTGTTGCTTGCCACCCCTTTGTTTTTCTCTTAAGCTATAGATGTACACACCAAGGAGAAGCTGATTGCAGCAGGGGTTGGCAGCGTGCCACCCAACTTCCCTTGCATGCAATCAGCAATACTTGTTTGCTATTTGCATGCACGACCTGGATCGTAAGCAGGTGTTACAAGCCACTATCTCTGCCTGATCTGCTCTGTGTGTCTTCAGTCCCCCCAGAGCCTTGAGTCTGTAGCTTTTGTGGCTGTCACTAACTCAGGGGTTTAGCTCAAACGATTCCTGGTTCAGCAACCGCTTGGGCCTGCCATGATGGCAGCCATCGCATTTGAATTTCTTTTCCTGTGTGCAACACGGCTTTAAGGATGGTAGAATTTGCAGTTTGTATGCATTCAAGCAGCAAAATACAGAGCTTCTCGGTGCAACTGCTGCCTGCCTGTGAGATTATCATTATCCCCGTTAAGACCAGTTGCTGCTGTAGGCAGGGCCTAGCAGCCGCTTTGTCTTTCAAGGAAGATCCTTATCTGAGGAGGCAGGCTTCTCCATCAGATATTCTGTATATCAGAGAGAAGTGTGTGTGGATGCAGCCCTAATCATTGATCCTAGTCTAGCACAGTTCTTTGGGGCGGGGTTTTTGTTGGGGTTTGGGGTTTGGGGTTGGGTTTTTTTGGCGGGGGGGGGGGGGGCAGTTAGCCGGAAAGATCCCTGCTTTCCAATTTTTTTCCATCAGAACCTTTCTTTGGAAGAAAAATGGCTTTAGGCAGAAAAAACATTACCTCAGATATTGTTTCCTTAAAAAATCCCAACTTTGTGTATGTTTTTAGACTGGAAATCTCGAAACCCAAACATTTAAAAATTTTATTTCATGAATTTGCAGTGGTACTCATGGTTTCCTTGCCTCTGATCAGTAAGATGCATAGCTGAGACTGGGTCTCAGAGAGTCATAAATTAGTCCAGCACCCCAGGTATTTGCGGTTCACCTACCACCTCATGCCATAATGTAGGGAACCCCACATTTTTTGTACTGAAAGGAAGCAGAGACTTACAGAAGATGTGTCATTTAGGAACCCCTGCCTGTTATTCTGACTTCAGTAAATCAGAGAAGCAGGAAGTCACTATATCCTTACCTGTGATGGAAAAGCTTGCTCCCTTCTAAGAGCTGCCACCAGAAGATCTCATGTTCTTGTACCTTTCGACACAGGCAAAGTTTATAGCCTGGAGGTAGTCTCAAACCCTTTAAGGAGTTTCTGACACAAGGCTGTGATCACACAGGGTTGCACCACAAGGAAATTCTTCCGAGGGGCACCTTCCACTCCCTAGCTTACTCTAATTAAAGCAGAAAAAGGGAGGGGGTATTTTTGAAAGGTTGTGCATCCATCACAAAAAAGCTGTTGGAAAGGATGAACACGGTCTGAGCTCCTTGCAACACACAGCATTAGGCAGTGTGGGGTAAAAGCTCTCATTTTTGTTGTTGAAAGGCTGTAGCCATCTCTGCTGATCAGTGCGAGAGGTTGCTCACAAAATTTTTACAGCAAATACTGTAACTTCAGCAGGACTTATGCAGATGTTTGAGGGTTCCTCTGAATTCAAGCTGAGTCAGGCCCACTTAAATTCTAGGCTACTCAGGCTTCTTTGGTTTTGTTACGTGATCTGAGATGAGAGATAGAAAATTGCTGATATTTGTAAATGCAGAGCACTGACCTGACTCTTTCTACATAAGTGGGTTAATTTCAAGCTGAGAGAGACTCTCATGTTTACCCAGTAGACTCTAAGTATTGACATTTTTTGTGATGATATCATGAGCCTGGTCATATCTGATTTGCACTTAGATTCTCGAGTAATTGGAGGATTCCAGCAGCTGCACTTTTCTAAGTTTTCAGAATTTCTGTTTCTCTCCCTGGTTATGGAAGAATTTGCAAAACTAACCTCAGAAACAACTACTGGGGGGGAGGCGGGGTGAGAGCAGTAATTTATTACATTGAAAAGATTGTGATGTGGACTGTCTCCTGTGTATTTTGAGCACTGAGGGTTTAGCAACACACCAGCTTTCAAAGCAAAGACAGTGTCTGTACATTCACAGGTAACCCACTGCTGCATACACATCAATGTTACAGGTCTTTCAAATGCTCGGTCCACAGAGTGGGTGAGTCTGTTGCTGCCTTTGTTTCAGAGGTCTGCTCCATTAACTCACGTTAAAGTAGTGTGTGCTTTTTGTTTGGGAGGTTCCTCGTTCAGTTTCTGGCTTGCCAGCCATAATGGCAGCTGTGTTATGTGCGGTTAACTTAGCTCCATAAAGAACATGCAGACCTTGTCAGATGCACTTTGAATAAGGCAGGACTGTGCCAAAGCCTTTATGAGCCTGGCATGCTTCATTTAGAAAACCCAAGCGCATCAACGCAAGGAAATTGATAGTCAAAACTTTTTGTCAACATTTGGAGTTTCAGCAGGAAAAAAAAAAGGATAACAATTTCCTGTTTTTAAGCATTTCTAGAAATGCACAGTTTGGTAACTCACCAGTCCTACACTTCCCACAAAATAAACAAAAAGTGTAAAGTAATGCATTTTTTATCCCACCACTAACACCCATAACTCTGACCTGTACTGACTGCTGCTCCTTCTCTAGTAACCTCAAAATATAAACACCACACAAAACCCTTTGAAAGAAGATGTATAGACCTTCAAATGACACTCCAGAAATGTTACATACTACATATCTCTTTGGTTGTATTTGGACCAGCAAGTGCAGGCAGGTGGGCCGATAACTATGAAATTGCAGATGAAGCTGCTTACAGCAAGCAACGAGAAGGATATAGCACCCAACGGCCACCTTTACTGTTTGCAGAAGTCAAGATAACCTTAATTCTTGCCCCACCCAGAGCAACACAGCAGCTAGCAAAGTAACCCACTGGTTTTGCATACGGGTTAATGGACCCCAAAGAATCTGATTCAATCTGCAATCCTGGCAGATGGCAATTTCAGACAGTGCTGGGCAGCTGTGGGGCCCTTGCAGGTGCTCACCAGCTCAAAGAGAGAATAAAAGTGGAGTTACTAGTTTAGTCATGACTCTGAGCACTTGGTTTTTTTCTCCTCAGGAGGCTCTGTCGGTGGTGAGCGACGACCAGTCCCTCTTTGACTCCACGTACGGCGCTGCCACTCACCTCCCCAAGGCAGATATGACAGCCTCAGGGAACCCTGACTATGGCCAGCCGCACAAAATCAACCCTTTGCCACCTCAGCAGGAGTGGATTAATCAGCCCGTCCGGGTCAATGTAAAAAGGGAATATGACCACATGAATGGATCAAGGTAAGGAAAGACCCTTTCCACATCTACTGAATCTTAAATAAAAGCAAGGCCTGTATCGTCCATTCGTGCTCTTGTCCTGCCTATCAACAAACTCCACTCTTTGTGTAGGACCCCATCCAGCTGCCCCTGGAGTTCCTTTGTCACTCATTTTTTAATGGCCTGAGGATAAACTGCTCTAGCAGTTCTGCGGTATTCATATCTACCAGTCTCCATGAACACTGTGCAGACCGGGACATGAGACTGCCAGGACAGCGTTCATGCTGCAAACACTGTTGTAAATTACACATTTCATCACTTAGTTCAGCATCCCACAAGTGTGCCATGGTTCAAGGGACTCCTGAAGATGGAGTCGGTCATGCAGCAATAGTTGGTGTTTATACCAGTGCTCCAGAGTGAAGCTAGCGAAAGCTGCACTAATGGACTGTATGCACTTCACTGGAGGGCACTTCTTACTGCATCTGTAGCTGGATTCGTGCTCCATCAAGGCAGAAGCAACCATATGAAACTGGAGAGCTGCTTGATGGAGAAGGGAAAAAGAGGAGACTGAGGTCCTATTTGGCAGTCTACGAGGTGTAACAAAACAAAAGGCATATACCCAGGTCTTCTGTGTGAATATATGCAACCACTAGTGAAAAAGAGATTTCAGGAGTAGATTTGAGCAGTGATGTTAACCATCAGAGGGACACTGGTTGTGATGTGTCCTCTACAGCTTTTAGCCAAAGAGGTAGGAGGCCTGCTCCCCATCATTTGTAGTTAGAGCTGGGGGAGATGGATCATTTCCCTGTTCAATGAGAAATTCAAAGATTTGAAAACTTTTTATTATCGCAGCTCAGGTTGTCTCTTTGAAAAACATTTCTACAAGTCCAAAGCCTAGAAAAAAATTTCACCTCTTGGAGAAAATCTTTAGGTGTAGAAATTACAATTTTTTTCAGTTCTAAATATATACAGTAAAGAAAAACTATTTTATGTTTTAGCATTAGGTTTTAGAATTCATATTAATTTTAAATTTGATTTTAATTTCAAAGTCACAAACATGTCTAACATTTGTGCAACATTAATACAGGACAGTTAATCAAGGGAGTTTCTTCTTTAGGATTAGTTTAGGGCTTCTGTAACAGCCTATTTTCCTGGTTTCTGAGAACCTAGCAAAGTGTAGAGTTTGAAACAGAAAGCAGCCTTGCACTTTCAGACTTCTGTAGTGAGATGATGGTGTTAAAGACTTCAAACAGCAGCATGTTTTTTTTCCTCGTAAGTATACAGTAGATGCTGATTTTACTATAAGATAAAGGTCTTTGCGTCAGTTGGTCTTTCATGGTGATCATTTGTAGACCAAATTTGATCTTGCCCCAGTTGTACCTTAGTATCATTTCTGGACTTCATAAGAACTACATGGATTTTTGCACTAGTGCTTCCAATCTCAGAGTTGAGCCTGAAACTTGGGAAAATTAGTTATTTCCTGAAAAACACCGTCCCTGGATAACACAGGCAAAAGGATGGATCTTGAAAGTACCTGCAGGTTTGGCTTTTTTGATAGTCGCAAGGACTACCTTTGGCTACCAAGGCCAGTCTTCTTAAGCTATCCCTAAAATCTTCAAGAGGGCAATGTGGAGTGGGATCCTGAGCGAACGAGAAAGGCTTGTGCGTGGTGCTGTGCAGGTCTGACCTCTCCATCCTGCGGAGAGGTGAACCAGTCATGAGAGCTGAGGTGGCCGAATCAGCCTCACATATGGCACAGGCAACACGCTCCCACGATCATGTGAGGACTCCCTTTCTATCATTGCATCAGTTGCTCACACCCATAGTGTCAGACCAACACAGAGTGTTTCCTCCCATTATGCTACTTGTCTGTCTCACTCTAGCAAATTTTGCAGGGCCAAGGGAGCAATTAGTCCTGTCGCAGGCAGCACATATTTGTGCTTTTCAGATCCTGTAAGCACATGTTCTGTATGGATTCTGCATGTGTGTTGTACTTTTATGTCCAAAAGTTTATGTAACATTCTCGTTGTATGTGTATTGCATGGACTTGGAATGAACTGTATCAGGCTGTCCTTCCATTGTGATCTTTGTGTTACGATTTCCTCATCTGCTCAGAAAAAAGGGGAAATAATACTGCTTTGACAAACTGATTCATTAACAACTGTAAGTGCTCTGATACCCATGGAAAAAAGCCCTCCAGAAGTGTGTTTATTCTGGGCAAAAAGGAAGTCCTTCTTTATGGGCTTGCTCAAAACTACAAGATTCTTAGGCAGAAACTAAGTGTCCTCAGTCTCTCTAGAAGAGGCGTAACAACTTCCCAACCTGCTAGGAAAAAAAGAAAAGACTGTTTTGAATGTCAAAACTAAGCTCTGAAATAGCTTCCAGCCTTGCCTTTTGATAACTTATTAGCACAAGAGATCCAATCCACCCAAGAAATGGGAACATTCATCTGAGTTACCCATCTTCTCCTCCTATTCATGGCTAAAAATTTGCCCTTTCCCCATACGTCCATCACAGTTCATTGTTGTGCGTTGGGCCACTCCAGTTGCTTGTCCCTCTCCTCGTCAGCTGCCTGGCAAAACTGACACACCATCTGAGCGGCAAATGCCAATCTCAATACAAATTAACTTGAACTGCGGACTGAATAACAAAACCTTTCCCCCCTCCCTCTCTCTCTGCCTCCCCTTCTCTCTCTTGTTTTTCAAGCACGCTCTCTTACCAGGTTCCAGCTGCCTCATTAGAGGCAGCAGCCTTTATTCTGTGCTTCACCTGTACTTGAAGCACTAGCATTTTCTGCTTGTCAGGAGAATGGTTTATGTACTCTGGGGAGTGATAAAGCTATAGGAAGCCTGACAGTGGAGGGAGCTGGATGACGGCAAGAGACAGTGTCCAGTTTTTCTTCTTTTTCTTAGCAACCAGAAGCAGGTCTGACTGCCATGAGGTATAGTGTGATGAGTTGGTTTGGTCCTCAGCAGAGTGGGAGAAGGGGTCTTTGAAGAACCTCTCCAAGCCTGTTTTGCAGAGCCACCCCTCCAAGTGCTAAACAACATGGAAACCCTGACCAGCCTTCTACCCCATGGCAAGTTTTCCTGGTTTACTCCCAAATTGGAAAGAGTTTCCCAGATAACTGCATGCTAACTGTGTATAGGGGATATTCAGGCAATGGCAGAGATCTGTGTTTTAGGGGAGAAGATGGGATTTCTGTATTACTGCAAGATTCAGAAGTAGAAATTTTGTGAAAGTTTCTAGTATTACCAGACCTGGATGCAGTACATGGCCTCAAAATCTGTCCTTGCCTTCACAGACAGCTGCTTGCTCAGGACAAAACCCAGTGCTACATTTGTGTTTCGCAGTGATTAGTGTCCAAACACAATGCAGTTAAAATCCAACATAGAAAAGTTAAAATCCTTGTGCTTCTTACACCCCCTTAGGCATTGGGAAAGGAAAATGGTCTTGTATTTGTAGCACTGACCTGTTACACACAAAAAATAGAAGTCCAGCTTTTCCATGGTTTTACTGCAAGATGTTCTGTATACCATTCATCTTTCTGCATCCATTTGGGGACTGGAAGTGTGGCTTGCAGTCTTTATTCTTTGCTGAGTTTGTATCTTTTGTTTATTTCATTTATAGCCCATTCAGGGAAAGATCTGTCTCCTACAAAGTGCTTGTACAGTTCCCAACATACTAGGCCTGGATTTCTGTTGGGACCTTTAGATGCTTTTGTGATATAAATACAATCATTTATATTTTTAAAAAACCAAAAATCTTTCACATTTTAAATTCCAATGAATAAAGGAGGAGGATTATTTAGAAAAACGCTGGGTAAAGTTTAACCCAATTTACAGTCCATTTTAATAATTGATTTTTCCTTACATTTTACATAAATTCCAAATGCAAAGAATGAACCAAACAACAGATGTTCCAAATTTTGACTGTGTTTACTGAGTTACTACAGATCTGCATTCGTAGCTAAACTCAGAGAGTGATTTTTAAAAAGACATTACAAAATTTGTATGATCTTCAAATGTGAAAGAATATTCTAATGGGCTGGATGTGTGCATGATTGTGGGCAAACTTCACTGTGTAATTCCAGCTGATGTTACGATTTTGTCTAGCTGAAATAATGAAGTCAGTGCTTTGAAAATGCTTTGGAGATGTTCTCTTTCTTCAGAATATTAAAATAATTCTAAGGTTCAGGGATCTCAGAACATTTTTATGCCACAATAATTTTCTCGAAACAAAACAAAGAGACCATCTATGATGTCTAGAATAAAAAGCCCCTTTAAGTAGCGTGTGAGCCCTCTAGTGGGATTCGCTGTGTTGTTCTAGTCCCCAGCCAGAGCAGCAGACTGTTCAATTAATTACCTACTGTTTGCATTTACCTGTATGTGATATACACAATTCTTTTAGACCCTACTGAGCCTCTGTGCTTTCCTCATGCAGTTTGAGTTTTGCAACCTCTATGTCTTTTTCCATCCTTTTTACAGCGGTCCCTTCTTTCTGCAGACTTGCAGTCTTTTTCAGTGTGAACCTCCTCCTGAGGCATTCCTGAGAGCAAGGGGAGAGGCAGCATTAAAGGGCACTTAGATGCGAGTTTTGAGGAGCTGTGATTCTGCCCTGATAGCTCTGTTCCCTGCCTGTGAGAGGGAACCACAAGCAGAATCACAGCATGCCTGTTGTTATTTCCTTCACTGAACAAAAAAAAAATTAAAATCTAATTTCAAGTGTAAAGATTAAAGTTGAGATGACCAAATGGGGACTTAAACCAAAAAGTGGCAAATTTGAAAAGAAAAGAAGATGGGAAGAGAGGAGGAATGAAGACATAGAAAGAAAGGAGTAGAAAGAAGGAGGAAATATCACACTGACCGCAGCTGAGTCAGGTTCAGAAATCACTGAAATCCCTTATTTTGCTCTTTCGAATGAAAGCCAAAGGTGATTCCTAGACAGAGGCCCTGGGACAGTAATTGCTTTATTTTCAGGTATCTGGAACACAGGCTGAAGCTGTACAGAGGATTTATTAGTCAATGCCAGGCTAGCTGCTTGTCCATTTTGGCCAGTCTAGCATAAACTTTCCCAAAACACCAAGCTCTTGGCATCCCCAGAGACTGCTACTGGAGCTGCTGGAACGAAGAGTCTTTGGACAGACAGTGGGAATGAGTACTGCTTCATATTCCTTGGACTCTGTCACTGCCACACTGAATACACTTAAGAGATCTTGTGAAAGCAGCCTATATCCATTTACCTTAGTAGATCTACAGCGTTTTCTGCCCCAGAACCTGAGCAAGTCCAACATGTATGGCCACTTGAATGTCTGAAGTCTCTGTGAAAAGTCAAGGATTTAATCTGGCATCTGAAATCCCCTCACACAAACCATTTCAAATAATGAGGAAATCTTTATATAAATCTAAGTCTGCTTGTGGGTAATGCATGAACTAAGAAAGGAGCTATATTCAATGAATACACTATTCATGGCTCACAGCTCCCTGTTCTCATTTGATACTGTAGTTGTTCTCCACACTGAATTCTTCTCTGTGTTACCCACAGCTACACCTACCTTCTCCTGGGATACTGTTAAATCCCTCATCTTAGGCTGGGGCAGTACAGTAATGGGCATCCAGAAGCTGCGAAGACAATTCAGTCTGGTAGTGCTGTCTCATTTCCCAGTAAAAGGCTCCATTTGGATCTGGTAGGAAATGCTGGGTTACAGAGGACACAAAAGTAAGGATCTTCCCACTCGCTGTCACTAAAAATTTCATGGTGTTTTTCATAAGGACAGTTTGGTCTCCTGCCCAGCTAAGTTTTGGTAATGCTATTCCCAGTTATATCTGTCCTTCTGCTACCAGATTTCCACTGGGGTTAGCTCTGGATCCAACTATCCTGAAAACTTCCTCAGAGGGAAGGGAGGCGTCTATACAGCCACACGGACACAACCCTGTCAGGTACATGGAGCACATTTAACGTCCTGCAGGGTTAAGACAGTGGCTTCTCTTCCCACAGTGGTAAATCAGTGGTTGGTAAGGGCACCTCATTCACTTAACTTCTTTTCTGATCTGTCTCTTGGACTTGGTTGTCTGGTTTTGACTGTGGAGACATACAAAGCAAGGCAGAGGACAGGCAGGGTCCTAACTGCCAAGCCAAGAGTCTGCAAAGTGAAAAATCATCACAAAACCACCAAGGAGATATCTTACAGTGTTGGTGTTATTTTTGTTACTTTGCTGTATCGGTCATGTGAATGTGTGTGATACTTAGCAGAGAGAATAGAGACAGCCAGGGACCCTGTGGTCTTTTCACTGGTGTCATTTCATGCCAATAGAAAGCATGTATACTCCTAGGCAGATAAGCTTTTTAGAAGATGTTATGATCTGAGAGTATGGATACATCCTATAGTTCTGTATGAGTAGTATATGTGTAACTATTTTACCACAGATAGTGCGTATCTCAGCTGCGGGGGTTATTTTCCAGGGAAATTTAATGACCAAGCAGGGGGGTGGGAGTGAACCCCTAAGAAGGACCTTAAGCAGCAGGTAGTTGTGCCAGCACCGCTAGCACCTGGGACCTGCTGACTGCAGGGAATGCGAAGAAAATTTTACTGTTGTGTCTGAAGGAGGGAGAACTTAATCCCAAACCATACGTGGGGATGTGTGTGTTCAGGTCTGCCCCACCAGCTGGGCTGCTCGCACCATTTAAAGTCCGCACCTGGTCTCCAGGCCGGGCGGGCGAGGAGGTTGGTCACCTCCCAGGGACGGTGAGCACTAAGCTGAACAGAGTCTGACACCCTGAAGCGTGGATGCTCTTACCGTTTCACCGAGTCTTCTCAGGACAGCCCGTACCTCAGGAAAGAATAAGATCCTTTGTGCTGCTTCAGGGCTTTTTCTCTGCCAGTACAGGCAGCATTTAACACCTGACACAGAGTATTTCAACAGAAAGTTAGAAATGATCACATTCCCTGTGAAAACCCTGGTGTCCCTGCAGTTGCTCAGACTCTCCTCTGACTGCCACGGGGACATTAAACCTTCAGCAGTTTGCCTCTCTGAAGGCGGATTTTGGTTCCCTGCCTGGAAAAACAGTAGGCGAAATAGTAAAACCTTAAATTCGAACATGTGTAAGTTATACATCTTATTTCCATTTTCAAGCAACATTCCCTCAGTAAGACATGAGGAAAAAATTACCATCTGCCTTAGAATATCTCGGTGGAGCATTTATCTCCCAGCCATGATAACTGAATTTCAGTAATTTCTCCCTCCCCCACCATTCAGATTAAGAAACAAATTTGTTTAGTGTCCAAACTTGGAAGTCTTGCCAGCTGGACTCAGAGGGTGGGATCTGGTGCACTGTCATAGCTCTTACCCTTCAGCGAACGGTTTCCTCCCAGACGACTTTGCTTCTTGCAGGGAAGAAGGACAGCTGCGCAACTAAAGCAGTGGACTGAACTGCACTGGGTATGGGCTCTGTGCTCACTGTGCGTAGAGATTGCACACTAATGCACCCTTGTAAAGGTGAGGGCAATAATGCTGCCCTTCCCTGGTACATTCTTCGGAGCTGGGATGTGCTGTGTGCCTGTGGCAGGCTGTGGACTGGTATTTTAAGTGACCTCTAGAGCTAAAAGCATGACTTCCTACTGCAGCTGGAGAAAAACAAAATCTGTGCTCCCTATCTGTGGTTTGGAGGCTCGTAATTCTCCCAGAGCAGGACAGAGAAAGCCTATTGCTTGCCAAGGGTCCGCATGTAGTCCAGGTCTTAGCACAGTGCCACCTGAGTTGCTAAATGTTCCCTCCTCATCACTCCATCACCTCAGAAGTAAAACTGGAGCCAGAGACTTTTCACACACAGTTTCTGTGGTCTGAAGTTCTTGACTCACGCCTAAGGCACCTAAGATTTCTAGATTTCCTATCCAAGTAGTAGACAAGCCTGGGACTGTTTTAACTGTTAAGAACAGACAAGATCAGTTACATTCAGCCCTGTATAAATAAGACTCTTTAGATACCATGCTAATATTGTAGTATTCTCTTGTGACTATCCTGTCATTCTGGCATGGGAATTTTGTGTTCTTTGTTAATGAAATGAAAGGAGGTGTATCTATTTCTGATTAGCTCTGCAGAAATGCCTTAGGTCATGAAGTGAGAAGTACAGCCTTTCTGTCAATTAACAGACTCCACTGCAACAGAAAGATGGTGTGCAGGGTTGTTTTTAACACAATGCAAGAGTGAAACAGTCCAACAAGGGCTCCTAGACCATCAAGCTGTGTCTGAAGGATTGCTAAAATTCAATTGAGCAATAACAGATGAAGGAGGAGTGAGGGATGTAACCAATAGACTTATGTGATAGGCACTTGCTTTTTGCCTGGTTCGTGAGTTTTGATATTTCAGAGGTATTGAGTATGACCTTACAGCTACCATTGCCTTTGTCTGAAAGTCACTCTTTTTTGAACCTCCAACTCTCTTTCCCCCAACTGGTTTCATTATCAAAGATCCTCTCCATGAGACTTGTGATTCATAGATCACCTTATGACATTCATGTGACAGGCCGGGACTGGCCTCTCCCACATGTAAAGAAACTCCCCTTAACTTTTCACCTTTGGGATATTTGCCATTTCTGTAACCCAAACCTCCTTCTGCTACAGCAGGGATGAAAGGTGCATAATAATGACAAGTCATCTGTTTCCTTTTGCATTTCAGGGAGTCCCCTGTAGACTGCAGTGTGAACAAATGCAGCAAACTCGTCGGAACAGGGACAGAGTCCAACCCAATGAGTTACAGCACCTACATGGATGAGAAGAACGGGCCTCCTCCCAACATGACCACCAATGAGAGGAGAGTCATTGTCCCAGCAGGTACCACCACTGTCGAATTCTTTGTGTCGTATTTCCTTGCACTGTCTTAAATAACAGATAAGGCTTGTTTAACCACTCTCTGAGGAATTCTCTTTCTTACAAACCATGTAAAAAGTAAGGAAAACATCAGAGTTTCTGGCTAGTTGGAATTTCCCGTGTCCCAGCGTATGTTCTACCTTGAATCAGAATAAGAAGTGGATAATTAGTTCTTCTTCCTCCTCTTTTTTTTTTTTTTTCCTGGAATGAAGTGGTGTTTTATTTTGTTGAACCAATTCCATGTCCCATCATGTGTTAGACGAGAATCTGCAGTGCTTCCTGGGACACGCATAGTATGATCAAAGAGTGCAGTTGATAGGCAAGAATAAGCATGAAGTGGACCCAAATTATAACTTCCATGATGTTCTGCAGGATCCAGATGCACTTTCATGTCATATTGATTCAAAATGAGCTATTTTGTTTTCATTTTTTTGTTAGAAGTAGAAAACCAGAAAAATTATATTTTGCAGGAACTACATAATCCTTCCAAAAACTGTTACACAGAAACATTCCTGTCCAGTTCTCTGTTTGTATTTGATATCCACATCTGCTGTCTGAAATTGGCAGGATGCATTAGATGCATTTGGACAGTCAAGGATGAGAGCTGCTGTGGCAGGCAACTGAACTGGTGAAGTCTGAATCTGGAACGAGAGGGAGTCTTTTCCCCGCAAAGTTTATAAACACCATAGATATAAACAGGCTAGCCCAGGAACTTTCCAGCAGTGGAGATATTATGAGCCAAGCCCTGGCCCAATTTACGTACCGAAACTTCCACTGATTTCAAGGGGTGCAGCTTTTCACCCAGTGTTGTGAGGGTTTCACCAAGGGTTGTAGCTGATTCAAGCAGATGAACTGTTGGCAGAAAGAAATGTACTCGTGGAATTTAGCTCTGTTTTCTGATCATGGCTTGACCACGAACAGATGACAATTCCCAAGCATTTGTTTGCCATTTAGGATGAAAAGCAAAAGCTTGAACTGAATGTAGTGAAGGGAAGCCAATAAGAGATTGACAGCAAATCTCGAAGTACCATTAAAGCTGTTGTTAGGATCTGCTTAGAGAGACTGGCTAACCTAATTGGTGACAGCATCAGATATGTTTTCAGTGTCAACGTTGCCTAGAAAGGTGTTAGCTGATACCAACTAGTCATTATATTATTGAAGATATTCAAGAGGAAACATTTATCTTGCTCTTTACCATGCTATTTATGCATATTTAAAAAGACCAAGGGTGGGCTAAAATTAACATTGTTGTAGACATAGGGGAAATGACTTTTAGTGCCCTCAGTAGAAGAGAAGGTTTAAAATCTCTTTGAAGGAAAATGGAAAAAAAGGACTTTTTTCCCCTCATGAGCATCCACAAATCAAAACCTTGAGATACTTGTGAAATAGCAGTGATTTACCAGACTTTGGAAGACAATAATGAACATCATCCCAGATCTCTGGCTGCAGGATATGAGGCCGAATTCATCCAAGAAAGGCATTTGGAAATTTTAATATAATCCAGAGTAAAGATTTATAGCGCATTAGGGTGAAGATAGGCAAGAATAATGTCACATTAGGCTTGCAATAGTAATAATAACGAACTCTAAGCCATGTTTCAAGAAGGCAGTTTTTCAGAGACCATTCAATGTCTTTGGCAGTGATAAATAGGCTGAACGAATATCTGAAATTCAAAAGTGTTTGTTTAAAGGGAGACCGCAAATTCACTATGCTCTCTAAATGTTGGGGTTTTTTTTCAAAACTCAAGACAAATAACTCTTTCAATTAAAAAAAAAAGAATCCTCCCCTGAATACTTGCATTGTAAAATTTGCAGTCTTTTGCCAGTGCTTAGAAAGCAGATTTTAAATTGGCTATTGCCAAAATTTAAAGGAAATCCATCTTTGTTTCCCAAAGCAGACTTGCAAAGATATGGGGTTGCAAGTTCCACATTTAAAATTCAACTTTAAGCAACCTGGTCCTACTAGAAATTCAGTGAGGAAATGTCACAGTTATAATTTCAGTATTCCTTGGTCTTACTTCTCCATTTCATGCTGTTTTTCTGGAACTCAGCTGCCCAGGAATGTACCAGGTACAGCCACAACCTGACTTTTTGTGTCAAGGGGTCCCTGCAGCCCAAGCACACACAGTTTACAGCTCTGGGCCAAGGCATTATATTATACACTATAAAATGAGTGGCAGAGGCATTTCTTGTCCCCACCCAAAGCACAAGCTACCAGCTGTGTGATGGCTACGTGTTTCTGATCCGTTTTCTCAACTGCCTCAGGACCTGAAGTGTTTGAGGTTTATCTTAGAGGAATGTACCAGCTGTGATGGACAGATCAAACGTCTCCAAAGCTAAGGCTTGCCTTCACAATCCTCTCCAGCTGCAATGGAACATGAATTTGCAGCTTAAATTTTCAAATGGGATACATGGGGAGAAGCAGCACAGGAAACATCTGAAAATGCAGATATGCTCTGAAAATGACTCCGTAAAAATGGTATCATGGCACAAATTCTTGCTGGGACTTTCTGATCTAATGCTCTTTTCAAAACTCAAAGGATGATTTCTTTTTTTAACTACTGATGCAGCAAACCATCACCATGGGGTCTGAAACTCCAGCCGGGTTCAATCTCTCTCTTACGTCATCGCCAGTAATAAAGATTCCACAGCTGGAGCTTTGCTGACAGTTGATAATGATGCATGAGACAGTATAAAATCCACATTGCCCTCCAATAGCTGTGTTGGTTTTACAGGGCTAGCGGAGGTAGAATTGTGTTCTTGTCAGCGGGGTGAACAAATGTGACTCAGAGATACATGGCAAGCTGTTCTGTTTAAGCAATAATATTTTTTTTCAGAGTCCCTTTGCTGACCATAAATACCGCCATCCTCAGACTTTAAAATGCCATCTGTTGAAACTTTGTAATGCACTTGTGAGGGATGGTGTGACTTATACAGCACTGATGTAATTACATAGCATTGCAGAACCAAAGCTGTGACAAGCATACTCTTTCAAAGAGATGAGTTTGCTTTTGAAAGCTTTTTTCCAGAGGGAGAAAACTCACAGTCAAATGTCACTAATACTGTTCCCAAGCACAGGTATAAGATTCAGGCAGGTGGGAGACAGTCAAGAGAACTCACCCAGCCAGAGGGTCACTGTGAACAGTTTATGCGCCTTGAGTCTTGTTATAGCAGAGTACTTGTTCATCTTGGCAAAATGCATTGGAATCAGTAAATGAAATACATTTGGTTGTGGAAACAATGGTTAATGCTTTGACTAGGCTACAGTGAGTGCTAGAGGCTTGAGGCTTGCATATAGTTACCATCCTTTGTGCTTTCCTGCCAGATCCCACCCTATGGACCCAGGAACATGTGCGCCAGTGGCTGGAATGGGCTATAAAGGAATATGGATTAATGGAGATTGACACCACCATCTTCCAGAATATGGATGGCAAGGAGCTCTGCAAAATGAACAAGGATGACTTCCTCCGAACCACCTCCATCTACAACACAGAAGTTCTGTTGTCTCACCTCAGTTACCTCAGGGAAAGTAAGTATTGCCCTGACTCATCCCAGCCCTAGCACGACATGCTGATAGGATAAGCTGCCATGAGCATTGAACTTCTAGGGCTCTTCTTGCAGGATAAATAGCAGCAAGGGTGAAGGAAAAAGAACAGAGGAAGGCAAGCAGAGAGAGCAAACAAGGAAGGGAGGAATAAAAAGTGGGTTGGAAAGTTAATTTTAGCTTAGATGGAGTTAGTGGTGCTATCAGGGAGGTGAAGAACTGAGCAGGACTCTTAAGAAGATTAGATAGTCTTCCAGATAATAAAAACATCTGTGGGTACATGATAAAAATACACAAATTTGCTGTGGAGATTAAACCAAACATTAACTGATGGGTCATGGGCAAATTATTCCATAACTTTGCAGTTAGAGGGCTGTGCACTTTCCCCTAAGGCTTCTGGTAAAGACTGCTTCAAAATAGGACCATCAACTGGCTAGAGTTGTAGATTTTCTACGTTCGTGGAGGCCCGGATTTGTTGGAAAGAGGAAAAAATAGAAGATTAATTCCCCAAATGTAAGTGTGCTGAAGCAAACATCGTGCAAATGACCTAGTACTCAAAGAACAAGTTTTCCTGAACTTCTTCATTGCTACTCTCTGTCCCACACTAGAGTATGTGATGGATACAATACTCCTTTTTGCTGTATTAAGCCCCTAAGACAGAAGCTGTGAGCAGTCTTCTGAGCTACTTCTGGAGAAGCATACCGCAGCAGCCCAAACAGGAATGATCACCTTACAGTTAGCACACGCTCTTGAGGCTGGGAGTGTTAGATTCAGACCTTCCTAACACTTCATGTGCAACCATGAGCATGCCCATAGCTTCTGAATGTCTCCTCTTCAGCTATAAAATGGAGGTTAAAGGATTTCTTTTCTTCACAAAGGTGCGCTCAGGATAATTGCATTATGACGAGGCCAGAGAAGTGGAGCTAAATCTCACATGCTCCAATATTTTTTCAAGTGGAACACCTTTTGCAGGAGTATAATTATTGAGGACTGAAAAAATCAGGAGAAGGTGCCATAAAGCGAGGTGGGAGGGCAGGGAGAGAAAGAAAAAAGGATATTTCCTCCACTGGGAAATCAAATTGTGATGTAAAGGCAGCTTAAGATGTCTCCATCTGGCCAGTGCAATAAAGCAGCGAGACAGCACTTACTTAGGGTGTTTCTTCAAAGCTGTTTGGTGCTGGTCTCTCCCTGCCTCTGCTAAAATCAGTGGGAGTTTTATAGATTACAGTGGAACAAGAGTTAGATCACAGATGGGTGCCTCTGTAAGCTCCACCTTTATGTTTTTTTGAGAAGTCGAGCCAAGGAAATGATTCACAACAAATAACCGAACTGTTGGATTTGAACAGTTTTTGTCCCTTGCGACTTCACAATAAAATAATTTCCCATCCAAAATAATTTGCAAATTTCATCCTGTTTCATCAGCAAAGAGCTGCTGGTTCACAGAACACTTCAAGATTATTGCAGATGCAAAATATCTTTCTAACTAAGGTTTGCATGCAGAATTGCACACTTTTACAGGAAATCGTAAGGCAGTTTTGTGAAGCCAGTGCTGCTTTGGCCAAACCTGCTGACTTTGGCTGGGCAAATCAGACACTTTGTAACCGGAAATGGTTTTGAATTCCCACAAGATAAATACTCAAGTGAGACTCTTGAATTGTCTTATTGATAAGACTTGAGAATTGACAGAAAGAGACGAAGAAGGAGTTGTATAGTTTTTGAATCAAAGAACCAGGCTGAATTTGAAAAGGTTGGCAAGAAGAGTTGAATTCTTCTGTTGCTTTAGCTCCAGACAGCATCTCCAGTGATAGTCTCAAGTGTTAGGTATCCCATTACTTGGGGTGTTCAAAGAGAGTACCAGAGGAATTGCATTCTTGCTCTCACGGTGTAAGCCTGAATCCCTGGATTCAATTGTTCAGAAGCAAATTCCTGATTGATCTTACCTACCTTTAGATACCTGAAGTCCCTAAATTAGAAGTCTGGTCACACTGGTCTCTGTTTATAGAAAAAAAGCAACAGGGCATGTTGAAATTCAGGATAGTAGTCCCCTAGTTCACACATGGCATTTAAATGCCTGAAAATAGGAGGGATAAACCTTTTCCTCAGCTCCTCTGTGCTTCAGTTTTACTTTCTGTAAAATGGAGCTAGTAATCCTGCCTTCTTGTTGGTCTTGTCTGTTGAGATGGCCAATCTGTGGAACAGGGATTGTGTCTGATGTCTCTCAAGACCCAGCACAATGGAGTCCTAATGCAGTTGCAACATTTAAGTGCTGCTGCAATGCATGCTGAATAATAATCATAAACATAAAATGTTCTGCCCAGGGAACGCCTACAATGATTTCTATGCTATTAAGCAAAAAAACCCGAGCAACATTGCTGGATTCAGACAAATTAGTTATTCCTATTTTACGTGGATGCATACGAAAGGAGAATTCAATCCCAGTCCATCCCTAGCTTTTATGATTATAAATTTCTCTCTGTTCAGCCCCTTGGGTTGTTCTAAGACGTCATGCAAGTGCTGTCCTTATTAAAGCAAGCTCCTGTCTGAGTGGAGGTCAGGAAGCCTCTGAAGAGCATTCCTTTCTGTGCAGCTGTTCCTAGCGCTGCCTAATGACAGTCTGGTTTCTGGATTGCTGGTTAACTCCCTCACGGAGTAACGCCTTCGAAAGGAGCTTATTGTTTTTCCAGACTGATTTCCAGCGGATGTTTAGTGCTGAGCCTCTGAGCTCAGTGCCATGGGGAGATGGGCTTTTTTCATGATTTTTCCCCTCTTGTAAGGTTGTTTGTTTCAGAGACATCCAGCTCTGCTCCTGCTTAGAGTGGAGAATACGTGATGGCAACAAAACGCAGGAGAACTTTGGGGAATTGCAGATCTATGGGCTAGATTACATCTGCCCAGTCTCTCTCTTGAAAGGTATTTGTCCTCTCAGGATGTTAAACTGGATATGTGATGACTAGTGAATCCTCAACTTTGGTGTTTGTTTTCCAAGAAATAAAGCTGGTCTGAACTTTCTGAGCCTGTTTGCTAGGCAGGCAAGAAGACCCCCTGAAAATCAGCTGCCTGAGAAGGTTTTCAACTTCTTACACTCCTGATCAGGGTAAAAGCATTCTTAAAACTGCTGATGAAGTATGTTATTTTGGCACATCTGAGTCCAGAATGAAAAAATAAACTGGTAACATCTGCAAGACCCCTACAAAAACTCAATCTTAGTTTTGGAGACAGAAGGTTCAGGTGAGCTATTTAATATAGTCAAGACTAAGCCAAACTCATATTACAGTACCTTTAGTCTTCAGGCAAAACTTAGGTCTGGATCAGAATCATGCAGTTGTTTCCTGTTTCCGTAACCTATTGAAGCAGTCAGGAATTCAGACATCTCTGATCTTTAGATTTCAGACTTGCAGAACCCAGCTCTGCAGCACACTGTATCCTTTGGAGTCTCTCAAAACACTCCCCAGTAGTTTTTTCAGGGAACTTACTATCCATCCTGTTCAAACAATCGTCTTTCTTTAAGTGTTTCTTCCAGTTTCCTCTCCAAATTTGTGAAGCCATGCCTTGGCTTTTTCTTCTTCTCCTTCATCCCCCTGCACCTTCAGACTCCAGACTGAATGACTGCTGTGCCAGTACCTTTTTCAAACACAGTCTGCCTGGTGAATCTTCTCCAGTCAGCCCATGGATAGTGTGAAGGAAGATTTGAATTGTTTTCATGCTATGTTTGGGATGAACATCAATAGAAGCCTGAACTGTCACCTGCTGTCCTTTTTCTCTCTAGTTATGTGGGGTCAGTTGTGTGTGGTGTGTACAAACGAAAAGAGCCTGAAGGGGAAAGAATGAGACTGTGCTGAGAAGCAGAAAACTGCTTTGTGGTTTCAGGCCATATATTAATGCCAAACAAAACTATACTGCTAAAAGCAGCAGAACTCTGATTCTACCAGGAGATGTGGAGGGAAGGCTACATGGGCTTCACAAGATGAGGATAAAAAAAGGCTTCCAGATTAAATAGACTTCAAGATTGTGAAATCAAGATGTTCCTGCATCTCAGAAGGATGAGCTGCCTTGTGAAAAGGAAGGCTTTATGGGGAAAAAACTCTCCTGGTCTGTTTTTCAGTCCTTTTCCATCTTCCTCTTTAATCAATGCAAGGGAAATAGAAGAAGAAAGGAAAAGGTGGGGGGAACCATAAGATAACATGTTTAATATTAATTATAGGAGAATAGCCCTGCACTTTATTAATAATACCAGTGTTTCCAGAAAGAGCTGATTTAATCTAAGGTGTCACTGACCCTGTGAGGGGTAGGGGGAATAAAAACAAAATGAAAATTCATCG